>NW_012267261.1:12514328-12611445 GCF_000151885.1 Dipodomys ordii
CCCAAAAGTGGGATTGCTGGGTCATAGGGGAGCTCTATGTGAAGTCTTTTGAGGAACCTCCATACTGCTTTCCAAAGTGGTTGAACAAATTTACACCCCCACCAACAATGCAGTAGGGTTCTCATCTGTCTACATCCCCTCCAGCATCTGTTGTTATTAGAGCTCTTGATTATAGCCATTCTGACTGGTGTGAGGTGGAATCTCAATGTTGTTTTGATTTGCATTTCTTTTATGGCTAGAGAAGTTGAGCATTTCTTCATGTGTCCATTGGCCATTCTTATTTCCTCTTCAGAGAAGTTTCCTTAAGTCTTTAGCCCACTTACTGATCGGGTGGTTGTTTCTTTGAGGCTTTGTTGTGGGGGAAGTTAATTTTTTGAGTTCTAAGTATATTTTAGAAATGAGACCCTTCTCTGTTGTATGGCTAGTGAAGCTCTTCTCCCAATCCATGGGCTTTCAATTGATCTTGCTAGCCATGTCCTTTACCATGCAGAAACTGCAGTTTCATACAATCCCATTTGTCCAACATTTCTTGATTTGTTGTTTCTGGGTCTTTATTAAGAAAATTTCAGCCTGTGCCAAGGAGCCCTAGAGTTTCTCCTACTCCTTCTGTAATGTTTTCAAGAGTGTCTGCTTTGACTTTGAGGTCTTTGATCCATTTGGAGTTGATTCTGGTACAGGGTGATATATGAGGATCTAGCTTTCGTTTTCTACAGGTGAATAACCAATTTTGTCAGCACCATTTACTGAAGAGGCTGTCTTTCTTCCGTTCTACTTTTTTAGCTTCCTTAGTGAAGATTAGGTGGCTATAGGTCTGTGGGTTCATTTCTGTGTCTTCAGTCCTATTCCATTGGTCCTCAAGTCTGTTCTTGTGCCAGTACCATGCTATTTTTTGATTACTATGGCTTTGTAGTAGTTTGAAATTTGGTATTGATATTCCTCCAGCACCCTTCTTTCTGCTAAGGATTGTTTTTGCTATTCAGGGTCTTTTATTGTTCCATATGAATTTCTGGATTGCTTCTTCTATTTCATTGAAGAATGAGGTTGGGATATTGATAGGTATTGCATTGAATTTAGATAGCCTTTCTAAGTATTGCAATTTTCTGGGGCTGGGAAGGTGGCTCAGTGGAAGTATTGCCATTTTCATGATGTTAATCCTCCCAATCCAGGATCATGGGAGGTTTTTTCCTCGTCCTTAGTTCTGCTTTAATTTCCTTTTTCAGGTTTTTAAAGTTTTCATCATAGAGGTCCTTCACTTCTTTACTTAACTCCTAAGTATTTTATTTTTAGTGGGGCTATTACAAAAGGAGTTGCTTTCCTGATTTCAGCTGTGCTCTTGTTATTGGCATACAGAAAAGCCATTGATTTTTTAAGGGTTAATTTTCTACTTTGCTACTTTGCCAAAGTTTCAAATCAGCTCAAGTAACTTGGAAGTAGAGTCCACGGGGTTCTTTAAATACAAGACCATATCATCTGCAAAAAGGGAGAGTTTTACTTCAGCTTTCCCTATTTGGATCCCCCTTATGTTTGCATCTATATTATTGCTCTAACTAGGTATTCTAATACTAAATTGATGAGAAGTGGAGAGAGTGGACATCTTTGTCTCCTGAATTTAGAGGAAATAGCTTTAGCTTTTCACCATTAAGTGTAAGGCTGGTGTAAAACCCAAGTCTTTATACATGCTAGATACATGGTCACTAAACTACATCCAAGCCCTTGGCTTTCTTGATCAGTCTTGTCAGAGGTTTATCAAAGACCAGTTTCTGGCTTTGTTGACTTTGCACATTATATGTTCATTTTGAATTTTCACTCATTTCTCCTCTTTCAAATATCCTCTTTTTGGGTTTAGTTTGCTACCTTTTTTTTTTAACATCTTGAAATGAGTAGTTGCTTCATTGATTTGTTTCAAGGCTTACTTTCAGAGAGCTGAGGCCCTAAGCTTTCTATCTAATTACAGCATTAGTTGTTCCCTGAAATTTTGTTCATTGTCATTCAGTTCAAAACACTGTCTAATTTCCATTGTGATTTCTTCAGTAACTCATTTGTCATTTGCTCCTTAGTTTCTAAACATTTGACAATGTTGATTATCTTTTAATCACTGATTTCCAGCTTAGTTTCACTGTGCTTAGGGAGTAGACATTATATGATTTCCTCCTTCAATATTAGTTGAGAGCCTGTGGCCAGTGGCTCACACCTATTATTCTAACTACTCAGGAGGTAGAGAATGGGAGGATAACATGCTCAAGCCAGATGGGTGCAGTAACACATGTTTGTCATCCTGCTGTGACAGTATATATAAACAGGAGAGGAAAATCAAGGCTCTTACCTGAAAAATTACCAGAGCCCAAAGAACTGGAAGTATGTTAGACGTCAAACCTAGTAAGTTCTCAGGCCTGAGTTCAAACAGCAGTACTAATATCCTATTTTATAGCCAGTTTAGGGAAATATTTTATGTCCATTTGAAAAGTGCTCAAAATGTGTCAATTAGGTCAACCTTGTTAAACATTTTGTTCAATTCTTCTCTATCTGTACTGAGGTAGAGGTAGAGAAAAAGGCTTTGTTTTGATCTCTGTTGTATGCTGATATCTACCTGTGTCATTAGTTAGTATGGAATGAATGTTATCTTTTACTATAGGTATAAATTTGTCTTTTTTCATTTTCTGTTTTTCATTTATGCATTTTGAGGTTATATTGTTAGGTGTATACTAATTTAAAATTGTTTAAATTTTTTGAAGGATTTAGTATTTTATCATTGAAATCTATACCTCTATATATCCCAGTAGTACCTTCTACCTTGATGTTTATTTTCTCTGATATTGAAATAGTTAAACTAACCTAGTTTTAATTTGTGTTTATATGGTGTCTTATTTCCATCCTTTTCATTTTTATATTTCCTTGCTCTTGTGTCTCTTGAAGTAGAATGTATAGGAAAATAATTTGATGACCAGGCCAATAGTTTCAGTTTTTTAATTTTGTCCTTGGTCCATGCCCCCGGATATTTGGATTCAGAATTATGCATGTTACCCAAGAATCTACATTTAAGAAGCATGTTGAATGATGTTAGTTAAGGCAAATTGTACTTGGAGGAATGTTTGGTGAGATAAGGAATCAGTTTTCCAGGTAGATATAGACGTGGTCAGTGACAGAGCCTAAAGTAGAGATACAAGACTAAGGTCACATGCTCATGGGAAGCTACTATATTAGGGATGAAATGGGAGTATAGCTATGGTGCAGAACCTCTAAAGAACAGAAGTTTCTTTTTTATAAGGGTAGAAAAGCAATGTGCTGGAAGTTCATTTAGGAAGTAAGCAAGGCATTCCCTATTTCTTCACACCAAAACAATTGGAGAATTGACTGAGCAGCATCTGTCTGGATATAAGAAAACATGTCTTCATGGTAAGGGCAGATATTAGTTAATACAGTAAGGAGAAGGAGAAGATGTAGTATAACTTTGTAACCATGGAGTAAGCTTCCAAGAGAAAATAGAAATAGTTGGAGGAAGGAAACAGCTGAGGGTTGAATGATAGTAGAGTAAGCAGTAAACAGTTTGGGGACAAGAATATGAGATCACTTAAGGATTCACCGTGTATGATAAATGGAGTTAACATATATGGAAGGTGTCTTGAGTATAACTGGTAGCAAACTTTCCATAAAAGAATCAGCAGTCTCCTGTATTCAAGAATGAAAACTTGATTGTTTCTGCAGTTAATGCTTTTGTGTTGTAAGTCTCAGAGAAAAGGCCATTGTGAAATGAGTTCATTCTCAAGAGACTGACCAAGTTTTAGAATTAAAGCAATAATTCCCTATATAGATAGCAAAGTTTCAGTTCTCTTGCAGTTAGCTTATGCTATATAACTATATATAACTCTTACACTATATGATATATAATATACATTATAATATATATGACATATAATATATAAGTATATAATCACATATACACACTATAGTGTATTGTGTGTGTGATTATACATTTTTTTGACTCAGTACATAGTTCTAGGAGCTCTGGATAGCATAAAATTGCTCAAGAGGAAACTCAAATAAAAGCTACAGTAGACAAAGACAATGTCATGTAATAAAGTGACTGCATTTCCTGGAGTGAGATGGTACTGTTTGACTTCATTTAAGCCAGTTTGACCAGGATTGCATTGTAGAAGAATGCTTTGATTATTGTTAATTGTTTATATCTGTCTTCCATCTTTCAGAAGACTACTTTTCTTGAGTGATAACCAAAAAAAAGGTGTTTTTAAACTGTTATTTTGTCAGGCACTGGTGGCTTATACCTATAATCCTAGCTAGTCAGGAGGCTGAGATTTTAGGATTGTGGTTCAAAGCCAACCCTGGGCAAGGAAGTCTGTGAGACTCAAATGGAACTGTGGCTCAAAGTGGTACAGCATTGGCTGTGAGTGCAAAAGCTCAGGGATAGCACCTAGGCTCTGAGTTCAAGCCTCAGGACTGGTATGCAGACACACACACACACACACACACACATATACACACACACACACATACACACACACACACACAATTAAGGGAAGTTGTCATAGATACGTAAACTATTTTGAGTATTGTTATAATAAAATGAAGTTCTCCACTCTAGAAAAAATGATTTGAGCTTATAAGGCTTTACTTAACTACCTTGGAAGAACACTGTCTTCTGTAACAGCTTCTGTATTACAATTACAGCTTCTGTGTTACTGCAACCTGTGAGAAGGGATCTTCAGGATTAGCATAGACCAAGAATACCCACTCCTCAGAACTCTTAGCTTATTTTAGATCTGTTAAGAGCCAACTAAAAATACAGATTATAAAGGTGCTATTGTAATTGTTCAACTTTAAGTACTAAAGCTAATGAGTTTAAAGCATTTCCTCAGAATTTCTGGAATTTTGGATTCAGTATTCTCTGCAGAGGAATTTGTAACTGAATTGAAGGTAATAGGAAGAATTATTTTGTGGTAGTCTTCATCCATTCCCACCTTATATCAAGTCTAATGAACTATATAAATGCATTGCTGCTCATAATTATAAAAAGACTTTCAGAACTTAATCTTTGCACAGATTATAAATAAGGAAATTGATTTGTCATTTCCAGCTTACTTTAATCAGTTTAACTCTAATTTACATGTTTTACACAATCAATATTTATTGATTTCCTCTTTGGACAGCATAACAATGTGAGAGCACTAGAGAAAAATAAAAAGGCCCAGTTTTTGTCTTCATTGAAAATATAAGGTGGCTTTAATAGGTGGGACAAGGTTCCTTATAAACTTTAAATGACAATAACAGTGATAACCAACATTTTTATTGCTTTTGGTGGGGGGCTGGGCACCCATCTATGTACTAGTTCATTTAATAGTTCTATAACAACCTGAGAGGTAGATCCTATTGGTGACCCTATTTGGTGCATGAAGCAGTTGAGGCACAGAGATGCTATATGGCTTGTTCAATGTCAGGTTGCTAGGAATGATAAAGTCTGGATTCAAACCTGACCATTACTGTGCACTGCCTCCTAACTCCTGAACAGTATAAAGAAATATTCTGACAAGTGTCAGTTGCTTATGACTGTAATTGTAAATACTTGAAGACTGTAGTTTGAGACCAGCCTAGGCAAAAACTTTGCAAGACCCTATCTTAGTCAATAGCTGGGAGGAGGGACATGTCTGTCATCACCAACTGCACAGGAGACTAAGATCCAGAGGATCTTGGTTCCAGGTTTTAGACAGAAAAAATGTTCATGAGTCTCCGTTTCAACAGAAAAAAAGCTGGGTGTGGTGACACATAACTGTTATCTTAGCTACAGTGGGAAACATATATAAAAGGATTGTATTTCAGGCCCACCAGAGCAAAAAGTGAATAACTGGAACCAAAAGAACTAGAGACATAGGTCAAGCAGTAGAATACTTATCTAGAAAACTCAAAGCCCTGAATTCAAAGGTATCAACAAAAGAGGGACAAGGAGATAGAGAGGGGAAGAGAGAGAGAAAAGGGTTGAGAAAGAAATTAGTATTCTGATACTGTTTAATACAGTAACTAATAGCCTATGTGACAATTGAAATTGAAAGCAACTAAAGCGAAAATGTTAATTCCTCGTTTGAATGAGCCACATTTCAATGGCTCAGTGGTCACCAGTTGCTTGTTATTGTATTGGGAACTTCCATCATTGTAGAAAGTTCTATAGAACAGCACTGGTAGATAGGTGTTATGATAGTTTATTAAGGAAAGTGAGACATATGTGGAAAATGTAAGATTCTTCTAGTTGTTACTGATTGCGTGGGTAGCCTGGGTAACTGGCTAGATGAACGTATTCCCCATAAAAAAGGTTACAAACTAGGTACTGGCGTCTCATAACTGAAATCCTAGCTACTCAGGAGGCTCAGGTCACAATTTCCCAGCTCTATTATATGGGAGGCAGGAGCCGGTGTGTGTGTGTTTGTGTGTGTGTGTGTGTGTGTGTGTGTGTGTGTTGTTTTGTTTTATGGTGCTTGGGATTGATTCCAGGACCTTGCACATATTAGACAAATGCTGTGTCACTGAGCTATACCTCTGTACAGATCTTTTTAAAAATACAGATTTTGAACCTCTTCCCAGAAGCTTGGGGGATAGCCCAGGAACCCATTAAAAAATAAAAGTTGCTGTTGATTCTAATTTAGTTCATTCTCAGAACTCTCCTTAAGAAGAACTGGAATTTGGTCTAAGGGTATAGTTCAGTGGTAGAACAATTAACCAAACATGGGTGAGGCTTTAGGTGTAAACTCCAGTGCTGCACAAAAACAAAAACAAATTACAAAATCACTGGAATTTGATAAACTAATAAACTGAATCTAACCAGACTTTGGAGGATGATATATCCTTAATTTATTAATTTATTTAACAAACATGCCCAGGCATTTAATGTGTGTAGGTATTATGCTAGCTTCTAGGAATACAAAAATGAGTAATATAAATGAACCCTGTTCTCAGGCTCAGAATCTATTAGACAAGGTATGGAGAGATAAATAAGATGTGTGGTCAGTGTAATCATATCAATGAACAGGATGTTTTGTAAGCAAATAGGAGGACCTTCCTCCCCTGGTTGGGTAACAGAAAGAAGAAAGGATCAAGAAAGCTTCAAGATTGTGGCTGAGCTTTATCGTAAGAGATAACTTGCTCCTTATAGCATTGAGTATTCCTTGCACTCATTGCATTGCTTAAGAATCTTGGTAAATGCAGCAGTGGTACTCACTAGGCTATATGTTGAAAATTAACTATACAACTTGCGGGTTAGGGATGGGAGAAAGAAAGGGAAGGGGTGACATTTTCCAAAAAGAAATGTACTTATTACCTGATTATGTAACTGTAACCCCTCTATATATCACCTTTATAATAACAATAAAAACTCTTTTCAAAAGAATCTTGTTAAACTATATTATACATTTATCTTCTTTTTTAAACAACCCTTTTTATTTTAATGATTTGGTGTGGCCACAAGTTATCAGTTATTTAGACCATATAGCAAAGTAGGGATATTTTCTAGGGCAGTGTACAGTATTAATTTCAATTATCCAATATGTTCTCCAATTGCTGTGACTTTTGTTATTCTCATTTTTCTATCTCACTGTCTTTGTTGTGAGCCTGATCCTTATGTTCTTAATAGGTCTCTTGGAAAGTGAGGCTCAAAGAATTAAGAAATATAATCTGAGCTTCCTAATTCCAGAATAGTTCCATTCTATAAAATCAGCAATCATTAAGCAAAGAGTTGTGGCAGAATCATTTGGTGAACTGCATGCTTTTGACTACCCCAAAGAACCTGATTCAATAGGACTAGCCTGTATAATTCAAAAAAAAAAAAAAAGATAAGTCTTAAAATTTTTGTGTATTCATTTTATGCATGTGAGGTGAAAATGTCATAGTGAAACTCCTTGTGTATAACTGATATATGCTAATAAAACACACACAGACACATGTATACACACATATAGAAGACCTGATGTATAGCCCTGAACCATCATACTTTAATCTGTTACTATCTCTCAAAATTGTTTCTGAATAGTTAAATAGTTGAATAGTTAAATAGGCAATAGAAGCCTATTTTATAGCCAGGCAAAAAAGAAAGATTTTGAACTGTACTATGCCTAGTGAAAAATATCAGAAGGTTTTACATGGAAGAGTGAGATGATCTCACTTGGATTTTGAAATGATCACTGAGTGCCAGTGGTTCACACTTGTAATTCTAGCTAATTTGGGAGGTTGAGATTGGGAGAATCACTGTTTGGGGCCAGCCTGGGCACATACATGAGACCCTCCCCCCTCTTCTCAATTAATAGGCTAGTCACTGTGACACATGCCTGACAACCTAGCTGTTCCAGGAAGCTGAAATCTGGCAGATAAGGATTCCAAGATGGATAGATAGATAGATAGATAATCTTTGAATCCCTCCACCATAGTAGCTTAAACACTACCATGAATCCCTAATTCATGTGTAATGTAAATGATCCCTCTAACTGCTACGTGGAAAACAAAATGGAGATGCCTCTGTAAGGGTACTAGTAAAGGTACCATACATTAATTTAAGCGAAGAGATATATAGGAGTTTTGATGTGGATGATAATAGTGGAGGTGGTAAGAAATGTTTTGAAGGTCAGAGCAACAAATTTTCTGACAAATCAAATGTACAGTATGAAAGTTGTCAAGGATCACTCTTAAAGATGGTAGCTCAAATAACTGAGAGGACAGAATTGCCATTTACTGGGAGAGAAACCTGTGAGAGAAATAAGCTTGAGAAGAATATCAGGATATTACTTTTGGATATGTTAAATAGGAAATGCCTATTAGACATCCTAATTATAGTCCGCCGGATATGGGAGTCCAAGTTTCCAGGGTAGAGATAAGCTTGAAATTTATCACCATAAAGATGACACTTAAAATTCTAAGAGCAGATGAAATTGTCAAGAAGCAAGTACTGATAGAGAAGATACAACAATAAAGAATTAAACCCTGGGATATTTGAATAATCAGAAGCCAGAGAGATAAAGAGAAAGGACTAGCCAATGAGATAGAAAGAAACCCAAGTATAGTATCTAGAAGCTAAGGGAAAGAAAGTATTGCAAGGCACAAAGTAGTGACTGGTTGTGTCAAATGGTGGCGTAAAATGAAAACAGCTACTGTGTCACCATTGGAGTTAGCAAGGTGTAGGTAAATGGTGATCCTGGTGAGGAGGAATAGCTCAATGGCATAATTGGGACAAAGGTTTCATAGAAATGGGTTCAAAAGAGAATGTGAAGGAAAAGAATGAGAGCTGTAAATAGGCACTTTTTTCTTTCCTTTTTTTTTTTTTTTTTTTTGCCAATCCTGGGTCTTGAACTAGGTACCTGGGCTCTGTCCCTGAGCCTCTCTGTGCTGGAGGCTAATGCTCTACCACTTGAGCCACAGCACCACTTCCGTTTTTTTCTGTTTATATGGTGCAGAGGAATTGAACCCAGGGCTTCATGCATGCTAGCCAGGCATGCTACCACTGAACCACATTCCCAGCCTAGGCAACTTTTTGAAAGCTTTCCCATGAAAAGGAATAGGAAGTGGTATGGAAGCTAGATGAGTATTGTAGCCTATTTGTATGCTAGTGAGAATTACCCAGTAGAGAAGAAAATTGTGGTGCTAGACATGTTCAGTTTAAAAAATATTAGATCAGCTGGGCAGCAGTAGCTCATGCCTACTCAGGAGGCTGAGATCTGAGGATTGCAGTTCCAAGGCGGCCCAGGCAGGAAAGGACATGAGACTCCTATCTCCAATTAACTACCAAAAAGTCAGAGAATGATGCTGTGGCTCAAAGTGGTAGAGCATTAGTCTTTAGCACAAAAGCTCAGGGTCAATGCCAGGCCCTGAGTTCTAGCCCCAGGATTGGCATACACAAAGAAATATTAGGTCAGTTTTAGGAGCATTTTACCACATTTGGGATATTATTAAGAGAGGAACATTTCTGTGTCACCATCTTTAAAGAAAGAATGGTGCATACTTCAGAGTTACTACCAAATATAGCAATCAGGCTCTTTTCAGCTCCACAATCAGTGAGCAGCTTTGTTCCCATGAAGCATTTATTGCCAGTTTTAGTAATACTTTAGTGGTTTTCTTTCATAATCTAAATGGTTTATCAAACAGTACATGAAGACCTCATAATCCTAGGTTAATGAAGGACTGCGTCATGAGTCAGTCTAAGTCTATAGTCAGAAAGAACCAAACACAGAATCAAATGAGCCTGATTAGAGATCGTAGACACTAGCCTTGAGAGAAAGATAGGAGAGCATTGCCACCATAGACAACTGGACAGCTAGAGATTGGTCCAAAGGAAGCAAGTCTCTTATCTTGTTCTTACCCTGTGGTTGAAATAGATGGAACTGATCACCTAGGTCCATCTCAGATCATCCTTCACTGTTCTGACAAAAGTCATGAGGACAACATTGTTAAGATCCAAAAGAATGGCTGGACTCTGTCTTCACTTTAGGAACTTCCCGTGGGGTGAATGTAGAATTGGAATATATGTGTACAGGTGGCAGAAGTTTAGCTGTTGAGAATCAGGTGGCAATTCTGGTAACTTAAAAAATTCCAAAATTCCATGTAGTATTTAAAATGTTGCAACCTTTATTTTTTTAAACCATTATAGCTCTCAATTTTGTCCTAGACCAAATGTACCTTGAATGTTTCAACCTTATGTAGTTTGTTCATATTTGTATTTTTATATATGTAATAAAAACTCAAATATCCACCAAAAAAAAGAGGGAAGTGCTACATTTTTTCTTATGAGTGTTCTATCATGTTTTACAGTCTATTAGGGTTCCTGTTTCTCAATAGTCTAATGACACAGTGAATATTATATATTCACTCTATATTTTATATATACACAAGGCATTTAATATCTAAGTTGTATTGTAATTGCCATTATGTTATTTTTAATTATATTAAAAAATTGGATTTAGGGCTGGGAATGTGGCTCAGTGGTGAGCGCTTGCCTTGCATGCATGAGGCCCTAGGTTCGATTCCTCAGCACCACATAAGCAAAAAGAAAAAAAGCCAGAAGTGGCGCTGTGGCTCAAGTGGTAGAGTGCTAGCCTTGAGCTGAAGAGCTGAGGGACAGCGCCCAGGCCCAGAGTTCAGGCCCCACGACCGGACCCAAAAATAAATAAACAAACAAATAAATAAATAAAACATTGGACTTACACTAATATATATGTACTTGCATCTTTTCTTTCATTAGTGTACCTTACTAATACAGAACAATGGGTTTCATGTTATATTTGCGCATTTACTGATTGGACTACTGGCTCTCTGAAGTGTTTCTTCTTTAGTTCTTTTTTAATGTATTCTGGACATCAATCCTTTGTCTAATGAACTTGTGCAGATGATTAATTTCCCTCCTTTTGGAGGCTGCCTCTTTACTCTGATAATTATGAAAATTATGCTGTGTGTGGATACATCATAATGATAAATACTTATGATTATAGTCATTGGTAGGCTCCTTTTAATTATCAAAACTGGAAACAATCAGCAAGCTAACATGAGAGAGTGACGGGATGAATTGTATTATCTCAAAAAAGGAGGATGATGCCGCTGTAAACAAAACTGAAGTGTCAGCATGAATTGATGTGTGTGTATGTATTTGGCAGTTTATATTGTGAAGCAAATAAAAGAAAAGGACTTAAAATTAAAAAGAGGGAAGGGGAAGAATTGATGAGACTACATCATTTACTAAGAACATGGGGATGGGATTTCATACCTGGAAGAATTTAGCCCTAAGGGATATGGACAGCCTTGAGGTAAGAGGTAGAAGGAAATCAGATTATATGAGCACACAAGCAGGGAGGTAGAGATGTGGAAAGCAGATTGCAGGGGTTCTTTTCTTATTCATTCTGTCCTAGGAAACAGTTGTTAGCTGTTACTGAGTTTGAAAGAAATTTAAAAACATGAAACAATTATCAGGGAAAAGGAAAGAACTACCAAGTTGATAGAAAGGTGGTTCCAATGGGACACTACACTTAAATTTTAAATGAATTTCATTTGTCTCTGTTTTTCTGAACTCCACAATCAAGTAGCCAGATAGTAGACATAGAACAGAGGAAGAAGTTGCTGTGATTTAGGATTGGAATTTTGTTAGGTAAATGTAATGTGAAAGAGGCACAAGAACATAAGCATGGATCCTGGAACTTGTTCTTAGTTACAAACTGAAGCTTTGGAAATAGCAGGAGCTATAAAAGATGTTAGCTTCAATTAGCGATAGTCTTCTAAGATGGAAGATTACTAGAGTTGGAGTATTTCTATGAAAGGAGATGACGATCAGAGAGACAAGAAAGAAGTTGATTTGAAATTCCCAATGCTTTAAACTGAATGAGGGTGCTTACCAATTGGTTTAGTGAATCTAATAATGATTTTAATTGATCTGTTAGGTTCACGACTACAAAGAAGGAACCCCAGAAGAGAAGACTTTCTACATAGAACTGTGGGATGTTGGAGGCTCTGTGGGTAGTGCCAGCAGTGTGAAAAGCACAAGAGCAGTATTCTACAATTCTGTAAATGGTAAAACATTTTAAATTTCTTCCATGTTTTAGCAGTATAGGAGTACAAATCATCTAATATGAAATGCTATAATATGCCAGACTCATCTCAAATTTGAGAAAGATCTAATAGTACTCATGACTCTTGATTTTAATCTGCATGTCCCATTCAGTTTATGCTTATATATTCCAGCCAAGTAATTCAGAACAGTAAACATCTACTTAGTCTTTATTATTGTTTCAAACTAATATTTAGAAATAAAATCATCTTTTAGGTACTTGACAGAAAACAAAGAACTTCCAGAGCACTGTCTGTCTCCTCTAATATCATCTAAAAAATGCATAATAGTCTGTGTTGGTTTTGCTGGTAAGACTGAGGTAAAATTCCTGATTTCTAATGGTAAATATAGCCCTGTTTTTTTTTAAACATTTGTGTTATCTTTGAGTAGTTGTATAAAGGAGTTGCTATTCACCAAAGCAGTTTATGAATGCCATGCATCTTGATCAGTGTCGTCCCTTTTAACATTCTTACTCATCCCCCCAACCCACCCCTTCCCTCACTTTTCTTAATTTTTAGGTTACGTATTTAATTTTTTTGCTGTTAACAAAGCCATTTATGTATACAGTGCATCTTAATCTGCGTCATTACTTCAACATTTTCATTCCCCTTCTGTATTCTCCTCACTTCCCCCTTTCATTCTTCTACCCTTCTCCTTTTGGCCCCAAGTACTAAAGAATTGCAAGTACTAAAGAATTGTACTATTTGTACTCTCCATTGAGTCTGTTACACTTCAGTTAATTTACTTGTAATCCTTTGCTTACCACCCGGTGTGTTTACTTATAGATTTATAGGCACATTCTAGCTACCACAAATGAGGGAAACAATGCAACCTATTTATTTGGGTCTGACTTACTTCACTTAATTACCAATTTTTTTTTCTAACTCACAAGATTTCTATGTTCGTTTTTTGTTTTGTTTTGTTTTTGTCGGCCGTGGGGCTTGAAGTCTGGGCCTGAGCGCTGTCCCTCAGCTCTTCAGCTCAAGGCTAGCACTCTGCCACTTGAGCTACAGCGCCACTTCCAGTTTTCTGGTGGTTTATTGGAGATAAGAGTCTCACGGACTTTTCCTGCCCAGGCTGGCTTTGAACCACGATACTCAGATCTCAGCCTCCTGAGTAGCTAGGATTACAGGCGTGAGCCATTGGTGCCTGGCAAGATTTCTATGTTCTTTTACTATAGCTCTAGAGTATTTCTTCTAGTAGAAGCTCTCAAGATTCCTTATGTAGGACTCTAAGAAAGAGAACATAAGGATCTTTTCATTCAAAAGCTCAGTCTTTATCTTAGCAGTAATTTCTCTTAGCATTGTACCTTCTTTGCAGGCATAATCTCCTCAGTAAACTCATATTTTGAAGTGTCTTTGCTTTTCTCCATTAAAATAGACTATATTCTTATCATCTGTCATTCTCTTTTCATCTAGGTCTCACGTTGGCTCTTCAAGTACTATCCTACAAAATAAGAACTCTCAGACTAAAAGAAAAAGAATTAGAAAGAGGATGCTCAGATGCTCTTAAAACCTCTAAAGCCTTTCAGATAGATAAAATAAACTTTCTTGTCCATCAGCTAGCCAGCGTAGATCTTTTGTAATCCTTTCACTTTCCCAACCAACAGTCCCACCTACAATTTTGTAGCATTAATACCTGAAAATAAAGGAGAGTGAAATTATCTACTGTTTCTTTTACCCTAAAATGAGGTTCTACTTTGCTTCCCCCAGTCTTCTACCATCAAAATATCTGAGTACAAGCAATAGAAGTGTACCTCAAGTACAACAGTGCCCTGGGTTTCATCCTCAGTCAAAACACAAACAGCAATCAAACAAAAACCTCCTAATCCACATTATGGCTACCCTGATTACCATGTGACTTAGAACAAGTTATTCAGCATCTCTGAGTCTCATGTCCTCTGTGTAGGTAACAATAATTCTTACCGCATAGCACTCCTCTGAAAATTAAATTAGATACCACAAGTTAAGCACAATACTATCCCATAAGTACTAAATAAATATTAGCTATATTCTTTAGTTGCAGTCCTTTATTCATATATATGAATATATTATAGGTATATATATATATATATATATATAATTCATATGTGTGTGCTTTTGATGTGCCTGTAAGAACCCTTCACTGAGAAAGTTATAGAGTGAGTACAGTTAGATATGAGGGCAAATATCAGGTCTCTATTCTAGATACCAAGAGAGACAAAGTTAATCTATAATCAACTATATCTTATATAAATATACCAGTTATACCCATGTCTGTAAAAACTAGAGATACTGATTCTACCTCTTCTTCCTTCTTCTTCAAATTGATGTATCCCATATGTGAAGATGGATGAATCATAGATTCCAGGTCCTCTTCTCTAGTAGACTCAGGGTAATATAGGAAGGTATTGGGAGTTTGATAACCTATCTAGGCCACAAATGATATTCTAAATCCCACTATATATAATTGTAATGATCTGCTTTGCCTTTCTGACAAGAATGGGGAATATCCAGCCTACTAGCTATATAGGGCCTGTAAAAGTATTTGGTACCTGACAGGACAGACACCTAAGCTTCTTAGTGGCTGCTCATACCTATCTGCTTGTATTTATAATTTTGTATGGCCCATGAATATTGTTATAAATATCCAATGGCCCATGGCAGAAAAAATATTCCCTACCTTTTAGATTCTAGGATCTTTTTTAATACATTTTTTATTGTAAAAATACTGTACAGAGGGGTTGCAGTTACATGAGCAAGATAATGAGATTCTAGGATCTTAACCCATCTGTTTAATTGTATTTGATACATTTTGTTATGCTTCTTAATCTCTCAAAATGTCCATATTTTGGATTCATACTTTTTGGTGATCTCTTTCATTTATCCTTAAATGGCATATATCCTTTGTATGTTTAACTAAATCTTTTATATGTAACAAGCTTATATGGTTAACCATTTAGTTCAAAGAACTAAAAGTGAAACTCTTAAATCAATGAGGTCTAAGTAATCCATGGGACAATTTTTTTTTTTTTTTTGTCGGTCATAGGGCCTGAACTCTGGGCCTGGGGACTGTCCCTCAGCTCTTCAGCTCAAGGCTAGCGCTCTACCGCTTGAGTCATAGCGCCACTTCCAGCATTTTCTGGTTATGTGGTGCTGAGGAATAGAACCCAGGGCCTCAAGCATGCAAGGCAAGCACTCTACCACTGACACACCTTCCCAGCCCCCTGGGACAATGTTTGTCTGTTAAAGAATAGCAGTTATACAAATTTAATGAAGATTATTTTAATAAATCTGTGTTAACATTGTTTGGGGTGTATATAAGCAATATATCCATATATATATATTTTTTTTTGTTTATTTTTTTGTTGGTCATGGGGCCTGAACTCAGTCTGGGCACTGTCCCTTAGCTCTTCAGTTCAATGCTAGAGCTCTACCACTTGAGCCACAGTGCCACTTCCAGCTTTTTCTGCTTATGTGATACTGAGGAATCAAACCCAGGGCCTCATGCATGCAAGACAAGCACTCTACCACTGAGCTACCTTCCCAGCCCAGCAATATATTTTTATACTGTTATCTGTAGCAGTACTTATACAGAAACAATGCAACTTGTTGAATGAATATAATTTCTTATACTTAAGCACTGTTTTCATTTTGTTGTTGGTCTCCTGCATGCTAGGCCACTGCTATACTATTTGAGCCACACTGACAGCCCCCCTTTTTTTTTCAGATAGTCTCCCTAACTGATGATCTCTTGTCTCTATTTCTCCAGTAGCTAGGTTTGCAGGACTGTGTCACTACAGAAAGATGAAGTAGCTCAGCAAGTAGGACCAAACATAAGAGGAAGCACTAGGGAAGTTTGAGTGACAAATAAGAAAAGACATTCCAAATATTTAATCACATTTTAAAGGCCCTTGTAAAATGTTTTAAAGCTTAAATAATTGACGAACTTTTGTAGTTAATTATTTGTCACTGCTTATCGAGGAAATTTTAAATTCTGTTTTGTTATTCACATTGGAATGCTAGATTCATGCTTATGCTTATTAAGATCAAGATTCTCTTTGCCAGTTGTGAAATGAAGAGACGTTGTTATAATACTGACATTATTATCTCTTTTAGGTATTATTTTAGTACATGACTTAACAAATAAAAAGTCATCTCAGAACTTGAGTCGTTGGTCAGTGGAGGCTCTCAATAGGGACATGGTGCCAACTGGAGTCTTGGTGACAAATGGGTAAGCTCAGAATTACTTTACAGTTAGTTTGAAATGCTGGAGCAGTTAAGGAACGTACTTCACAAAATAGCACTTTGTAAGATATTTGATTTGCATTATCCTGCCCATGTAATTGTAACCCCTCTGTACAGTATGTTCACAAATAAAATAAAATTAAATTTTAAAAAAAAGATATTTGATTTGCAACTATTTTCTCCCAGTTTGTAGATTATCCTTTTATTCTCAGGTAATGTCTTTCACAAAACAATAGTTTTTCTCTGGATGTTTTGGAATATCATGTCTAAGGATTCTTTACCAAATAATACTATATCATATGGATTTTATTCCATATTTCTTCTATAAAGTTTTATAGCCTTGGGTTTATATTTAGCTCTGTGATCTTCTTTTAATTAGCTTTATATGAAATAGGAAGTTTTAGTTTTAGTTCAACTTTAACATTTGAATGTTCAATTGTTACAACACCATTCATTGAAAAGATTACCTACCCTTTCTCCATTGAATTACATTTGTTCCTTTACCAAAAGTCAATTAATTGGCTATATCTACTAGTGGACTCTAATTCTGTTCCACTGATATATGTGTCTATTTCACCAACCGGCCATCTTGATTATAGTCACATGGTAGTAAATCTTCAAATTAACCATCATATTCCTTACAATTTATTCTTTTTTGTAATTTTTTAGATATTCTAGTTCATTTGTCTCTCCACATAAATTTAGGAATCCTTTAGTTTATATTGTCAAAATTTTTACTTAGATTTTGGTTGCATTTGCATTAAACCTATAGATCAGATTGGAGAGAATTGACATTTTTATTCTGTTGCGTCTTCCAGTTCAGGAATAAAATACCTCTCCATTTTTTTTATCTCCTCAATTCCTTTTACCAGCCTTATGTGCTTTCCAGCACATGAATCCTGTGCATGTTTTGTTAGATTTATGATACAGTGGTACAGTGCTTAATTTTTGGTGGCTGTTTTTGAGACAAGCTTTCACCCGTATAGCCCAGGCTAACCTCCAACGTGTGATCCTCCTGCCTTGGTCTCCCAGTACTGGGATTGAAGGTAGGGACCACCATATCCAGCTCAAGTTTAGTAGTTTTGAATTCAGAGTTCAAGGTAGCTTGAACATATAGATATGAGATATGGATATGAAATCTTTGAGAGGGAGAGAGGAAAGAAGAAAGAGGGGAAGAGGGGAAGAAAGGAAGGGTGGGAAGGGAAGGGGGAAGAGATTCACAGATCTATTTGTTATAGATTTATCTATTGTTAAGTTTAAAAAATTAAGGGATAGTAGGGGAAAAAAGAATCAATGAAGCCAGGCACCAGTGGCTCACACCTGTAAATCTAGCTACTTAGGAAGCTGAGATCTGAGGATCATGGTTCAAAGCCAGCCCGGGCAGGAAAGTTCATGAGACTCTTATCTCCAATAAACCACCAGAAAACTGGAAGTGGTACTGTGGCTCAAGTGGTAGAGAGCTCACCTTGAGCTGAAGAGCTGAGAGACAGTGCCCAGGCCCAGAGTAAGCCCCATGACCAACAACAACAAAAGAATCAATGAAAGGCTCAGAATAAAAATAATCACCTATAAAGATAGGAATAATACTACTTAGTATGTATCTTTTATATCAGCTTAAATTTGGAACCATATAAATGTTTTAAGTAAGTTTTTGATACATGTTTTTAACTTCTTACCACAGAAAAAATATTCTTAAAAATAAAGAACAGAAAATAAACTATCATGTATTTATGAACTCTCAGTCTGTGGCCAGTCTTGTTTCATCCGTATCTCTACCCCATTCTCCACCTTCCCACACACCCATTATTTTGAAACAAATATTAGATGTGTGCCTTAAACAATGAGTACTTTTTTATATAACTAACTTGGTTATCATACTTAAATTTTTAACATTCTTTTTTTATTTTATTTTGTTGTAAAGATGCTGTACGTAGGGGTTACAGTTACATGAGTAAGGTATGAGTACATTAATAATCAAATAGCACTTTAATTTCCTCACTTATCTAAAAGAAATATGATTGGTTTTTCAAAATAGTATCTAACTCATTGTATTTTGTTTCTGAAATTTCTTTTAATCTTTGATTCTCTCTCTTTTGTAAAAACAGTTTATTGTAAAATAAAAATGATAGGTTTTTCTGTAGTTTCCTTTTCCTGGATTTTGCTAATTGTATCCCTGTAGAGTCTTCTAAACTTGTTTCCTGAATCTTAAATCTTGTCTCAGTGTCAGTTAAATGTAATGTCTGAAAGATTCAGGGCTTTTTATTTTGTTTTTATTTGCCCAAAGTAGCATTATACTATAAAGTGACTGTTTATAGATGTTTATAGCTTTGTGATTTTGAGGAGTTATTGGCCTTATTCTTGTTAAAATTCCCCCCATTAGATTTTCATGTAATTTTTTTAGAAAAAAAGATTTCAAAATCAAATTTTAAACTGAGTGTAAGATTTTATGAAAGAAAATGATAATGAAAGGCACAGTTAATGTGATACAGATGTCTTTTAAAATTAGTTTTTAATTGACAAAGCCTAATTGTCTACTTTTTTTCTTTTTGTTTTTGTTTTTGTTGGTTGTGGGGCTTGAAATCTGGGCATGAGCGCTGTCCCTCAGCTCTTCAGCTCAAGGCTAGCGCTCTACCACTTGAGCTACAGCGCCACTTCCAGTTTTTTCTGGTGGTTTATTGGAGATAAGAGTTTCATGGACTTTCCTGCCCAGCCTGGCTTTGAACCACGATCCTCAGATCTTAGCCTCCTGAGTAGCTAGGATTACAGGAGTGAGCCACTGCTCACGGCTTCTAATTGTCTACTTTTGTATCACAGTGAATGTAATGAAAGCTATAAGCAATCAGAGAGCAAATGTTTATACTGTACACTTGTTAATATGCAAGAAAGTATACAAAACTTTGAGTGACACCAATGTGTATGTAGCAAAGATGGAATTTGATACAATACATATAAAATTTTTATGAGACAGAATTAGTGAATGTAAGAAAAAGCCCTAAACACATATTCTGAAAACATTGTATGAATCAAATTTTAGTTGGAACATGTCTCCTAAATCCAGTTGATGTCAGAAAAATGTTGGTTTAAAAGTTGGTCTTGAACTTGAGCTGTTACTAGTTTGGGTGCAATAAATGTAATTACAATATCTCAATGACATAGACCAAAATAGTTGCGTTCTAAGACTGTGAGATAGTTTTGGCTCTGGAAGATTATTTTGAAGGACACAACAATTGAGTAGTGTCCTCTCCACCCCAATTTAGAAAGAGAAGTAGTAGCGAAGGTAGAAGAAAAGCTGTGCTCAACTTGGTTGTATTGATTAGCTTCTATAATATTGATTTACTGTCATAAAATGTTCAAAGGCAGATTTTGCTGACTGTGGTAAATTGAGCTTTCAACATGTCAGGAACTCAAATCTGCTTTCCTTCTAATATGTGAATAGAATTTAAATTCATTCAGCAACAGCAGGCTTTATGTTCCTTACAATGATAAGAAATATTATTTATACTGCTACTGTATCCTTCAGATAGAAATTGAAAGGAATTTTTTCTAAGTCTTTCCATTAAAAAATTATATTAAGTGAAGTAAGCCAGGCCCAAAGAAACATAGGTCCCATGGTTTTCCTTATTTGCAATAACTAGTATAAGTCTAGGACAAATAGAAAGGTCAAAAGCTATGTACATATGACCATATAAGATGATGTTAAGTGAAATGAACCCCAAGATAGGGACACAACTGTCTTTTTTTCTTGCTTGCTATTGGTTTTGATGTATTTAAAATGTACTATGTGATTTTTCTGTTTCTTTGGTATGTTCTTCCCCCACAGTATAACCCCTGTTTGCACTATATTTGATGTCGGTGCCCTGCATCTTGTATATACATTTTTCTAAGGAGGGGAAGGGACATAACAAAATGCTGAAATAAGGATACAGGTTGACCCATTGTAACAATGAGATATACAAGACACTATGTTGAAAACGAACTTTACAACTTGGAGGGGATAAACTTTACAACTTGGGGGGGGGACGGAGGGGTTGGGGAGGTGGGGAAGGGAGGGATGGTAGGAGATAAACAAAGGAGGGGGTAACAATGCTCAATAGGAAATGTACTCATTACCTTACTCATGTTACTGTAACCCCTCTGTACAGTATTTTTACAATAAAATAAACATTAAAAAAAGAAATTGAAAGGAATTGTAATAGTCAATGACCATGACTGATTTAACTACTACTGTCTGTCTACCATGGCTCTCATGTCAGGATAATAATTATTTGGTGCTAAATATTTTTCTTTTTCTATTCAATTTACTGTTCAGCTATTGTCCTTCCATTTCTAGTTGTTTAATCTATTTTTCTCCAGGCTGTAGTATCACCTATATTCAGCTTATTCAGCCGTAAGCTTCCTTATTTCATGTCCCCCATTATCTGATCCTTTTGTATATATAGACAGAAATGTGTGTGATGGATATAGATATTATTCTTGCTCCAGAAACTTGATATATTCCTCTCTTGCACAAGGTTTGTGTTCAGGCTTCTTGATTTTCTGTAGACTAACATATGAGTCTATTCTATGCTTCTACACTGAAAAAACCCAAAGAGTCAGCAGTAGAAGACACATGATCACAGTATACGTGAACATCCAGTTGTTCATTATCTTTAATAAAGATATTCAGGAACAAATCTCTTAGTTAAATGAATAGTTGGAACTCAGATGATGGTGGATTGGTAAATGAACAAATATAAGGAGAAAAGAATTGGGAAAAAGGAGACTTATAGAGGATGGTAAGCAGGAATCAGTTAATTACCTACATTTAAATTCACATATCTGCATTGGAAAGGTAAACTCTGTTCACCCCTTATTATTTATCACAGTGATTATGATCGGGAGCAGTTTGCTGATAACCAAATCCCACTGTTGGTAATAGGAACAAAACTGGATCAGATTCATGAGACCAAGCGCCATGAAGTTTTAACTAGGACTGCTTTCTTGGCTGAGGATTTCAATGCAGAAGAGATTAATTTGGTATGTATCTTCACTAATACATGTTTGCTTTATTATTAAGCAATGGAAAAACAACAGATTTACATTTAAGTCATAATTCCAGTGGAAGAAGCCTTCATACTCACATGCAGGCTATTTAGAGAGAGTCAAGGTTAGAATCAACATATCTGTATTCTCAGATGGACACAGTCACTTTGACTGTTCTACTTGAATGTTTAGACTTTTTTCTATGAATAATGTAGGCATAGATGCTTTCTTGAAGATTTTTTAAAATATACAAAAAATCAAAATCATTAAAATGACCAAGCTAACACTATGCCTTGATTATTTTTGCCTTAGCAAAACTTCTTAAATACTTTTTAAAAAATGTACCTTAATAGGCAGCAAATCACATAAGAAAATTTCAAAGTTCATCATAAGGAGTAGTTTATAAAACATACACATGGGCTGGGAAGGTGGCTCAATGGTAGAGCGCTTGCCTTGCATGCATGAGGCCCTGGGTTCGATTCCTCAGCACCATATAAGCAAAAAGAAAAAAGCCGCAAGTGGTGCTGTGGCTCAAGTAAGTGGTAGAGTGCTAGCCTTGAGCTGAAGAGCTGAGGGACAGTGTGCAGGCCCAGAGTTCAGGGCCCAGGACCCCCCCCCAAAAAATAAAACATACACATGTACAGAGGATTGAGTCCTTCCTGAGATAGCTAGTTTAGCTAGAATTGAAGGATAAAAAAGCTAAGAAATGGTACTCACATAGATAGCCTTACCCGGAGAAAGTTCCTGGCCAGCATCTATAGTTATTGTTATATAGCATCATTCACAAATGGGATTTCTAAACATATTCATTGTTTTACATTCCAGATATGCAGTGATGGTGGTTTAATAATACAGTGGGCAGCATTTATTGAGCACTTAGGTGTCAAACACGGTTCTAGTGCTATATATACATTTTTGCACATGAATCATCTCCACATCAATCCTTTTTGAAGTAGATACTACTTTTATCCCCATTAAAAGATGAAGACAAGAAGTAGAGACAGGTAACTTTTAGGTCAAATATGTCACTCTGTCTCTAGAGTTTAGGCTGTATAATTAAGACTATTTCTCATATAATTTTCCTTCAACTAAGATGAAAAGTTTAACTTTTTTAAAGAGCTCTTATAAGTTACCTAGACCAACAAATGTAACTGTATATATTACCAACAGTATCTGTGAAAATTAACTGTCCCCCTCACCCCAGCTGAAACTGTTTGTTCTAAGGTCTGGCAAAAAATCCAAGACTCTAATTTTGTTTTGTTTTGTTTTTGTTACTTTTTTAATGCAGTGCTATCAGCACACACTTTACTAGTTAAGTATATTTATAACTCCAACTGAAAATTTAATAATCGGGTGAATCTCATGTTCTGGCTCTGAACCAACATTGATTAATAGAGCTTGGTTCACCCACTTCTATCCCATAACTAAGTCAGCTTCTGCCTGCCATTCCATTGCTTTTGTTCATTATATTGTTCAGCAAAAGGTGCCTTTTTTCCCTCAGCTGTCACTGTGGAAGATTCAATGTAAATAATACTCCTGATAGTTAGCATTGGACCATGGTATTCAAAAGGATTTTTGTATATAGATATATACATTACCCATGCTGCAGAAATGCTAAGGTGCCTTTGTCTGAACACTATTTCCAAAGGGACATCTATCACTGATTGTATTTAATCTATCTCAGTGGAAACTTACAAGGTATTTCTGAATGTAATTGTATCTATGTGTTTCTATGACAACCAGCTAGGTGTATGTTATTCCTACTTGCCTTGTAGAGGCCTTTATTTGGTAACAAGCTGTAAAGGTATGCAACATGGGACTTCAGGACAGTCTCCAAAGAGTTCACATACAATGTGATTTTGGCTTTTATCAGTGTACAGCTTGAAGATCACAGCAGAAACAGTGATAGAAGAGTGTCATGAGATGCAAGGAAGAAAATTCCAGGAGGAAAATAAGATATAAAGGGCTTCAAAGAGAGTGAAATAAAAAAGATTCTGTAATACATAGAAAAGTCAAATTGAAAACTAATAATACTAGTTCTAAGTGGAGCTGTGACACAAATGAATTCATTTAAAACTATGGAAAAGTGTCTGGCATGGGTGGCTCACACCTGTAATCCTAGCTACTCAGGAGACTGAGATCTGAGGAACTCAGTTTGAAGTCTGCCTTGGCAGGCTTATTCTGATCTCCAGTTAACCACCTAAAGCAGAAAGTAGAGCTGTGGCTCAAGTGGTAGAGCACTAGCCTTGAGCAAAAAAAAAAAGCTTAGGGACAATGACCAGACCCTAAGTTTAAATCCCATGGAAAAGTAAGAATATAGCAAATGTATACATCAAAAAAAATTGATTTAAAGGTATCTTCTCAGTAAATCCAAATTATTTAAATTAAAAATAGATAGAAGAGCTGGGATGAAGGTTAGTGACAAAGCACTTGCCTAGCAAGTGTAACATTCTGGGTTCAATCCCCACTACTAAAAAGGAAAAGACATTTAAAAATAGCTAGAAGATGGCTTATTCTTTAAAGTCCTGTTAGACTTACTGTGTCTAATATGAATTTTTCTGGTATGTTTTTGTTTCAAAAAGATCGATAATGATCCCTTCTCAAGCTCTAACAGCTATTTAGAACTATTAATTTTCAGGCTTTTTCCTCAATCATGACCAGTGGCAAATGGCTTTTACAGCTCCAAAATTTTCACTCTAAAAACAGGGTTTCAGAGTCCTTGAATTGTAGAGCCCTGAAATTAAGATATTGAGGCCAGGAGCACTTATTTGATGTTTGATATCATTTTTGTATTTTAGTTTAGAATCACCATTTCACATTCTGATGACTATGTAATCAGTGCCCACTTTTTTTTTACGTATTTTTTTATTGTGAAAATACTGTACAGAGGGGTTACAATTACATGGGCAAGATAATGAGTACATTTCTTATCAAGCATTGTAGCCTCCTCCTTTGTTTCCCCTTCCCATCCCTTAGCATCCTCCCCCGCCCCCATCCCCCCACCAAATTTGTAAAGTTTGTTTTTCGACATAACAACTTGTACATCTCATTGTTGCAATGGGTCCTCCTGTATCCCTGTTTTAACGATTTGTTTTTTCCCTTCCCCTCCACATATACCAACATCATATATAGTGAAAGCAGGAGTTTTACCATGGGGGAGCAACAAAGACATAATCTTATAAATATGTTAGAAACAATCCAGTGCCCACTTTTTAAAATGTATCTAATGCCAATCTAAAGTTTGTTCTATAGAAATATGTCCAGGTGTTATTCTAAATACAACAGTGTGTACAATGATGTTTTCGTGTACTCAATCCATCTGTGGAATTATCTTTATTGTGTTAGATGCTTTTTGTATCTGAAAATTCTGACAGCATTCTCTTAGAGTAGAAAAGGGAACTAATATTCCAAGACCTGATTTGTACCAGACATGCACTATTTAACTTTCACAAAAATCCTATAGGATAAGAATTATTATCATGCATTTCACAAATGAGTAAGCCCAGGCTTAAAGGCTTAGTAACTTAAGCAGTGTTACATAATGTAGGAATATTGGCACCGATTTTCAAATAGAGTTTTCTGGGTCTGATTTCCCTAGTACTTTGTGGTCTTTGAAAACTTTGTTATGTAGTCTCTTTGGGATGTGAAGTGGACAGGGCTGAAGAATATATTACAGTCTCTGGCCAGAATTTAAAATGTGATCCAAGAAATGTTGTGTATGGATAAAACAGGTAGCATTTAAGGTAAGCATCAAAGTCTACTCTGTCTGGCAAGGTCACTAGTGACTAGCAAAGACAGTGCAATACTGCAATTCCAGAAGGACAGTAAGTTATTTAAAAGGTCTTTACAAAGTATTGTAGTGGTTTCACATTCCAGATTATTCTGTCATCTGAACCCTATTTTTTTTTCTATTTAAAGACTCCTACTGAACAGTAGCAACATGTCTATTGTTTATTACCATTAAAAACAGAATGTCTTTGTGACCTATGAAGAGAAGGTTTTGGCAAATGTTTTTCCTTTGCTCCTTTTAGCTTTATTTACCTGCTTCCTACTGTATGTACTGTACTAAGTAGTAGTACTATATTAAATAAATGAACTGTATTAAGTAGTTATATTAACTAGTTGTAGTATATGTATTATATTAAGTAGTTGAACACTTAAGTTGTTAGTTATTACCTAAAAAAATGAAGTGTTTGCTGTTTGTAATGACTATTTCTGGTTTGGGGGTAAATGATTAGCACCTTAGTTTTGTTGTAAAAGTTCAACAAGAGCTAGGAATGTGGCTTAGTGGTAGACTGCTTGCCTGGCATACATGAAGCCCTGGATTCGATTCCTCAGTTCCACATAAACAGAAAAGGCTGGAAGTGGTGCTGTGGCCCAAGTGGTTGAATGCTAGCCTTGAGCAAAGCTCGCGGACAGTGCCCAGGCCCTGAGTTCAAGCCTCAGGACTGGCAAAAAAAAGAAAATTCAATGAATTTAGTCTTCATGGAATATTTGATGATAAATACATTGATTCAGCATACACTAAAAGTGCTTAAATGACAGTAAAGCACCTTATCTTTCTTTGCTATCTTCCTATTTACTCTATACATCGTAATTTGAACATTATTCAGGTGTTTTATAAGAATATTGAAAATGTTTAGTGTAGGAATAATTGTAACTACTATAAAATTTATTATACTTAAAATGATTTTGCTTCTGAGCATTCATTTGTGGAATTTATGTTTTTCAGGATTGCACAAATCCACGGTACTTAGCTGCAGGTTCTTCCAATGCTGTCAAGCTTAGTAGGTTTTTTGATAAGGTAATGCCTTCAATTATCGTTAAGCTTTATTAAATGAGAATATAAACTCTTTATAGAATACTGTGTCCTTTTATCCCTTTGCCCAAAACTTTACAGGCTGAATAATACCTGTTTTCATCTCTTATCTGTTGGGATCTGTTGTTGCTCAAGGCTTATTGACGTATTTATTCCATCACCAGTGTTTCTCTAAGCAAAGGGTAAAAGCTCCAAGATTTAAGTGAGGCTCTGAAAAAGACACATAGTTCCCCTTAAAACAATTCATGTTTACCCATTTCCCATTTTCTTTATGTACTTACTCATGTCTTTTCCCCACTCACCTGCCAAAGGCACTGAATGAAAAAGGATCTGCCTAGCTAAAGCCTTGAGTTCTCTTTGCTTCTTCCACAATTGATATCTTCCATATCTAAAAATTTGAGCATTTCTTCATGTATTTCCCATTTATTTGTACTTCTTTTGAGAACTTTTTGGTCATCTGTCCATTATTAATTGGGTTATTCATTCTTTGGTGTTTAATTTGTGTGTGTGTGTGTGTGTGTGTGTGTGTGTGTGTGTGTGTGTGTGTGTGTGTGTGTCAGTACTAAAGCTTTAACTCAGGGCCAACATACTCTCCTTTAGCTTTTTTTGCTCAAGCCTGGTGCTCTGCCACTTGAGCTACACCTTCACTTCAGTGTTTGCTGGTTAATTGGAAATAAGAATCTCTTGGGTTTTCCTGAACCAGGATTACAAGTATGGGCTAGCTCTTGAGTTCATAATATAGTCTAGATATTAATATTTTGTTGAATGAATATATGGCAAAGATTTTCTCCCATTCTGTAGGTTGTCTCTTCATTTTGATATGTAGAAGCTTTTTAATGTAATACAACCCATTTATTAATTCCTGCTCTTGTTTCCTGGGCATTTGAGATCTTATTGACAAAGTCATTGCTATGCCTATATCTTAGGTATTTTCCTTGTTTCCTATAGTAGTTTCAAAATTTCAGGTCTTACATTTAAGGTTATTTAAGCTAACTGCCGGTGGCTTACTCTGTAATCCTAGCTCCAGAAAGTAATGGTTCAAGACTAGCTAGGGCTCATACTCCACACCCTTTTCATCCAATAACTGGGCAGGGTGAGATGCGTATGTTGTCTCAGGTTTGAGATCATGTGGATTTCTGCTCCAATCCAGCCCAGGCAGAAAAGTCCATGCAACTCCATCTCAACACAAAGAAGCCAGGTGTAGAAGTTACACCTGTCACCCCAGCTGTAATGAGAAGCCTAAGATAGGTGTATCATGGTCCAGGTACACACTTGACAGGAAATGAGACCCTATCTCTCAAAAGTCACCCACACAAAAAAGGACTAGAGATGTAGCTCAATAGTAGAACACCTAGCTAGCAAGCTTGAGACCCTGAGTTCAAACCCCAGTACTGCGTAAGAGTGTGTGTGTGTGGTGGGGGGGAGGGGTGTGTGTGTAAAGATCTTCGGTCCATTTTGAATTTATTTTATAGGTAGGGTAAGTGATAGGGATATATTTCCAGTCTTCCTCTGTGGCTACCCAGTTCCAGTTTTCCCAGTACCTTCTGTTGTTGAAGAGGCTGCTTATTAGAGACATGTTATTGTCTCTGTTGTCAAAAATCAGATGGCTATACTGAGTCTTTCATTCCATAGGTCTGTGTCTGATTTTGTGCCAATATCATGCTGTTTTAAGGGCAGAGAAGTTGTTTGTTTGTTTTTGGCCATGTTAGGGTTTTAATTCAGGGCCTCACACTTGTTAGGTAGAGGGGGCAAGGTCTCTACTACTTGAGCGATGCCCTCTTAGCCCTTTTTGGTTTAATAATTTTTCAGATTGGGTCTCACATTTTTGGTTTTGCTTTGTTTGTAGTACTGGAGTTTGAACTCAGGCCTCACACGGAAGGTACTCTACTATATTTACTAATGACGTTTCTCCAGCCCTTTTTTTTTTGTGCTGCCTTTTGTTTTTTTAAACTTGTCCTCGGGCTTTAACTCAGGGCCTGAGCGCTGTCTCTGGGCTTTAGTGCTCAAGGCTAGTGCTCTACCACTTTGAGCCACAGCTCCACTTCTGGCTGTTTTTTTACTGGTTAATTGGATGTAAGAGTTGCAGCCTTTCTTTCAGCTTCGAATTGCTCTCCTCAGATCTCAGCCCGCTAACTAGCCCAGCAACCAGTGCCCTGCTATGTACTGCATATTTTTGAGGTACTTGCTCTTTGACAAACCTGTTTTAAGCTTCTTGCCATAAACAGGGATCACCATACCCAGCTTCTTCTGTTAAGACAGAGTCACATAGACTTTTTCAGCACAGGCTGGCCATTTTCAGGCTCCCAAATAGCTAAGAGTATAAGTAGAGCCCATGGTGTCTTGCTAGATCTCTTATTTTTGCTTAAAGCCAGCCTCAGACTGCCATTTTCTTATCTATGGCTTTCTGTATAATTGGGATGATGGGAATTTGGCACCACACCCAGCTCACTGAAATGGGACTCATTCAATTTTTTCCTGTCTGGCCTCAAACCATAATCCTCCCAAATATCTACCTGCTAGTAGCTGGGATTGCAAATGTGAACTACTGTGCCCAGCTTACCATGCTGTTTTTGTTACTTTTGCTTTGAAGTATAATTTGGAATTAGGTATTGTGATACCTCCAGGATGCTTCTTTTTGCTTAGAATTACTTTGGCTATTTGGTTCTTTTTTATTTTCATATAAATTTTAAGATTGATTTTTCTATTTCTGTGAAGGATAGCTCTGGTATTTTGATGGGAACTGTGTTGACTCTGTATATTGCTTTCAGTAGTGTGGTCATTTCACAATATTAGTTCTGATGATCAATATGAGAAGTCTTTCCATTTTCTAAAGTGTCCTTCAGTGTTTTTAATTGTCTTTGTAGAAATCTTTCACCTCATTTGTTGACTTTATTCCTAGTTTATTGTTTTTACTTTTTGCTTTTGTTTGGCTTTTAAAGCTGTTGTCAATGAGATTATTTTCTAGTTAGTCACTTTTTCTAGGTAAGTGTGCTAAGCCCTTACAAAAATCTTTATTTGTTTCTCACAGGTCATAGAGAAGAGGTACTTTTTAAGAGATGGCAATCAGGTTGGTATCTGTCTTTTCTTGAAAATGGGTTCTTAAATTTAGAGGGATAGTTTCTAAGTTTATCTCCAGAAATGGTCTTAAAAAGTTGATGGAAAGCCCTCTATAGGCTCAAGGAACTTACTTTCTTCTATCCTGTTAAAGACAAAAGAAAAAAAATCAGTGAAGAACTAAGATACAAGATAAATTTATAGATAAAGTTGTATAAAATAACAAAATTAACCATGAGACTCAAACATTTATTTACAGATTCTGTCACAATACAAATAGTTTACATAAAAGTCCAGTTTGTGATTTTAGGAAATTCACTTCATCCTGGCCAGTTAGATGACAGTGTCTCCAATTTGTTGACAAATGTTCTCCATTTGGGTAGGATTTTTTTTATCAATTAATATTCTGTGGTTTTCTGAGTAAAACTTTAAAAGGCTGGTTCTATGGTAAACAGGCTGGAATACAGGGACAGAAAACAGGAAAAAAAATAACAGATCTCCCTACTCAAAACTTAATGTGATCTTGTGTCTTACCTACAGATGCCAGGTTTTCCTGATCGAAAACGATTTTTGGGAGGAACGTTTAAGAGCCTTCATTATGACTGATGTACCTTCATAATGACTGAAGTACCCTCATCCCTTGGAAGAAAGAGCATGCAGTGGCAGTTGTCACAGCTTTCCTTTTGCTGTGTCAATTATTTACATCTCGGCCTTTTGATGGAAGCATCTTTAAAATGCTACCCTTTAGCCTTATCCTTTAATGGAAAAATGAAAGGACAGCCCAACAGGGGGAGATCCAAACTCCGTCCCCTGTCCTTTGTGCTCCCCACCTTTCTTCTGCCCCTGTTTATAGATCATGTGACAGCCTGGTGAAAATAGGAGGAGTTTTCACAAGGATGCAGTAAATGAGCAGTGACAAGGTACTGCAGAGAAAATTTACTCTGGCTTGGAACTGAAGGGCTTTCTTTACGAGTCTGTAATTTTCCCACACTTATTGCTGAAGGCTAAATTAAGTACTTCAAAGATGTATCTCTGTTATTTATTTTACCTTCTTGAGGGGAAAGGTTAGGTAACCAGTCCCGAGTTGTCCACCTCAAATAATCTCCCTCATTTTCAAAGAAGCCAAATGGTGTTATTTAATTGTCTCTACCCTCATTACACAACAGGGATGCCTAAAAATAGCAACCCTCTCCTTTACTTTCTAAATGGCTTGGTGGCTGAGAGGGGCAGACTAATAGCTGGAGTTAAATATAAATAGAGATTAATAATACATAGAGAACAGCAGGACCAGAAAAGAAGAATTCTGTGATAAACTGACAGCTTCTTCATCCTTTAGGTTGCAGCTGTCTGCAGGCTCATAATGTTTTCTGTTTGGATATGGTAGGAAGAAATCTAAAACCTGCACAAGGGCAGTAAGAGATTGGATGTTTACTCTTTGATGTTTACGTTTTTCAAGGAAATTCAACTCCTGACTTGTCCCTTAGCTATACTCAGAAAACTAAGAATATGATTTTTATATCAAAAAAACAATGTATTTATGGGGGAAAAGTAAAAATAAGAAACATTTATATGAATTATGAACTAGATTCTTAGTGTTCATCGTCACTATAAAGCTCTCTGCATGTGTGTGTGTGTGTGAGATCACCTGTGTTCTTTCCCTCTTTGCTGCAGTCCTCTGCTCTCCTGATTTTACTTCATATTAAAAAGTAATCATTTTCATTCTTGTTTTAAAATGAGGTGAAAAAGAACTAAATTCATTTTCTCTTCCACGTTAATTAAATTTTAGAAGTACTCTGGAAGCCAAGGTATACTGAGAAAGGATATTAAAATGTTAGTGAGTGCTTTTGGAGCAGCAGTCTGGGGAATTTACAAAAGCCTTTTGAAGGCACTTTTCATCAGCTGAACTTTTCTCCTGTTCTTCTTCCCTCACTCACTGCAGCAGCTAGCACTGGTTGTTTTTGCTCATTTTTATTTTTTTTTAGATAAAATGGAGTCATGCAAATCATGTTCTGTGTGTGAAATGTGGCAAAGGTGTGTTGTGGCAGAGGCTATAGAGTTGGGAAATAGAAACCAAATGCTACACAAGGGCCTAAATCATCCAAAACTCTTCGGAGTGTCCTTGTTAAAAATAAATCAATGTTAAACAGCTTAACCATAACCCACAACGGAAATGTAGTGCAAGTACACTTGTTTAGCATGTGTGAGACACTAGAATTGATCCTTAGTACTATAAAAATAAAAATTGAAATTGAAAATTAAAAACTAAATCTTTCCCTCTCTTCTTTTCAAATTAAAAAAAAATCCATCCAAATTTCTTTATTTTCTTCCTTACTAAGAAACAAAAATGAGCTAAGGATTTAGCTCAGTATCAGAGTATTTGCCCTTGGTTCCATCCCTATCGCCAAAATAAATAAATCCATCACTGATGGCTCCAGGGACAGCATTTTTAAAAAAATTAACAATATTCCTAGTTCCATTTCTTCTTGTTACCAACCCAATTCCTGGAATTATAGTTTCTAAGATAAAGTTAATTATCTAATGTAAATTTCTTGCAAGAATTTGTAGCAACAAAATAAGGCTATTTACCAAAATGAACTTCAACAGCCAGACTTTTTTTTAAAGAATGCTTTTAAAGCATAATTTTTAAGAAGTAGTCATAAAAATTGCCTATAGAAAATATGTGAGCATAAACGCACAAATGGTTTTTAATGTATTTAGTTAACTCTTAATTTTCCTACCTTCTATATTGGATAAGTTGCTAGTAATAAAGGTTTTGTTAGTCATTGGTTTGTTTGTTCTCCCTGTGCAAGTAGAGAATTCTAAACCAATTTGCTCACTCATTGTAGAGGCAACCAGGTATCGAGACATATAGGCATTCATCCGTCCCTCAGGTGAGCAAGACCCTATTTGGAATACAATTAAGGATTTGGGCTACTGTCTCGTTCTCAATGACAGTGGGGTTTAGGACATGCTATGGCAAAATGTAGCACCTACGCATTTGAGAAAACAGCAGAAGCATAGAAAGGTCACTCATGGCTGCCCTTTACCTCCCCGCCCCCCCCCCCCCGCTTCCTCAACACAGGCCTTAAAACCTAACTGTGTAAGTGGGTGTTAGTGGCTTCTTTGTGTAATCATAGATTCTCAGGAGGCTGAGATCTGAGGATTGCAGTTTGAAGCCAGCCAGGACAGAAAAGTACAAGATACATCATCATCAATTAACCAGCAAAAAGCCTGGCTAGAAGTGTCACTCTAGTTCAAGCCCCAGTACCAACAAAATAACCTAGTTGAATTCTCACAAAATAGATCCCTAAATCTGTATTTAGAGATACGTTCCTTCAAAGACAAAAGATACCAAGAAGAATGTGAACATCAGGCCTTACTTAATTAAGTTCATTAGCTCTGTCCTTCTGCCAGCCCAATAGTATTTCTGCACAACAGATATACATAGGTTTCAATGTATGTAAAAATTACAACAGCTTCTCCAATTTCTTGGAGAACTTTATTCAACTATGGGTTTTTATATAAATGGTTTTATCTTGTTAATCTATCTTTTGTAATAGATGCCTTTGCCATGAATAAGGAGAAAAATCTTCCTATATTCTCTAGAAAAAACTATTCCAAAGAAGGTTGATTTAGATTTTGCACAAGTTCTTAGCATTCCCTGTATGAGGCATTCATGATATAGTCCAGGTGCCCATGCTGATGGTTTTCTCCATTTTGAAACTCAGCTTCCTAGAACTGATGTGCTGAGCCTTGGACTGAGAAGAACAGCTCCTAAATACTGCCCTTATCTGTGCTGTTGAGTCTTCTTTTCAATGGTGTTACAGTACCCAACACAGTGGCTTTGTGTGTGGATTTACTAGATGGTGGCTTAACTGAATTTTTTAAATTACAGGTAATATCCTATTTTAAGTTTAGGGGTCTAACAGGTTGTCTTATTGATTTAATGTGTTAAAATTCAAAGAGTGGAGGACAGTGTTTGGAGAAAAACAAGCAAGAGAAAAAATTAAGAATATATTTCTCTGTAGTCACAGGACTGAACTAAATCATGTGGTGAGAGGGAAAAGTTCTAAGAATTCTAGCTCTGAGCCTCACATATTCACAGTACGTTTGCCATTACACAATGTGTGAAGACAGTTTGCCAACGCTGCTCCATAGGGCAGGAAAAAGGATGTGACTTCCAGTTACAATTAATGTACATCTCCATTTAAGGACTTAAATCAATTGCTTTACAACTCATCAATGCATAAAAATCTCCTGAAATACAAGTTTTAAATGCAGATTCCAGAATTTCATCTCTGCCCCCTCCTTCCTATCTTGGTTCTGTATATATGCAATACATCCAGGATTTTATCTTTTGACAGGCAAACCAAGTGATTCCAGGGATCTGCTATTTCACAGAAACTAAGAAATTAGAGAATACATAGATTGTAGACACTGTACTTTCACTCATTTATTCATTTTGAGCCAGTATTAGGGCTTGAATTCAGGGCCTGGAGTTCTCAATCAGCTTTTTCCACTCAGGGCTGTCATTCTACCATTTGAGCCACACCTCCACTAATAGCTTTTTTGCTGGTTTGTTAGAAATAAGGATCTCTGGGATTTAATTGTCTGCCCAGGTTTCAAACTGCAATCCTGAGATCCTAGCCTCCTGAGTAAGCTAGGATCACATTAGGAAATAATATTCTTTAAAGAATTTACAAGAACCCTCAAGATATTTAAGAAGTTAAGACAAGTTATAGTTAATGTGTCATATTACTTGAAGTGAAATGCTTTAGGAAATGGTCTACCCCAAAACCTGAGCTCATCCCTAGAAGGAGTCTGCAGAAAAACTGTTTGGTGCTGGTCCCTGTCTTTAAGCAGCTCTAGAAACACCTGGGTCAGAATATACTTAATTTTTTTCAGTGATTCCATGGGGACTGACACTCCCTCCTCTTCCTTCCCGACCTGAGTAAGAATTGTCTGCCACATCCAGCAGTCACTTAACTCCTACAGTTCCTTTCCCAAATCTTTTGAGAGAACTCTGCCTCTTTTAAGTGCAGCAAGTGATTAGCCAATATTTACTTCTGCTGGGTTCTGCAAACTTTAAACAGTCCATGTTTAATGAAAAACCAAGTAATTGTGTAAGAATTTGCTGGACTTTCTCTCTAGTTTATAAGTGAAGTGATTCTTCTTGAGTGAACTGTGGACCAAGGATTCACAGTGAAGTGGTGAGATCAAGAACATCCAGAGAGAAGCCAGAAGAAGAAACACAAGGATTTGGGTTTCATACTCTCTGGCCTGGGTTTCCGGAAGGCTTGCAGCAGAAAGAAAAATGGCAGAGTTGAAGGTAAGCCCCATCTGGCTGGGGCTTTAACAAAGACCAGAGACTAGGTATGACTAGACATAGGTTAAGAGTAGAGTATTCTTATCATATGAGAAGCCCTGAGTTCCACTTCTAGCGCCAAAAAGAGGATGGAGGAGAGATTTTTTAAAAAATAAAAAGTGGAGGGTGGAGGGGAGGGGAGAGATGGGAGGGAGGAAAAAGTCTGGCAAGTTTGTTGTGGTTTCTTCAACTTCTGAGAACTCAAGGGTATCAGAACTGAAGAAGACTTGGAGCAGGGTCAGGTCCAAGCCACTGTGTTCAGAGGCTTCACCGCAGCGTCTCTGACTATGGTTGAGGCTGGGAGACAAGGAAAAGATATTAGCCATCTCCTGCCTTTGTTCATTTCAAATATTGTTTTGGGGATCTGTGGACATTCTAAGGACTTCCCTCCATCAACCACACACATGCATGCACAGACACACATGCACACACTTTTCTCACTACATCTTTCTGCTGCTTTCTGGCATGATTCTAGAGATGCAACTTCCTGGACTGCTGCTGTCCAGCCAATTAGATATGCTGTTTTGAGATTCAGAATCAGCCTTGGTCTGTACAAGTCCTCGAACCTCCTCTGGGAAATAGTTCTTTTATTCAAGGCACAATTCAAAAGTATGAGTGTTTGGTGCTAAGCATTTTAATTCTGAATTAACTCATATTGTAATCTTCACTGTAAAGCTAAGATATAGATATTCTTGTTTCTACTTAACCAGTGAGGAAAGTAAAGCTCAAAGAGACGACAGAATATCCCAAGCTCATGGCTGGTCGGTGATGTACACCATGCTAGAACTTGGGTTTGTCTGAATCTACAGCTCAGCTGGGGGAAAAAAGGAGGCTTGATTGTTCTTAGTAGACTGGTGCCTTCAAGCAAGCAGTGTGTCCCAGTGTCTAAACCAATGTCTAGCGAAGGTGTGACTCCAGGGCCATAGGGAATGTGAGGCTCTGAGTTCAAACCACAGAATCCCCAGAAAAGAAAAAACTAAGCCCATCATTCATCAAATAATATGTGCTAGCATATGATGCAGCAGATTAATAAAACTATGAACAAAGTCCACATTAGGGAGAATCAAGAGAAACTTCCAGAAGGGGGTCATTCCTAGGCTGTCTTGAGAGAGAAGCCAGCATTGGCAAAGTGAAAAAGGATGAGGGAGGCCAGAGAAAGCAAAATGTGCAGAAAGATCCCTTCATGTTCTGGAATTCCAGTGTTTCAACGAAATTGGAATTGCCATACGGACAGCCAAAGGTCATATCCAGGAAGTAGTTGGATGTATGGATCTAGGGCACTGGGCAGGGTTCATCATACCTAAGGAGGTAATGGAAATTTTGAAGTGTAGAGAATACTTAAAAACTTCGTTTTCTGATGAAAATCCTATAAGGAAGTTCAGCAGGGGTTGGGAGCATCTATACCATTTATAAATAAATCATATCTAAAATCCTGCTGTAATTTTAAGCAACTTCGTATTCAAAGCAACACCACACTAATATAAATTGCATACTGGTCTTTGTTCTCAATTTCAAAGACATTTCCAGCCTGCTGTCTAATCTCCAGAAGCAGAGGTTAGCTCTAGAGGTCAGGGATCTAAACACAGAAAGCCAGACTACTGCATCATAGCCATCCTAATCAATAAGCATTACATAACTTTAAAAAAATGCTTCTCATCTTTTTTCCCCTTACTTTAATGGCTATGTCAACATAAAACCTCAAATGAAATCACATTTACATAAAAGCACAACTAGGGAAAGAATTTAGAAGATAATAAATTTAAAATGGACTGCCCTTTGTTCCTGAATAAGCTATTCCACTTCCCAAACTTTGATTCCCTCATGTATAAAATGAAAAGCTGTTCGTATATGTGACTCGGAACCCTACCAATAGATATTTGATACACCAGCTTTGAATCTAAAGTGATACTGATAATTAGCCAAAGAGGGGACCCACTGCCCTACATAGTTTCTTATTGTTGCTATAACAAGTTACCAAAAATATACTGGCTTAAAACAACACAGACTTATTCTGTTATAGTTCTGTGGGCTAGAAGTATGAAATTAGTTTTACTGAGCTAAAACCAAAGTGTTAGCATGGCTGGTTCCTTCTAGAGACTGATAGTAGAATGTGTTTCCTTGTCTGCACCAGCTTCAAGGAGATGCCTACATTTCTTGGCTTGTGGCTTCTTCCTTTGTCTACAAAGCAAATCACTCAAATCTGCTGTTGTCTTCACCCTTTTCTATTTTTCAAACAAATCTCTTTTTAGGTCCATCTTAACAGGATAGTAGTGCTTACAATTAATGTACAGCCAAATCCAGAATTTCCCCCAATTTCCTTTAGTTAACCACACTTACAAGTGTAACAGACTTTTCTGATATATTAACCAACACTCCCAAGTTAAGATATAGTTCTCTTTTCCTTTCAAGGTTAACTAGAAATGGTGGACTCTCTGCCTGAGGAAATAAAAGCTCGAAGTAGCTCCATTTCTACCCTGACTTGTATCTCTTTCATTAAAAGTAAAAAAAGGAAGTGGGGTACACCATCTGCTCCTCCCATCAGGTGTTACCTAGATTCTGACTCGGGAGAAAGCACCTCTTAAACCTACTCTGACAAGTTAATCATATCCTGGGGACCAAGTGAGAATTAAAAAGCTGTATGCGAGCAAGCTGCTAAAAATGCTGAAGTCATGTGGACCTCAGTCATTTTTTTTTCATTTGGAAAGTATGCATGTAGTTCTCTTAGAAAGAAAATCACATGTTTGTGTAGGGTCAAATTATTCAAAAATCTGAACTGAAGTAAGCATACTCTAAATTTTTTTATTTTATTTCATTTCATTGTTGGATTAGGCATATCTTCACATATCCATTGAGCCAGCTGGAGTTGAAAGCTTGGATTTGCACCCTTGAATAAAGCAGAGTTTAGGTTCTGTCCTTGGGCTCAAAGCCTTGAGAATGCAGCTGCAAAATACAGCTTCTTCAATTCACTTGCCTTCAGCAGTGAGGGACATGGCATTTTAAGGCTCTAAAAAAAACCTGCTCTGTAAATCTGCTCTCAGAGGATTTGGAAAACCAACCAAATCAACAGTGACTCAGTAATTTCTACCCTCATCAGCCCCCCTCCCTCCCTCCACACACATACCAGCCAATGCACTGAACTAAGATGGAGAAATGGATTAAGAATTCACACCTCTTTCCAGCCTCAGTCTCAGTGGCTCCCTTCCAAACCACCAGCTGTTCTTTCTGCTTTTCTTTTTTTAAGAGCACAGCCTGAATCAAATATCTCAGAATCACAGACACTAAGTCTCTTTTTCCTTGTTCTAAACACCTTTGTGTCCTCTATTCGGAGGCCAGCAACTGCAAAGAATGGGGAAGGTTAATGAGCAAATCCACCCATACGTTCCAGAAAGCTCAGCTGGAGTAGATAGCTCTCAGACTTTCCTTTTTCCTTATAGATAGGACCAGCAGCTGAGGCACAAAAGGAAGCACTGTAATACTCAGTGGCTTCAGACATAAGCTTGTCTAAAATTCTTTTTCTCAGAAGCAAAGATAATTTGAGCTCATTACCCATTCCCAGCAGCTCAGATGCAATCCTGCTGATGGTGAGCATGAAGTTCATTTTGAGAGAAGAAAATTGTATTCTGTGGAGAATGAAGATACTGGATGGTCTCTGCCGTTCCCCCCAAAAATGGCATTGCAGACTTCATGCTACTGCTATGAACCAGTGTGATTATATTGCTGGATGGATGTGTGTATGTCTGTGCAATGAAAGATTTCCAAACGGACCAAAAAAAAAAAAAATCATGGGGACTGCTGGTGTAGTTCAATGATAGAAAGCATGCTTAACATGCATACAGCTTCTGAGTTCAATCCCGAGCATCACCACCAACAGAGCCAAAAAAAAAAAAAGGATATAAAGGCAAATAATAATTTCACCTCACTGCTTTCTAGGTCATAACATTTTACATTTCCTATTTCTTCCAAATATAGACACTGTTGGCCTGATCATTGCTCACACATCCAGGTGTGTCATAGCTAGCTCATCCTTCCCCAAGCTGTCAAAAACTTCACCCACAGCCACCCTGCTTATACCCCTGAAGAATCGTACTCAGCTGGAGGCATTTCACTCACCCAGCAAGGCGGTACTGTATTTAGCCTGGACTAAAATCAATCCATGTTTAAGTTAGAGTAGAAGAGGTTCTAACTCCACTTACCACAGCAAACATGGACTCAGAGAACTGACTCTAAATGAACTAAGTCAGTCAATAAATATCTACTAGTTTCCATGAGACAAGGCTTAGGGTAGAGGTGATTAAGACTGGCATAGTCCCAGCCTTCATGAGATTTACGCAAGAATAAAGAGTGCAGACAGTGAGAGACCTATGACAAAAGTCAGGTGTGTTCAGTATTGCAGAAGTCTCAAAAGGCCCAGGTGATAGAACACTTACCTAGCAATGATGAGGTCTGGAGTTAAATCTCTAGTAATACGCTGCCCTCCCTCCTCCATCTCCCCCTCCCCACACAAGCATAATAGTAAGTCTCAGGTTATGGTTGGTATATAGTTAACAGAGCCAAGATGTCACAGAATCTCCTGGCTCTTCATCAGATTGCCCAAAGGACCATAAACACTGCTTCAGGCAGGCATCTTGAACATTAAATTGCAGAGAAACAAAAGCTGTTTCAAGCAGCAGGAGAATGGAATTGCAGTGTGCCCAAAGGTTGGAGAAGCAGACCCATCAAGAGCCACCATGGACATCACACTTGATGAAATACACAGGCCATGTGTCAGCTGACTAGATGCTTGTTTCCCAGGAAGCAGAATGGGCGTCAATCAAACTAGCAATCACTTGGTTCCATTTCATTCAGCTCTCTATGGGCCAGTAATCTTCTAAATTACTGAGCTCTGCTTTGGGGATCAATATTTATTGACTTGTACCAACCACCAATAAAGCATTCTTCACCATGAAAAAACTAGTGAATTTCACAGGAGCCTCATAATTCACCTTGTTGAGAAACTCTTTTGACTTCTTTTTCTGGGTACAAAGCTAAGAAACAGCAATCACAGTAGCATTGCATGGGCTTCTGCCTGCAAGAAGGCAAGTCAGGAGAGAGCTTTCTGGCAAGGATTTTGCTGTCAGTTTAGTTCTACATACTTCTAAGTTGGTGTGTGTGTGTGTGTTACTAGGGCTTGAATTGAACATTTCATGTTTACTCAAATGATGCTCTACCACTTGAGCCATGCTTCCAGCTCTGCTTTTTGAAGGGAAACATAGGCACTTCTGTCCAGTCTGGCCCCAGATCACAATATTCTGGATATCAGCCTCTGAGTAGCTAGGATTACAGATGTGAGCCACCAGTGTCTGGTTTCAAGTTTCTTTTTATGTATAGAAGAGAAATGAAGCCCCAAGCTCAGAGAAATTGCAATCTAGGTCTAGCAAGATCCTGTTAATTTGGGTTGGAGGTGATGCTTATCCCATTTCCTTTCTCCAAATTCGCAGATAGAACCAGAATTAAAGAGGTTTTAGTTGAAAGGGCATCATTAAAAACAAGCCAAGCCGGTGCCAGTGCCTCATGCCTGTAATCTTAGCTACTCAGGAGGCTGAGATCTGAGAATTGCGTTCAAAGCCAGGAACATCAGTGAGATTCTTATCTCCAGTTAACCACCGGAAAAAAGGAAGTAGTACTGTGGTTCAAGTGGTAGAGCACTTGCCTTGAGCTGAAGAGCTGAGGGCTAGTTCCCAGGCCCAGAGTTCAAACCCCAAAATTGACAAAAACAAACATTAAAAAATAAAAAAGCCTATATGGGGCTGGGAATGTGGCTTAGTGGTAGAGTGCTTGCCTACCATGCATGAAGCCCTGGATTCAACTCCTCAGTACACATAAACAGAAAAGCAGAATGTGGCACTGTGTGGCTCAAGTGGTAGAGTACTAGCCTTGAGCAAAAGAAGCTTAGAGACAATGCCCAGACCCTGAGTTCAAGCCCCAGGACTGGCAAAACACACACACACACACACACACACAAACACACGTTTATAACATCAGCCAGGTACATACAGGTAAGGAAAGAGAATTACACGCAATGCCCAGAATTTTTTCTGGTTAACTATTACATCTTTAATATTCATGCAGACTATAGTGACATGCCAAGACACACTCAAGATACTACATATGGAAGATCCATATAGAAATTCTAACCATTGTGGACTGTTAATGTTGTGGTGTTCACTCTAAATCCATTAATGGTATTATTTTGTGTCTTTTTCATGTATAGTACATTTCTGGATTTGGGAACGAGTGTACTTCAGAAGACCCTCGCTGTCCAGGTTCCTTACCAGAAGGGCAGGTATGAATGAATGGAATAACTCAGACAATTGACTCTCACATCCAACAAGGCACTTTCAACTAATCAGCTCAACTAACTAGGTTTTCACAAGTCACTAAGACAACTGGGACATAGGGCAACAAAATTGAAAGTTTAAAAATGACAAGGAATGTACTCACTACCTTAAGCAGGTAATTGTAACCCCTCTGTACATCAGCGTGACAATAAAATTAAATTTTAAAAAACGGGTTGGAATTGAACTTTACAACTTGTGGATGGGGATGAGAGAGGAAAACTGGGAGAGAACTGTCCAGAAAGAAATGTACTCTTTACATGACTTACATAATTGTAACTCCTTTGTACATCACCTTTATAATAACAATTTTTTAAAAAAATTAAGTGAATTGACATTTACCATTGAGAGCAAAGCTCCAAACCTGAATTAATAAGATTAACTATAGGACTTCCAGGACAAATGCCAAAGTCCAGGGTTAGGGACACTCACTGGTAATTCCCTGAATAGCATCTAATATAATAATGATGAGAAAATAAGTTATGTTACAAATGGATGCACAAAGATATTCATACTGGTGTTGGTTATAGTTGCAAAACTATAGCAAAAAAAACATTTTTTCCAAAATTTTTCAAGAGTGTTTCATGGCATGAAAAATGCTTATGAGATTATATGTCCTTTAAAAGAAAAAAAGTCCCAATTTTTGTAGGATGGCACATATCCTAAGATACCCATTTTTAGCACAGACTCAAATATTATTATCATTGGCTTACTTCTGGTTGGTGAAATCATGGAGGTAAGAGTCTCATAAACTTTTTCTGCCTGGGCAGTCTTTGAACTGCCATCCTCAGATCTTAGCCTCCGGAGTGGCTAGGATTATAGCCTGAGCCACATACTTTTATAAGAAGTATGTGTTCCTTTTATAGGCAGAAGGAAATCACATAAAAAGTCACTACAAGAAGTATGTGTGGGTTGGGTAGAGTCATGTGCAATGGCCTAGAACATCCCATGCAGAGCAGGATTTCCTACTGAGTTAGTTGGAGGGAGAGTAAGAGGCTTTCTGAATTCATGTGATAATGTTTATGAATTCATGTGATAATGTTTATTATCTCCTTTGTTCTAGAATAACCCTCAAGTCTGCCCCTACAATCTGTATGCTGAACAGCTCTCAGGATCTGCCTTCACCTGTCCACGGAGCACCAATAAGAGAAGGTACGGGGGTTAGATTAATTACAGCCTTCAGCTTGTAGGAACTATGGCCAGAACATTGTGCTGTGTCCTACACCTGAGACCCAGCCTCCCAGGGCTGCCCAAGGTCCTTCTTCTCCAGTGCATCTGGGTCATGGGTCACAGCCAGGCATACTATGTCTTGTCCCCAGCTAGAATCAAAGGACCAGTGGGAGAGAGAAAGGGAACAGCTATACACAGTCTGGAAAACCCAAGCCCGGTTCCATTTACAGATTCTTTCTAAGGGTTCAGAAAGAAATGTTTCTCATGCTCCAGCCTTCTTCCAAAGATTTCCCAGTTGTGTTTTGTTTGCTTTATTTTATTTCTTTATCGTTGATATATTATTAATATTATTATGCATTAATATTAATATATCATTTATATATAAAATGATTAAATTACAATGAGAAGATTCACAGTAATATCTTCCTCTGCTGATTAGAAGCTGTTAGACTTTGCCAGAAAAACCATGCAAGTATTCAGGCACAAAGAACAAAGAAAGGTTTATTTCCAGCGAAGGGACTGGCAAGGAAGTTTCAACCTGTGTCGAGTAGCCCTAGCATATCTTCTATCCCTTCCTGTAATACTTTCAGGGTCTCTTCTTTTACCTTGACGTCTGATTCATTTGGAGTTGATTTTGGTGCAGGATCTAACTTCAATTTTCTACATGTGTGTAGCCAATTCTGCCAGCACCATTTGTTGAAGAGACTGTCTTTCTTCCATCTGATAATTTTGGCTCCCTTATTGAAGATTAGGTAGCCATAAGTCATGTCTGGGTCCTCAATTCTATTCCATTGCTCCTCTTGCTCCATGATCCAGCAATCCCACTCCTGAGCATTTATTCAAATGATCTCAAACTAGGCCACACCAAAGCTACCAGCATAACTATGTTCATTGTAGTATTATTTACCATAGCTAAGATATGGAACCAACACAGATGCCCCTCAGTAGATGAACAGATCAAGAAAATGTGGTATATTTACACAATGAAATTTTATGCTTCTATCAGAAAGAATGACATCGCCCCTTTCATAAGGAAATGGAAAGACTTGGAAAAAAATCATATTAAATGAAGTAAGCCAGACCCAAAGAAACATAGCCTCTATGGTTTCCCTCATTTGAAATGATTAGTATAAGCCTAATCCTGACAGGGAATCATAATAGCTCAAGAGTTATGAACATATGACCATACAAAATGATGTTAATTGAAATAAACTCCAAGACATGTAAACAACAGGTCTTTTTTTTTAGTTGTCAACTTTGATGTCGCCAATATACTATATATCTAGTTCCTTCTCCTTATTTTATTTCATTTTTCTTTTTTTCATTGGTTTATTTCTGGCAATCTCTGTCTTTGATTCTGGTACCCTCCATCTTGTATATGCATTTATCTTATTGGGGCATGGGAAGGGAAATAACAAAATGCTGGAAGAAGTACAAAAGATAACTCATTGCAACAATGATACCCACTGGACACTATGTTGGAAATGAACTTTGCAACTTCGCGGTGGGGGGAGTGGGGAGAAGGAGGAGGGGAGGGAGGGGATAGTGAGAGAACAACAATGGGGTAGGTAACAATGTTCAACAAGAAACGTACCTTACTCATATAAATGTAACCACTCTGTACAGCATCTTTACAATAATTTTTTTAAAAGGGACTGGCAAGACTCTTTCTCACAAGAGAAGAAGTGCTAGCTATTGTGTCTGATGACCTTTTATAACCTACAAGGTTTAGGAGGCACAGACCCTGGTGTGAACATGTGGCCCAGGGAGGGAGCTCATTATGGCAGGCTAGTATTTATGGCTGCTGCCCAAGTGGTAGATAAGGGGTCTTGACCTGAAGGCCACTCTAAGGGAATCTTATTGCCTTATATGGTTGTAAATGCCCCAACGGGGTGCCATCTTCAGGTAAAGTAGGGTAGAGGCCAATTATTTACTGCCTTTGCCAAATGGGTCTAGTGTTGCCTAGGGAAGGAGCATGCTAAGCTATGTGAGAGGAGGCTATTGGGCTAATAGAAGCCTTACATAGCCTAAGCAGGAAGTCAGTGAGACTCTTATCTCCAATTAACCACCAAAGAGCCAAATGTGGAGCTGTCACATGCGGAGTAAAGTGCTAGCCTTAAGCACAAAAGCTGGAGGACAGCACCAGGCCCTGAGTTCAAGCCTCAGGCCTGGCAAAAAAATTAATTAAATAAATAAATAAAATTTAAAAATTAATAGCACACTACATGGTATGCTTAATTAATACATGTGCTCAAGCAGTATTACTTACTATTAAAATCACCATCATTTGGGCATTTACTGCCATCAAAACTGAGTTCCTGCTTCCACTCCATGGTATCTCTGGGAGGTTGTCAGAAAGTTGAGTACAAGCTATGGCAGATGGTATATTATCTTCATTATCGATATTGTTTTTCTCTTGATAAGTATGTGCAGTGGAGAATTAGGAGAAAAGAAACTAAAAAAGAAAATGATGGGTCAAACATGGTGGTAAATGCTTATAATCCCAGCCCTTGAGAGGGTAAGACAGGAGGATTAAGAATTTGACGCCAGTTGAGTTTGGCTACCTAAGGTAATTCCTCCCTCCCTCCCCCTCACTCCCTCTCCCTTTCTCTCTCTGTCTCTGTCTGTCTGTCTGTCTCTCTCTCTCTCTCTCCTTCCCTCCTTCCCACCCTCCCCCCTAAGTAGACCCAGGTAAGCTCCAGACAATCTTCTCCATTCTTATTTATGACAACGTGGCTACAGTGACTATGTTCATGACTTTATGGTCTATGCTCTAACTGGCCACCTGGTCTCCAGATTTTACTGCCTGCCTCCATTATTCAGCAATATCTTCAGCCAGCAGGAGCTGAGCTCTGTTCCAGGAGGCTGAAAAGGAGCTGTTGGCATTTCATTAAGAAGCTGGCAACCTTTCCTGAATCAGAATTAGATCTCTGTCCAGGACAATGTAGTGCTGCCTGAGGAGTTTTATAAACTCAGCTAAAAAATAAGGGATTCTAGGCATGGCCTACCTATCCATTTAGAGTGCTCTAAAGGTATCCATAAGAATTTTTCTGAAAATATTCATACCCAGTAGGAAGTTAGGTCCAGCCCCAAATATAGATGAGCCAGCCTGAAACTCTCAGTCACTATTCTTTGAAATCAGAGTGCAAGGAACTGCAAAATTATTAGCAACTTTTGTCTGTGTCTCAGGGATTAATTTCTATTAGATCAGTTAGACAGATGATCCCTTGGGTCTTGAGAATATGAGACACAGGACAGAGAATGGAGAAAGTATAGACTGTGATAAAAGCACAGATGATTAAGGGAGGACAAACAGTTTAAAAAGCTTCTAATAAGTGAGCATTTGCCTTGTGCTTGGCATTTTAGATACATGAACTCTTTTAGTACTCCCAGCAATCGCAGAAGACAAAGCTAAAGAACATTACTAGGTGATGGTGGCTCATGCCTATAATCCTAGCTACTCAGGAGACTGCTGTATGAGTATGGAGATTTGGGCAGGCAATTCTGTGAGACTTATCTCCAACTAAGTACCTGTTAGAATAAATTAGACTTTGCCAGAAAGCTACGCAGACATCAGGTACAAAGAGCAAAGAACAAAAAGGACTGGCAAGGCAAGATCCCCTTCTTACAAGAGAGGAGTGAGAAGTGCCAGCTGTTGTCTGAGGTGACCTATATAACCTACTGAGGTGAGGAGGGGCTAGAAGGCAGAGACCCCAGTGTGAACGTGTAACCAGGGGCTTCATCATGGCAGACTAGGATTTATGGCTGCTATTCAAGTAGTAGATAAGGGGTCCTGCAGCTGCCCAGACCTGAAGGTCACTGTAAGGGACTCTTGCTGACTTATATGGTGGCAGCTGCCCCAGAGGAGTGCCATCCCAAGGTAAAGGTGGTTAGAGGGTGATTATTTACTGCCTTTACTACATGGTCCTAGTGTTGCCTAGGAAAGGAGCATGCCAAGCCGTGGAAGGAGGAAGTACCATGCGAAGCTATAGGAAAGGAGTTCATTGGGCTAACCCAAATTAGGAAGTAGAGCTCTGGCTCAAGTGATAGAACAGTAGCACTAGCCTTGAGCACAAAAACCCAGGGACACAGCCCAGGCCCAGAATTTAAGCCCCAGGACCTACACAAAAACAAAAAAAAAAAAACAGAAATATCCATTAAACTTAGTAACTTGCCCAGAATTGCACAGCTGGTGCTAAGATACACACAAATGCTTTCAACCTCACCACATACTAGTGGATATAGAGCAGGCTGATTAAGTCCAGAGTCTGAGGTCACAGTTTCAAGAGCTGGAGGAATCCTAGGAGAGGAGAACAAACTTGTCCTGTTTATCTCTCAGAAGGGCTGGATGTTGCCCTACGCCAACATTCCCTCTCCTGGCCATGGTCAGACTGTCCTTGAACAAAGGGTCAAAGGCTATAAAAGTAGAACTGGTCTTCCATTGCCAGAAGTAGGACTTTTTGTCCCATGTCCTTTAAGAGGAAGGACTCTGGAACCACTTGGGTGCCTCAGACTGAGTTTTAGTGTCCCTTTTACCCTCTGGAGGACTCTCTTCCTGGAATTGGCTTCAGGATTTCTTCACCAGACTTGCTTTCTTTCCTCAACTATGAGATCTCCTCTTGGTTGAGAGGTCTTTGGCTCAGGCCTTGAAATATACAGACAGTAGAATTTAGAAGAGAAAGGAAAGAAAACCAAAAAGAAAGACATCAATACATTATAATAAAACATGGGCACATACTTTTATAAGTTTGGGGTACAGAAGTGTTGATTTGCAAAGCTTCTTACAAATAATGTCAAAAGACAATTGACCAACTGAAAAAGTGATTCATGTACAAGTAATTCATGGGGGAAAATTACACAAGGCTAATATAAGGAAATGAGCATATTCTCAAACTTATTCCTAGTAAAGGAAATACAAAATAAAATTAAGAGTTATGGGCTAAGAATGTTGCTTAGTGGTAGAATGCTTGCCTAGCATGCATGAAGCCCTGAGTTCAATTCCTCAGTACCACATATATGGAAAAATCTGAAAGTGACACTGTGGCTCAAGTGATAGAAACTGGAGAAGGATCTGTTTACCTTTCAACACTTTTTGAATTACTTGGATTAATTTTATCATTGAACTGCATTATGTTGTAATTTTAAAATACAAAAATGATTCATATTTCAAACATAACAGTGATACAAACCATATTCTTGTGATCTATGTAGGATGCATTGTTCTGACCTTAGAGAGCAAGGATTAGCAAGGATTAGAGCAAGGATTGGGATGTGAATAATGTTTATGGATTTCTCTGAACAGATATTTTTCAAGGTATATCCTCATCCCTTCTAAGCGTTGAGAGAGGTAATACTTTATTTTTTGTATCTTGGGAATAAGTAAAGAATGCTAAGCGTCGTGGAAAGGAGAGAAGAAGGCAGATCAACAGCTGTTATCATTGCTTCTCACAATAAAGCCCATAGATTATTGCCTTGATTGTCATTCTGATGGTGCCTCCCGAACCAGTCTTTGTGCCACTCAAGCATTATCCCAGGTAACATGTGTTCTTGTTCTCCCCTAGCTGGCTATACCGGATTCTACCTTCAGTTACTCACAAACCCTTTGAGTCCATTGATCAAGGCCATCTCACTAGCAACTGGGATGAAATTGAACCTGATCCTAACCAGGTAACCTAGACTTGTGAATTAGAAAATACTATATATCTAAAGTCTGAAATAAAAATGTTTAAATTGGCGCCAGACTTTTTGGAAAATTAGACTACTTTTCAAAAAATTGATGCAAATATGTCTATTGGGGCTCAAGTTTAGCTGGAAAATTCAAAGTTGATTAATTTGATTGATTGAATGAATGATTTTGTGTGTGTGTGTGTGTGTGTGTGTGTGTGTGTGTGTGTGTGTGTGTGAAATCCTGTATTGTTTCTAGCTAGTAGACAAGCACAATAGTGTTTCATACTTAATAGGAGTGTCCAGGTAAATCGATAGACTAGAAATGATATAGGCTGAACATAAGCTTTTTGTTTTGTTGTTATTAACCTAAACATAACCAAAGAATGTAGAAAACACTTTCAATACCTGCTAGCTCTAATGACAAGCCTCTGAAATCTAGTATGGAAAAGAGTGAAAGTCTATTTGTTTGAGAAGTCTGTGGTAACAGATTGGTGCTGCATTAGCTTTATACTCAGTTCTATTCTTTAACCAGAAGTTTCCTCCTTTTGATCTAGTGATGTGTGGGCTTTTCCTCTGGGTATCCTTATTTTTTATATACTCTGTGAGAGAGACCCAGTACTATAATGGAGCTCTCTGCTAAAATCTCTGAGAAAAAAACACCTTGGCTTGCATCCCTGGCCCCTTTACTTATCAGCTGCATCACTGAGACATAATGTTTCACTTACAAAATATGGTAACATCACTGGCCATGCAGTCCACTTATGAACATTACATGAGGGAGCAGACATGAACATACTTTATACAGTGCCTGGCACCCAGCAGGCAAAGAATCATGATTCTGATACAACCGTCTTGATATATACATGTAAAGGCAGTAGTGATACCTACAAATCTCAAAGTTTAATCACGCAGTGGTGGCTCTCATCTGTACTCTTGGCTACTCTGGAGGCTGAGATCTCAGGATCAAGGTTAAAATCCAGCTCAGGCAGAAAAATCCACGAGACTCTTATCTCCAGTTAACTAGCCAACTCGCCAAATAAAACCTGAAGTAGATGTGCAGCGCAAGTGGTGAAGCACCAGCCTTGAGCAAAAAAAGGCAAACAAGCACAGAGAACTGGAGGGCCTAAGTTCGATCCCCATTACAGGCAAAAAAAAAATCTCAGAATTTATATACAGGTAATTTTCGTTTTTTATTTGACATTACTTTTCCTTCTATCCCTCTCTCTCCTTAGCCCAAGGAATTGTATTGCTTCTCCTATGCTTACCAACATATTTTGTCTATGTCTGCAAAATTTTCATACATCTCCTTCCCTTAAATGCTTAGACTTCTTGTAAAACAAAAGCTAGAATAACTGGCAGTGCCAGAATAACTGGCAGTCACCTTTGGCTTCCTGCCTGGTTCTATCTCTTCCTTTAATTACAGAAATCTCAGAGGACTAAGTACAGCTTGAATGCTACATGCCCATTTCCAACAGGGACAAAGCACACCGAGTGAAAAAAAATGAATTAGCGTCACAGCCATTTCGAAACCTAGAGTGATCCTTTAACTTATGTGAAGTTCAATGTGCTGCAGAAGTTGTCTCCTGCCCCTACCTACCTATATTATTGCATTGGACCATGTTGACCAAAAGGTGGCCCCGGCTCCCATCAAACCCCTCCCCCAGACTCAGTCCCCACACAAAAGCACGTGAAGCCACCTCCTGTCCTCTTCCTCTTCAGCAGGCCAGTGCCTTTGTGAGGAACAAAACTTTTTGTAACAACTTGCACGACAAATTCAGCCACCCTGACTTCACCTTGTCCTGTAGCGTCACACTCCTACCTCGCTCACGCTCTAGGGGTGAGCCCTACAACTGGCAGAACACTCTACGTTCATTATTGATCCCCTTATTCATCTGATTAAGGGCTACATGGCCTCAGCTCATTCTCAGAGAACCTAAGTCTGAAGTGGGTTATGTAAATGCAATGAAACCATGAACGGGGAGAGAAGGCTGTGTGAATTAATTAATGTGGAGTGAATTGAGGGTGGGTCATAAGGGAGTAACTGCCCCCCCCCAGCCAAAGCCTAGGGAGATCCAAATGTGCACATACCCATTTTCACAGGTCACCAGGGAAGGAACTTCACTGGGGAACAAAGGACAAAAGTGGGGTTTTGTTGTTGTTGTTGTTGATGATGATTGTGTTGATTGTGTTTTTGAGCCAGTACTGGGTCTTAAACTCAGGACCTGATCCATATCCCTTAGCTTTTATGCTCAAGGAGAGCACTCTGCCACTTGAGCCATGCCTCCACTTTCTGTCTTTTGCTGGTTAAATGGAGATAAGAGTCTCATAGATTTTTCAGTCCAGGCTGGTTTCAAAACATGATGCTCAGATCTCAGACTCCTGAGTAGTTAGGAGGACAGGTGTGCATTAGCACTAACCTGAATGTTAAGTATGGCTTCCTTTCAAAGGTGATCTTACAGTGCAGACAATGTCTTCTAAGTAACCTCGGGGAGCTACCCACGGAAAACAGAAAAAGAGACTGTATGGTATGATGATGATGTTTAGTCTCTCTTCTCGTGTCTATTCATTATTGGTTATCTGGTAATATTCCTTGGAAGGAAGTTTGAAACAGTTCCATCATTTTTAAAAACAGTTTTTTAAGTTATTATTATAAAAATGAGGTACAGAAGGGTTGCAATTTCATAAGTCAGTAAAGAGTACATTTTTTTGTGTGTGGAGAGTGTCACCCCTTCCCTTGCTCTCTTCCAGTTTTTCCCTCCCATCCCCGCTCCAAAGTTGTATAATTCACTTTCAACATAATGTCTACTGAGTAAAATCCATTTCTTTTGAAAAACATTTTCTTAGTCTAAGGGAACTTCAAAAAGAACCCTGTGATTTGGGGAGAACTGTGAAAAAAATTGGACAGTTCTGCATTCTAAAGTTTCTTCAGCTTGGCAGGTCAAAGACTTACATCTCATATTGGCATCTAGAATTACATCTCACATTCTCCTATTTCTCTCTTAAAGTTGCAATAGCCATACTGCTGTTTTTTATTTTATTTTTTATTTTTTTTGTTGGTTGTGGGGCTTGAACTCTGGGCCTAGGCACTGTCCCTCAGTTTTTCAGTTCAAGGCTAGTGCTCTACCACTTAAGCTACAGCACCACTTCCAATTTTCTGGTGGTTATTTGGAGATAAGAGTTTCACAGACTTTCCTGCCCAGGCTGGCTTTGAACCGTGATCCTCAGATCGCAGCCTCCTGAGTAGCTAGGATTACAGGCGTGAGCCACCAGTGCCTGGTGGTTTGTTTTTATTTTTAAAGACTGTCTAATTACAGAACTCTATCTTCTACTGGAAAAGAGGGGGGAAATGGTTGCCTGTACTTCTGTAGGATTCCCGGGCAGCTAAAAGTCAAGTTAGCAATCACTACAGACTGGTTTGGAGGCTGAATAGTGTATGTAGAGCACTTTAAGTCTTCTTGGTTTTTCCTCAGATGGCACACAGAATCTTCAATTATGTTTCTAATGTTTCCCTCAAGCAAAGCCAGATCTCATATTAAACATAGGAACAAAATGGTTATAAAATCAGAAGATAAGATAAAATTAAGCACAAACCAAATTATCTCTGAAAATCCCTCTGATCACCTCTAAAGTATAGGACATATGGTTTTGTGTGTGCTATCCAATATGATAATTCTTATATATACTAAATGTGAGAGTCACTGAGCTAGACTAAATGAAGGATTACAGGAAAGTCAGGAGACAGAAGTTTCAATCGTGTCTCCTTTAAAATAGAAATCCAATCCCTAGTGGCGATGGGGTATGTTAGGGCTCCAGTGCCTCTGCCTGTTCATGTGGTTTACGGCTGTCCCCTCAGCCTTCATGGGTTTGTTAGTACAGGCAACAGTGGGATCATCTTCTCTATTTATCTGGAGTGGGGATTAGGCTTAAACCTAACCTTTAGGGAAAATAAATGATGTAGTTCTACTGGGAGTGTGATATATAATCTGATCAGAAACATATTTTTACTACCTATCATTATTTCTATTTCCTTGGCTATTGTTGATGCATTTTATTTATCACAAACACATTCTTTTTGAAGGGCTATATCCAGGTACAGGTGGCACACCCACAAAAGCTGTAGAACCGCAACTCTAAAGACCAAGAGATTTCTGAAATAAAAGTGTTAATTGAGCCATTACAGATGCTAACCAGAAAAAGAAAGGATAGGTCCTGGATCAGGTTCCTGAAAAACCTCAAGAAACAAACCTGGGGAGAAGTTGGTAAATGTCTGCTAAGCCAGTTTGGAGAGGGAAAGCACTGTGTCCTAAACACTGGCTACAGTTCAGGCGTGAGAGGATGACACTGAGCAAGAGAGCTTTGGGATAGGAGGGCAGTCCAGAAGGAGAACCACAGTTACTGTGAGATCATTTGAGATTATTTGTCCCGCCCCAAATATGCAAACAGGGTATAGGGACCCCTGTGGTCACTGTGATGGGATTTAGGTCAAGGTTTCAATAAAAAATAATTTTTTGTTGATTCCCCCTACCCTTAGATGTTAACTCCTGGGTCTTACCAACTATGCTCTTTGTCATTAATTGGGACACTTCAGATTGTTTTCTTTTATTAAAGCTATTCCAACAGAAACTTTCTGCTTTCTTCCCTCCCCCTCCTTCCTTCCTTCCTTCTTCCTTCCTTCCTTCCCTCCTTCCTTCCTTCTCCTCCTCCTCCTCTTCCTCCTCCTTCTTCTTCCTCTTCTTCCTCTTTCTCTGTCTCTCTCTCTCTTTCTGTGATCATATCTCACTATGTAGCCCATATTTCTGGCTCTACCTCCTGAGTTCTGGGATCACAGATAGGGACCACCAGTTCCATCCATCCTTCTCTGATTAATATAAATAATGCATACTTAATAAAAAGTCAAATGATGGAGAAATTAATAAAGTAGAATACAGAAACCTCCCATCCTATGTGGGGATTATGGGAATCACAACTGTATATGTTAATTCAAAACAGGCATATTTTGAAGAAGAATATTACCAGCACTTAGGGTAAAAGTCCCAGCTCCAGGAGTGCTAACAAAGTAGTCCAGGCCAATTCTTCTGATATCAGTTAAAGAAATTAGTGTTGAAGTCAGAGAAGGAAAAAAAATCTACTTGAATGCTGAAAGAATACATAAAGTTATCTTGTGACCCCCCAAGTCCATCTTTGGAGAACTGACAGGAGCTTCTAGATTATAGATGGAAGTTAGGTAAGAAGCATGCTTATTTAAGTAGTTTTGATCAGACTGTGGCCTTGTTGATCATTGTGTCAGGATTTTTTTCAGGGAAGGACTTGTCAAGTTTAAAAAAAAGTCTTTGCTACCTGATGTGTGTTGGCGGGGGATGGTGTTAGATTCGATTCTTGTCACAAGATGTTTATTGATCGGTTCTTTTGTTCCCAGAATCCAAGGTGGCTGCAGGAAAGAAGGGAAGAAATTCAGGAAGGAGAAGTTAAAGAGGCAAAAATAGAAACTATTTTTAAGGGGGACAAAATGGAGTCATTCAGGCCTTGACCAATGTGTCCTTCTTCAAAAAGTTCCTGGCACTGAGTTAAAAAAAAAAAAAAGTTTGTGTTAGTAGAGAGTCATCAACATACCGTATCAAAATTTTCTGCTTGGTTTTTCATAGGCCCTCAATCCATTTGTTACCCCTCTACCCATTACCATATTTTTCATTTCTATATTTTCCATTCTCACAGTACATTTATCCCTGAATATGTCACTGTTCTCTTGTTTTGATTTCCTTACACAATTTCAAAATGACAGTGACAATGATTTTCTTCTCCAGTATCTCTACTGCTCATTTGTGAGTCTATGGTCATATACACTGTGAGAACTGTGTCTCAGAACTCCAAAGTGCCTCCCAAACATCATCCTCCTAATGACCTCTGACCTGTGTCACCTGCCATCTGCTACCCAGGCCTTGCGATACACACCCTAGCTGATCTTACAAAAGTCTATCCTTTTGTCTCTTCATTTACTTCCTCTTGACAAGTTAATATCTCTTTCCAATTTTATCCTTCATTAATTAACCATATCATTATGCATTCATCACTCCCCGCACATAGTGTAACCTCTTCCAAATACGTACTCCAGGCTCTCACTGAGAAAATCTGATAAAACTATATTTAGGTATTTGCTTGACAGTTCTTCCCAGCTAAAGCCTATATGGTAAGTAAGTATTCACCAGTCAAAGTCCAAATTCAGTACTTCAACAGCTTCACTAACTACCAACTTTATACATTTCTGGGAATTTGAAGACCTGTGAATCGACTAATAGCACTTGCTTTCGAAATGTGTCCATTTTGAAATGGACACATCTGTCACAGGCTTATAGACAGCTGTCTTCCTTCTGTCCATTCTTTGTAGTCTAACTTCTTTTTATCTGAACACTGGTCATATTCAATTAGGGCCCATCCTAAGGACCTCATTTTTACTTAATCATTAGTCACATTCTGAATGCAGGGCTTCAGACTTCAACATAAGAAAACGCAGGGTGGGACACAGCCAACCCTAATACTCTCCTTTCCTGCTTCTTCCTCTTCGTTCAAAGAACAGCTAGTGATCCCTATGATGGTCAGATTCTCTTTGCCTCTGAGAGAGAGGGATAGTTGATGAGAAATACCCAAATCCCCACCTGTCATGTAAACAGTAAGTTTTGTAAATCTTTACCCTGGTTTCAGAACCCTCACTGGACCTGGCAGGTTAATATGTCTCAACTCCACAGATTCTTATTGTACCACCATGGTCCATCCTGTGTTTCCTCCTGACAACATCGTTTCATACATACAGAATCAATTCCTTAGTCTCATTTAAAAAAAAATTCTCGCCCTCCTTCTACATGGAATTAGGTGCCAAAATCATAGAATAGTGATTCTTAAAGCATACCTAAGAGTTACCACAAGGGTAGATTCCTCAGCCTGGCTATCTGGAGACTCACTCAGCTAAATCTGAAGCAAAACTCAAGAATCTTTCTAGCTGATTGCCATGTAGGTTGGACCAAACTTTAAGAAATACTGGCTAGGAGCTGGTGGCTCACGCCTGTAATCCTAGCTACTCAAGAGGCTGAGATCTGAGGATCACGGTTCAAAGCCAGCCCAGGCAGGAAAGACCGTGAGACTCCTATCTCCAATAAACCACTAGTAAACTGGAAGTGGCGCTATAACTCAAGTGGTAGAGCGCTCTCCTTATGCTGAAGAGCTGAGGGACAGCACCCAGGCCCAGAATTCAAGCCCCATGACTGACAAAAAAAATAAAATAAAAAATAAAAAAAGAAATACTGTTACAGTTCGCTTCTACTATTTCTTGTTCTTTCTTCCTTTTCTTGACTCTATCTAGTACAGATTCCACTTTCCTGAACAATTTATAATAGCCTTCTAAGTAACCCATATGCCTTCCTGGACCCTTTCTCACACCCTACCCCCTGATTCATACCAAATTATCATCTCACAATTCTTAAGCCAGGTGTGGTGATAAGTGTCTCTCATACCAGAACTGGGAAGGCTAAGCCAGGGGAGATTGTAATTTCAAGGTCATCCTGAACTGTATTATAGCAAGACTCCCCCCCCCCCAGATAAAAATAATCTTTAAATCACATCCATACACTCAAGCACAGGATCCCAAAATAGGAGAACAAGAGCCCTGATTTATTGTCATGGGCTTTCATACTACTTCCCTATGCGCCCCCTTACCTGCTAGTCACAATACCACCATCACCATTCCAGGACAGCACCATAAACTTTCCTTTTTACTGTTTTGTACTTTTTCATCAGTCTGGATTTTCTCTTCTTTAACCAAAAATAACTGCCCAGCAAAATCCTTCCCCCATTCCATTATTTAAAGAATCACTTAAAATACTATTTTCCTTATTGAACTCAGTGTTCCTCAGGACACTAGAATAGGATCTAGTCTCCATCATCTCCATCTGATCTGTAGCACCCAGCAAACATCTTCTTCCAAATAGTAAAAATGCAAGCATTTGTTGAATTTACTCCCTGAAACGTGGATCTTGGATCTTGTCCTCTTATAAGTAGACTAGATTGCATTTCCCTGAATGCATTCAGGGTGTTTGCCAGCATCACAGTGCACATTACTCTGTGAAACCCTTTGGACAGCTTGCTGGATCCTTTGTATAGTACACTGTTCATCTCTATCAACTTCCATTTTACTCCTTGGAAAGGTATTGGAGCTGTCTGCAAACTGGATTATTTCATTGCTTGAATCTATTTTCCATGTACAAGAATGTCAACTAGGCCCTGAGCCAGGACTTGCTCCTGAGGGAATACTCCTGTTTACATTGCTGTTCCAAAGTCATTTCCACTATCTGTGTCCTTATTTTCGTATTGGGAAGTCTACACACCTCCTGGGGATTCTGTAATGGGCTCCCTAAAGGCAAAGATGGTGTTATATTTACCTCCAGCACCTAGTACAAAATCTGGCACACAGCTAGACATTAAGTGAATATTACATGACGAGTTTTTCTTCCTTCCCTCTTTTTTTCCTTCCTTCCTTCCTTCCCTCTTTCCTTTTTTCCTTCCTTCCTTCCTTCCTCCTTCATTATTTTTTAGTGACACTTGGATTTGAACTCAGGGCCTTACACTTGCTAAGCAGGCTCATCACCATAGAGACCCCCTCCCATGACTTCATCTAATCCTAATTATTTTTCCCCAAGGTTCTAATCCAGCTGTCACTGACATATGAACTTGGGAGTTGGTTTTCCAATACATAAACTGTTTTGTTTTTTTTTTTTAACTCAGGGCCTGTGCTCTGTCCCTGAGCTCTTTTACTCAAGGCTAGTGTTCTACCACTTTGAGCTACAGTTTCTACTTGCAGTTTTTAAGTGGTTAATTGTAGATAAGGATCTCTTGGCCTCTCCTGCCTGGGCTGTCTTCAAACCATGACCTCATATCTCAGCCTCCTGAGTAGCTAGGCTTACAGGCATAAGCCATCAGTGCCTGGCTCAATACATGAACTTTTTTTGTAAATAAGTTTTTTATTGTGAGAATACTGTACAGAGGGGTTACAGTTACATGAGCAAGGTAATGAGTACATTCCTTATCCAGCATTGTTGGCTCCTTCTTTGTTTTTCCCCTACCATCCACCCCCCACACCTAAATTGTAAAGTTCGTTTTTCAACATAGCGTCTTGTACATCTCATTGTTGCAATGGGTTAACCTGCCTTATTTAAACAATTTGTTTTTTTCCCTTCCCCTCCCCAAATTATACCAACATCAAATACAGTGAAAACAGGGGTTATACTGCGGGGGAGGGACATACAAAGCAACAAAAAAAAATACATGAACTTTTAAGATACACTTTTGCTATAGTTTGGATGAAGGTCTCCCAAAGATCTGTGTGTTTAAGAATTGTTCCTATCAGGCTCCAGTGGCTCATGCCTGTAATCCTAGTTAAGAGGCTGAAATCTGAGGATCTTGGTTTGAAGCCAGCCTGGGCTGAAAAGTCCTCTTGAGACTCTTATATCCAATTAACCACTCAAAAACTGGAAGGGGAGATGTGGCTGGAAGTAGAAAGCCCTAGCCTTGAGCAAAAGAGCTCAGGGACAGGGCCCAGGCCTGAGTTCAAGCCCCATAACTGACAAAAAAAAGAGTTGTTTCTTAGGGTGGCGCTATCAGGAAGTGGTAGAACCTTTAGAATGTAGGACTATTGGGAGATCCTTAGGTCTCCAAGGGTATATTCTGAAAGGGAGACTGTAGGGTTCCAGTCTCCTCTTCTCTTTTACCTGCTGGATCATGAGGTGAATAGTTTGCTAACCACTTGCTTCTGTCATGATGTGCCAACCCTCCAGTGACCCAAAGCAATGGGGCTCTTGAGTCTTGGACTGCAACCTCCACAACACTGAGCCAATTTTTTTCTATATAAATAATTTGTTTCAAATATTTCACTAAAAGAATATAAAGTAGACTAGCATAACACTTAAACCACATCACTGGGCAATGAATATATGCGGCGAACGCCTTCTCGGCCAGCGAGGAAGAACGACCACCACACCAGGAGTCTTCTCAGATCACGCTTTATTGGAGAGCCTTTGAATTGATGGGAGAGCTTGAACACGAGAGAGCGTGTACCCAAAGCATGGCTGTTTATATAGGGAGTAGGAACCGTTTTTCCCATTGGTCGTCTGCCTTTCGCCGTCACCAGGTGCCACGGGATTGGCTAGGGACTCTACCTGGCTCGCGCATGCGCAAAGCCCAGGACCCACCGTCCTGCCAAGCACTGCCTAGGGAGTTACCTCAAAACTGCAAGGAAGTGGGCGGCGCCTTCGCGCCGGCTCCCCACAAATATAAAGCCCTTAGATTTACATCCAAGGAAAAGGCTAAATGGAAATCTACATTTTATCCATGATGGCTCATCTTTCTTTTTTTTAAAATTTTATTTTATTTTATTTGTGAACATACTGTGCAGAGGGGTTACAATTACATGGGCAGGATAATGCGTACATTTCTTACCAAGCATTGCAGCCTCCTCCTTTGTTTACCCTTCACATCCCTTCCCAGCCTCCCCCCTCCCCCTGGCTCATCTTTCTTATAGTTTCAAGAACATGTTTAGGAAATCTAAATCAATGTTTATGACTTGGATTCTCTTTATTGGTGCTCTTGTCTGTTACTTCGAAGAACTCCAGTGAATCAATCAAAACCCTGATTAGTTTTCTCCACATAAATTATGCTGCCTATTTTTCTCATATTGCTAGATTTGCTGAATAATTTAGTGAGTCATTGTTTTATTTTTTCACCACTTCATTCCCTTCCTGGACTGAAAGTCATCATTACCAATTCCCCTGCATCTCTCCCAGGTATAGCTGCTAAATAATTCCTTGTCAACATTGTAACCCCTATTTCACTTACTAATTACTTCATTATTCTTGGGTGATGATACTGATGTCTAATGACAAGTCTACCTTTAGCTGGCCAATGGTTGTTAAGAGCAGTCATCTAGCCTCTTTTAATTTATGGCAATTTTCAATGGAATCTCAGTAAATTAAAGAATCTTAGGGATATTGAAAAAGATATTCAAATCATAAGCTCCCAAATCTTCTAACTTTGGCAATATGAAAGCTACTTCTTTCATATTTCCTTTTCATCTCTGAACATGAATTTTGAATCTTGATCATTAAATGTTACTATGAATTCTCTATCTTCCTCCTTTGGTCATGCTAAAGAATTTTTAATTCTAAGTTTGGACATTCAAAGATGCTTTTCGAATTATTTTTTTCACTTCATTCCTAGTAAGTAAAACTTTATTTGGCAGTAGATTCTATAGAATACAACTGCAAAATATGTGGAACAATGATAAAGAGAAATATACAAATCTACAATTCTATTTGGAGATTTCTCTTCTCTCTCAATGGCTGACAGAATGTTACAATGGATCCAGAACATATAGGAAGAACCTTTAGGTTCTGATTTATTTTTTAGAAATAGTCTTTAGACTTTCAGAAACATATGTCAATTTCCTAGCTGTTAGCTGCCATTCTGACTTCCAAATACTCTTGCTTTCTGTTTCTTGTTCTTAGAAATATAAGTAACATTCTCAGGGCCTTGTGTTTATTTTTCCATTAACTCATTCAATAAATGTTTATTAATTCCTACTGTAGTCAAAATATTACCTGAAGCACTACAACTGATGTCATTGTTTTTGAAATATTTAGTAACTAAATTTCATATAGGAGGTGCTACCTAGCAATAGTATTAAGTATGAATAACATAAACTATTAAAGAACTGTAGAAAGCTGAATGTCAGTGGCTCACGCCTGTAATACTAGCTATTCAGGAGGCTGAGATCTAAGAATATCATGGTTCAAAGCCAGACCAGACAAGAAAGACCTCAAGACTCCTATCTCCAGTTAACCACCAGAAAGCTGGAAGTGGCATTGCAGCTCAAAGTGGTAGAGCACTAGCCTTGAGCAAAAAATCTTAAGGATAGCTCCCAGGCCTTGAATTCAAGCCCCACACCAGCAAAAAAAAAAAAAAAAGCTGTAGGATTATGTTATACTGATTGAACTGCCATACAAAATACTACAGACCAGGTGACTTAAATGGCAGAACTTATTTTCTCATAGTTCTGAAGAATCCAAGTCCCAAATCAAGATGCCGGTAGTGCTTGTGTCTAGAAGGACTCTCTTTGGCTTTTAGTGGCAACTTCTCACTGTGTCCTCTCATGGCCTGAATGCATGTGGAAAGAGTGAGACCTCTTAACCTTCTTCTGTGACCACAATTCTATTGGTTTAGAGCCACACATTTATTATTTCATTTAACCTTCATTACCTCCTACCAGTTCTATCTCCAGAACAGTTACATTGGAGGTTAGATCTTCAACATAGGAATCTTGGAGGACACAATTTAGTCCATCCCAAGAACTATATCAATTAGCAAGCGTCCTTTATTTCTGTCAGAAGTCCTCCTATTCTCTATGGTTACTAATAAAGAACAAATACCAGTGAAGATTGTAAGAAAAACAGTCCAGACAAAGAAAAGTTGCTGCCCCAAGTCACCACGCAAATAAGAACAAAAGGCACTAGCAGAAACTAGTAGTTCAGCCTGGGACAGCCCAATGCACTGCTCTTTTAGTATGACCTTCTAGCAGAGTTACTGCTGCACAGTGCATAGATAATTAGGCCGAGCATCTGGCCTTAGCAGGAGATGTTTTTACCTTGTGATCCATGAGCACCATGAGCTCTTTCTTCCTGCTCACCTTATCCTATCCTATCTCCTCAAATCTATCTCTTCACATTTACATCAGGATTCCTGATCTGATCAAATTGGCTTCCTTGTATAGGTACTAAGTTCACCACAACCACCTTTGGGTCATTATTCTTTATGATCCAGGCCCTGTAGAGTCTGAATATAGACCCTACAAACTACTGCCATCAGACCCAACAGACAAATTATTCCTCTCCCTGTACCAGCTGTCATTCAAAGGGAATTGTGCATTGGAGGTTTTCATCATCTGGAATGTGGGCCCTGCTGAGGGCCGACTTTCTCCACCATCACAGATTGCCCTCTCTCTCTCTCTCTCTCTCTCTCTCTCTCTCTCTCTCTCTCTCTCGGCCTGATAGATGCATGCTACAGAAGACCTTGAAAACTCACCATCAGGCCTCTCTTCCCCAGCAGCTCCTCTGGTTCATCTTTCCCACTCACAGAACAATCGTGTCTCCTCTTCTCTCCGGGTGGAACTTTATCTCTATCCCAAATAGGTATTTGAACTTAGGAAGTCCATGGATATTCATGGGTAGCAATTCATTTGATATTGGAGATGCCTTTTTTCTCTCTTTTTTAGTCTTTCTTCTCTTTTATCTTTCATTTTTCATCCCTGATAGTTGTTAGCTTTGTAAGCCTATATAATTTATACATCCCTGCAATTTGGTAATTGACATTGCCCCTGGCCTATCTGGCCTGAGGTGCCACAATTTAGCAGATTGATTGACTGGTTTGTGACTTTGTTGGTTGACTGAGCAGATTCATCTAAGTGATGATGCTTGGTTCACAAATGCACTAATTACAGAATCTTTGAGATGAATGTTCTGGTTCTGAAACTAGCTGCACAGTAAGAGAATGTTTAGAATCCTGATGCCTGGCCCTCCCATCACAGATTCTGAATTAACTTGGTCTTGGTTTCCAAGGCTGTCCAGGTTATTCTCATGGGTAACCAAGGTTAAGAATCTCTGGTTGGAGCTAAAAGGTTGCCAAGGTAACCACCGCTGTGCTTCTTCCATTGGGAAATCTTAAATGATGACTCTTTTTTCAGGCAATTTTCCTGAATATATGAACTCTGCATTGCTGCTATAGAGGACAGCAGCAGGTACTGTCTAGTAGTAAAATCCTACCATTGCTTAAAACTCCACAGTGCCTAGGCTAGGGAATTGGCACCATAGTAGAGCATATGCTGACCATGACATATCTCCAGTATACACATAGTGCTACAATGGTTCCTTCCTGAGGTCAGGAGAGTATCATCTTTCTTTCTTTCTTTCTTTCTTTTTTGGCAGTCATGGGGCTTGAACTCTGGATCTGGGTGCTGTCCCTCGGCTCTTCAGCTCAAGGCTAGCACTCTACCACTTGAGCCACAGCAGCACTTCCAGCTTTTTCTGTTTATGTGGTGCTGAGGAATCGAACCCAGGACATTATGCATGCAAGGCAAGCACTGTACCACTGAGCCACCTTCCCGGGCCCAGGAGAGTATCTTTCTAGGCCTGTATGTCTCCGTGACAGGAGATTTGAGCCCCAAGGGACAACTGAGCACATATGAGGGTGTTTGAATGCTTCTGGCATGTAGTGGGCAGAGGTGAGGGTAGTGCTAAACATATTACAAGGCACAGGACAGCCCTCACAACAAAGCATTATCCAGCATTAAATGTTTAGTAGTGTTGAATGCTAGTGGCTCACGCCTGGAATCCTAGCCATTCAGAAGGCTAAGATCTGAGAATCAAGGTTTGAAGCCAGATACACAAATAGACAAATCTGAAAGACTCTTATCTTCAGTTAGCAAAAGCTGGAAGTGAAGTTGTGGCTCAAATGGTAGAGAGCCAGCCTTGAGCAAAAAAAAGTCAAGTGAGAGGAAGGATCCCTGAGTTCAAGCCCAGAATAAGCAAAAACAAAAAAAAAAAAACATTTAGTAGTGCCAAAGGTTGTGACACCCTTTTGTAGACCCTTCCTCTCAGGTTTTCCCTTCTCCCTCACAGTCCCTAGTGTGTCCTTTCCGAAGTGTGATTATATTAATCTTTCCTTTTGCCTTCTTTCTGAGCAGTCTCAGAATGAGATGTCTTTTGCTTTGTTTTTAAGAAATGCTATCTGACTGCATGTCAGAGATGCAGAACAGTCCCAGCACATTTGCTGCTTTCTGTCCCATCTGCCTGCCCTTCTGAAATAACAGAATGAGTTGAGCCCAGAACCTGGGGGGGGGGGTCAGTGTAGGAGGACGAGGAGAAGGCCCAGCCTGCCTTTACTAGGCACTGTGGCCAATGGAGCCAGCCCTGGGGTGTAGGTCACCCCATGAGATATGACTTGGAACTGCCGGGCATATCAACCACTAGCTTGACTGGGTCAAGCCCACTGCCAGGGTGATTGATAAGTGTTGGGCTGACACTGGGAACAGGGCTTGAACCTGCTAGTTTCTTTCCCTACTTCTTTAGATCAATTCATCATTAAATTAAAGATTATTGTGATTTAAACCAGGCAGCCTGGAGACAGATGCAGGGTTTGGTGAAACAAAGCCTGATCCTGGTCCTGCCTTTACCAAATCCAGTCTCAGCTGGGTGCTTTTCCTCTCTCTTAAAGAAATCATTCAAATCATCAGGGGCTGGAAATCACAGTAGAATCTTCCCCTGCAGTGTCAGTAGCCCACACAGAAAGGCTGGCGTGCTGGAAAGGGAGCCAGTTATAAATAGCATGAAAAGCAGCATCAGTCAAAACTCACTGATGTGCCAGAGTGAAATGTGAAAAGAATCAAATAGCTGCTGAAAGAGGAAGCAATAATGTCTCTTCATTTTTATAATTGAAAGTGCTTAGGAACAAAGGCAATGTATACCCATGTAGATTAAAATACACACATACACACATGCACACACAACACATGCACATGCACACCAACAGAGCCCCTTTAAGGAAATGATAGATAATCATTAACTCTACAATAACAAAATCACAGTAGTCAAGAGTCTCACAGAGAGAGCAACTGTCCTTTTTTTCTCCCAGGTAATTGATGCTATTTCTTTAGAAAGCCAATGGTTTCCCCGGGGGAAGTAATTTTCCTGGATGTTTACTTTTTTTTCCAGCTTAGATGGAAACCATTTGAGATTCCAAAAGCATCTCAGAAAAAAGTGGACTTTGTGAGGGTAAGTCAATATTCTCTGCACCTCTCCTGCCCACCTTCCCCTCTGCTGCGGTGAGTGATCTAACCTGATGCAGGCTGAATGCCAAACAGAAGCAGCATTATGGGCAGGCGGCAGAAGCAAAGCCACCTGCCTACATCATGGGGACTGGCCAAGGGATGGATGACCTACGTATAGGCACCATATGGCTCTCGACACAAAGGGCACCACAAGCTATGTAATGACAAAAAAAAAAAAAAAGCCAGTGGAAAATGATCGTTTTTCTGACCTAAACCCTTTTTTTTATTTTTCTTTCTAAAACAGGTCTCTCAATCTTTTTTTCTCCAGGGTCCTTTCTGATAGTCTGGTGATACCTGTGTTTTTAAATGTGTAAAAGAAGTGACATTAAATTACAGAGAAATTAACTATGCTGAAAGACAATGATAAAAATATTCTTTCCTAAAAAAGAGATTGTGTTTGGTTTGTAACCATATATATGCTTCCTTACTAATGTGCTAAATTGTAAGATCTCTGGGGGGGGGGGGAACCTAGTAACTATGGTATAGTCATAAATGGTATTTTATGGTATAGACATAAATGGTATTTTGAGATACCTGTAACAACCATACTGTGGTTAGAACGATCATGGGTCTTTGTACTGCTGCTGTAGTTTTCTGCTTTCATTCAGAATAATTGAAGGAAATGATAAATTTTACTCCAAGATTACTAAAATAAGTATAAAAAGTCTTCCTCCCCCCAAGTTCATGAGTCCCCTGAAATGGATACCAGATGGCAACTCTGATTTGTACCATGCTTACTGGCAGCTCTGCCTGGTAGTTGCGAGTAGTTACTGCTGGGAGTACTGGACATGTGTGAGTTAAGGGAAAGGCTACTATCAGAATAGAAGGTGAGGTTCAAAGAGGCCAGTCTGCATGTATGGTAGGGGGAGGGGGAGGTGTTTGTGTGCGTGTGTGTGTGTATTTTGGCTCATGTCTTACTCAGACAGTCTAGTTGTCCAGGCACAGGCCAAATTATGAACATCATTTTGAAGTCATTATGTTTATTAAGTGCTCCAAACTGTGCAAATTTTACAAGAGCCAATCTTGTACACTGAATTAAAATACAAAATATAAAATGCAAATTTCTCCCTCCTGTGAGAATTTCCATAGTTCACTTCCTAAGAAGCAAACCGAGCACTGTTTTGACCAGGCCCCACAGCACAGGCCTCTTGCATTGCGGATCCTGTGGTCACCTATCAGACAGAACCACCATCAGTTACAATGTGTTCCTCCACCCTGCTCTAGCAAGGTGGGGCTGGCCTCCGATGCAGAAGGCTGCACACAGGGTAGGGGTATTTGAGGGGGCACTAACTGGCTCTCGATACTGCATCCTCCTTGACTCTATCACAGAACATCTCCTCCATGTTGATCCTAAGCCCCCAAATGATAAAATGTCACTTTTGAGTTCATTAAAAAGAATGACTTCATACTGTGCAAATTCATCTGACATAGCCATTAAGTCACCTAGATTTGGGCTACAGCTGGCAACTAGGGTGAGCCACACTTACCAAGCATAAGTCAGTCATCCAGGCTACTCTGAGATAGCCTCGATCCCAAATGCTCCACTGGTCTCCCAGGTAGAAATTTGCCTCCTGATCCCCAAGTGCCAGAGAAAGGACCCATCTTCTTTTGTCTTCTAGGTCTTACTGATATTCACTCTCTCCTCCCTTTCCCAGGGCCTGCATACCTTGTGTGGAGCTGGAGATATTAGATCTAACAATGGGCTTGCTGTCCACATTTTTCTATGCAACAGCTCCATGGAGAACAAGTAAGTAGCTCAGAGCCTGAGACAAGACATCTCCACTTCTAGGGCTGGTAGCCAGAGCATGAAGGCCAGTTCTCACTCCCACAAAGTAACAGATATACCAACATGGTTTTTAATATTATTTTATCTCTCAGAGTATTTATTGCTAGTGACAACAAACAAGCATTTCATTTTAACTCACTCTAGTGGCCTAAGTGCCACTTAACTATGTAAACAGAAAAGGGAGTCTGGGGTCCTTAAATGGAGTAGTTCAAGAGGTTTTAGATTGGTTTGGGTCACAATATGCTTAATATCTAAGGTTCCCAGGGTTATTGTTGAATTTAAAGTCGTGCTGCATGTTAGTGGCAGGTCAAGCTGACAACGTGGCTTCAGATAATAGCTCTGTGTAAGCAAGTTTATATACTGGCTTTACTTCAATTATTTTTTTTTCTTTGGGAAGAAGACTTAGCACACAACCTCTGGGACCACATTGTTGTACTGAAAGCTGAACTCTAATCTTGCTAGCTAAATGAACTGGGTCAAGGTCAAGATCACATGAATCAAGGGTCAGGATCACACTCTATGACAATGCACTGGACACCTTCCTTTGGGTCCAGCTTCATATCAGGCCACTGCCCCTCCCTCTACTCAAGCCACACTGTCCTTCATTCATTTCTCTCAACTTGCCACAGGCCTTCTTACCTCAGAGCATGTGAGGACCCTTTGCCTGGAATATTCTCTCCTCTTGCCTAGATAATACCTTCAGATCTCTTGTTAAGCATCCAATCTTCAAGGAAGTCATTGTTACCCCCCCCCCAAACTAGCACATTTTCCTATTTTTTCAATCCCCTGGCCTTCATTGTGCCACTATAGATTGTGATAATAGTCTTCTGTTATTGTATTTGTTTGCTCTCTGGCTGTCTATGATACTCTAAACTCTACATAGAGCTTCTGTTCACTATTTTATATCCTGCACCTTGTACACAGTTGGCACTAATTTGGAGAATGAATCAATAGTTATAGACAGTATTAAAACTGAAAAGTCACAGGAAGTATTTTGTATGTTTCAGATGCTTTTACAATTCAGATGGGGACTTCCTGATTGGTAAGTTCTAATGATTTAAAACTCTGTCATTGTTAATCTTGGAATCCAAGATGCATTCTAACTTTCTATGCATTGTTTATGTTTATTCTCCAACCTGGTTTATTTAATTTAGTGCAATCTATTGACTGAGGTCTAGAGGCCACTGATTATCTGGAAAAGATTCCTAGCACACTTCCAAGTTCCTACTCTATTTCCTGGTCTTCCATTTTTTTCCCCATCTCTTCCGAGCCTTTTTGATGGGGAAAATAAATAGTGACACCAACATGTAACTAATTTATTAGAAGTACTCCATTCTCCTTCAGATTCACCCAAGAGAAGCCCATTTGTCCTTGATAATAGCATTTACAAATTTTCATGAGACCACCTAAAATGTAAGATCTGTCAGACACTATTTGAATCTTTCCATTCCATTTAGTGGTTTTACTATTGATATTTTGACATAAACATTAGACATTCAAATACCAACCTTCTGCTAAAATTGTCAGAAATGAGTACTTTTCCATTCTATTTCTGTGGCTGTGTTTGGGGCAGCGTGGTCAGTTCACAAAGATGTGCATATACACGTACATTGCTAACATGACAACTAAAAACAGGAGAATCATTTTGAAGCATTTAAAAATTGTTCTATGTCATCTTAGTAGCTCACTGAAATGGTCAGAACATACATTTCCCCCCATGAGATACAATAATGTTCTTTTTCATCTGAAATAAAAAGCAAGTATGGCCCTAAGCCTGCATGAAATGGTTCTCACATGAAAAGGGTTGCTCACCACTGCCCTGTCTTTTTTTGTCAGTTCCCCAGAAAGGGAAGCTTCTCATTTACACCGAGTTTGGCAAGATCCTTGTGCAGCCCAATGAGATCTGCGTCATTCAGGTTGGTAATGTGCCCCCTCTCTTCCCTGCCTCTCCTTAATTTGGGAGCAATCAGATGTTTCAGCTACTGCTATTTCCAACTCTGAAATGCTTCTCTGTCATGTCTGGGCAGCAAGGAGGAGTATGAGTTATACAGAAGGCTATATGTGCTGAAGGGGAAGCAGGCTGCATTCAACTTTGTTTTAATACAGCACACAATCACAAAGAAAAGAGTGTTGATCGGTACATTCTCCTAAATGTTTGCTTCCTCCTCCCCCATTCTGCATAAGACTGGGTTGAAGGTAGGAAGTAGAAAAGGGTTTTGGTTTTTACTTGGGGGGAGGGAGGGTTGTCTTTTCTTTTATGATTAGGTGAATGGGGGCTATTGTTATCTCTGGACCCAGAAAGAAAGAACTTAGGCCACTAATAGCTTGAGTCACATATGTGATTAAACTTCTAATGTTTTCTTTTTTACAAATCTTTGACCTGGTTGCCTCTCAATCATGCTTCAAGAAACTACAGCTTTACTTGTGCATTTGGGACTGACTGTGGCTCTGGGGCCGCTTAGAACTGCAAGTATGATTTAAGATGGCATACCTGTGTCTCCATCTTCCAGAGGGGAATGCGCTTCAGCATAGATGTCTTCGAGGAGACCAGGGGCTACATCCTGGAGGTCTATGGTGTCCACTTTGAATTACCTGACCTGGGACCTATTGGTAAATCTTCCACTCCAAGCCTCTAGGCCTCACTTGAGATCTAGAACACGGATCATTGCATGAAAGCTAAACACACTTCTCCCTCACTGTCTTGCTCAAATTTCAACTTCCCTCTTCAGTCAGCTTCTCCAGATCCAGTATCTTCCTGTAGAATATGGGAATACAGGACAAAATGGCCCAAATCGAAACATCACGAACTTCTCTCTAGAATATAAATTACACTATTGGTGATGTAAAACAATATAGAGTAGGTTTCTGGTTATACCACAACACCGCAGAGAATGTAAAAGCTTGGATGACTGTGGATAGTGTCATCAGGAATAAGTTCCAAGAAGAGATGAGAGTTGACTAATCTCCAAAGAAGTAAAGAGAAAAGGGGAAAACTTAAGCCAAAGTATATAAGAATAACTGTTTTCTTACATGAATAGGTTGTGTGCAGACAGTAAAGTAGGAGAAATGGACAGGGCTCTAATCCAATGGAAAGGGGGAGTGGACTGGATGACACATAGACTAAGTACCTCACCTGCCTACTGCACACACTACAAAACCCCCACACTTAACAATAAAGAAGGTAATCTAGAAGAACTAGCAAACACAGTCCTAAGAGACAGATTCAACCTTCCAAAGGTGAATCAAGGTCTCCTACTCTCCATTCTCCTGGCAGCAGAGGCAGGAGACACAGGAAGGAAGTGAAGGTGTGAGTGAGGAGCAGTTGTTCTCAGATCTCCCTTGGAGCGCAAGGAGAGCTGGGAAACTTGCCCTTGGTTTCATCTCTGGCCCTATCTCTTAGTTCTTCCTTCCTTGTCAACAGCTTTTTAGAGCAAAACAGGGACAGACCAGCATGTGCCTTCTGGTCACTCCCCTGGGGGATCCAAATATGCAGAGAAAGGTGGGAGGCGGCAGAGAGGCAGCTGGAGGCCTGGTGGGCCGTCTGTCATCCTGCTCACCACCCACTCTTCCAACTTTGCTCTGGCTTCCTGCTGCTCTGCAGGCAGCAGAGCCTCTAGGTTGCATGGAACAAGCACCCTCTGGAAAATATATATAATTTACCAAGCAGCTGGGTTTTTTTTTTTGGTAACCCCAGGAACTGGAAATGATAAAACACTTTCCAGGTCTCTCATCTCAGAGTTAAATTATGTGTTTTGCACTTGGGCCTTTTGTATTTGGTCTTTCAATTTATTTTCTTTCTCTAGAGAGAACACTCTCATTCCTAAGCAGGGCTAAATAGGCAAGTCCTGAATACTTTTCTCCCTGTGGGGCAGATAGGTTTATTTTTATTTATTTATTATTTTAGCTGAGCAAATAGTTTTTCAGGCTGCTCAGTACTGGGGCTTAAACTTAAGGCTTAAACTTAGGACCTTGTGTTTTCACTTGGCTTTTTTTCTGCTCCACCATTTAAACCACACCTCTACTTTGGGCTTATTGCTGTTGAATTGGGAGTAAGAGTCTCCTGGACTTTTCTGCCCAGGCTGGCTTTGAATCATAATCCTCAGATCTCAGCTTCCTGAGTAGTTAAGAATACAGGAATGAACCAGCAGCTCTAGGTTTGATAATGATCATATATATATATATATTTATTTATTTATTTATTCATTTATTTATTTCCAATCTAAATTCCTTTGGTCATCCTAGAAAGGTCACTGTGAATCCAGTGAATCTTTGCCCAATAAAGGCCATTTGTAGAGTAGCTTTTGACACCGAAGGAGGCCTTTCTTTTTGTAGGCATCTTTCCTGTGCTATTTCAGAAAGGTCTAAATGGGATTGGGGTTACTGTGTTCTAGGAGCTAATGGTTTGGCCAATCCTCGTGATTTCTTGATACCTGTTGCCTGGTATGAAGATCGTCAAGTACCAGGTGGTTATACTGTGATTAATAAATACCAGGGCAAGCTGTTTGCTGCCAAACAGGTAAGATGAGAGGGTTGGTAGCAAGGGGGAGGAATGAATAGTTTATGAGCACTTGATGAAGGCCAGTGTTGGGTACTGTACATGCACCTTGTAGTACCACTAAGGTACTATAGTTAGGATATTATTTGCCTTATTCAAGGTCATGAAAGCAAGCCAGGTTTTGCTAAATTATGTACCCACATCCTATTAAGTGGTAGGATCAGAATTCAAACCCCTCTCTGTCTGCTCCCAAGTTTATGTTCTTCTCAGTCATCTAGCAATGAAAACCCTAGCAATAAGTAGATCTCTATAGTCATTAATAAATATACAGGCAGAATAATAGATTGAGGAAGGGAAAATGAGTTAAGGAAATCAACCAAGACTGATATTCCTCAATGATCACCCTATTTTAAACACAAGTAATGGTTGATACAAAATAGATAGAACTCTGTCAATTAATTTTGCTTGTTTTATATTTCTAGCCTGCTCAAATCAGGCCATAAAGATCCAGATAATAAAAGGATAACAAAACATATATTACTATGGATTATTACTTACTATGTTAATATGTTATGGTAAGCTAAAAAAGAACCCGTTATCATTATTTGTTCATTTGATTTTGTTCATTCTACTTTTTCACAGCTTACATTTGTCCTACCTAGAGGTCATTCCAACCAACAGAGGTCAACCAGTTTGGCACCTAAAATTAGTCCCTGAAGCAGACACATTATCACCCTCATATTCTCAGGGTGAGGGTTCTCCACAGTGGTTCAGGGACCATTTGTGTCAGAACCCCTCAGTAAAGCTCGTGTGAACTTCAGATCCTTAGGAATATTCCAGCCCAGCAAGAGGATAACCTCCAAGGATAAGAGGTGGAAACCTGAATTCATTCTAAGCACGATCCCATTTCCCAGATCATTTTGACCTACACTTAAGATACACATATGCCAGTAATCTAGAAGTAGTAGCAGGTGCTCCTGAATGGTTTTTCTACTTTCCTGGGTCCATGTTATTCTCTATATGTGGCCCTTGTCCACTTCCTCTTCTCTATCAAAATATGAGCCTATGAGGCTGGTCTCCCTGGGCACTTTTACCTAAGCTCCTTAGTCTACTGGACTTTGTTGAGTTTGCTCCACAGAAAATTGGGAGCAGAAGGAAAACATGTAGAATATGTCTTCCCTGCTTCCTCCCTTTCCGAGACTGTTTCTGGCAAGGTTGGCTCCTGGTGGGCAGTCCAAGAGGTGCCAACCACAAAAGCTGGTATGTGTACCTCTTCAATTCATGTTCTATAACATCACATTGGTAGCTCAAAATGATCATAATCAAGAGGCTATGTGCAGTGGCTTACTCCTGTAATCCAGCTACTTTGGAGGTGATGATCTAGAGGATTATAGTTTAAGACCAGCCTGGGTAAAATGTTGATGAGACACTCCCTCACCCCAAACTCAATTAGTGGGTTGGGCAGGGTAGAATAAGCCTGCTATCTCAGCTACTCAGAAACTAGAAATAGGAGAATCATGATCCAGGTTGACCTACATAAAAATGTGAGAACTTATTTGAAAAATAACTAAAAACAAATATGGTCATGGTGAAAATATTTACATGTTGGAAATAGGCAACACTATAAATCAGAACTTTTTTGTTCCAGAAAGCTGGTTGTTCAATATCTACCCACATTACATACAACTGAGAAAGCCTTTCTTTGTGGTTCTGTCTCTTGCTAGAGTCTTGTAACAATATTTCCCTCCTTTATTATCCTCTCTCTATGTCTGTCTCTTTCTGTCTCTGTCTCTGTCTCTCTGTCTCTGTTTCTCTCTGTCTCTGTCTGTCTCTCTGTCTCTCTCTGTCTGTCTCTGTCTCTGTCTCTGTCTCTCTCTCTCATTAAGGACCTGGGCACTGTCCCTGAGGTATTTGTGTGTGTGTGTGTGTGTGTGTGTGTGTGCTCAAAGTTAGCACTCTACCACTTGAGCCACAGCTCCACTTCTGGAAATTAATTGGAGATAAGAGTCTTAAGAACTTTCCTGCATGGGCTGGCTTCAAATGACATCCTCAGGTCTCAGCCTCCTGAGTAGCTAGGGTTGCAGGCATGAGCGGCCACACCTGCCTCCCTCCCTGATTCTTAGTGCTCAGAAAGGCTATGTGATCTCACTGATGGGAATGAGGATGTTTTTTCAACACCTCTAAATCATTCCACTTAGCCCTAAGTATACCTTGGTGAAGAGTCTGTTTACTAAAGACTTGAGAACCTTGAGTTGGATCTTCTTTTTCAGATAGATCCTGGCAGTAGTGAGGATCACCTTTCAATAGTAGAACACAGAGCCTTCCCACCCTAGCCCCTCCCACTCCAAGGACCATGAAACACCTTAGGATCACTCTGAAATAGCACATTCCTGGGACTGGAACTCGTAGAAGTCTACTCATCAGGCACTTTTTTTTTAATTTAAATTTTTATTTTTTGTGAACATACTGTACAGAGGGGTTACAATTACATGGGCAAGATAATGAGTACATTTCTTATCAAGCATTGCAGCCTCCTCCTTTGTTTACCCTTCACATCCCTTCCCAGCCTCCCCCCTCCCCCACCCAATCCCGCCCCCCCCCCACCAAAGTTGTAAAGTTCATTTTTGACATGACGACTTGTACTTCTCATAGTTGCATCGGGTCCACCTGTATCCTTAAACGACTTGTTTTTCCCCATCTCCTCCACAAATTATACCGCCATCAAATATAGTGAAAGCAGGGGTTGTACCGTGGGGGAGGGACATACAAAGCTACAAAGAAATAATCTTATAAATGAGTTAGAAACAAATGCATGAAAGAAAAAAACATTTAAATACTTATCTAAGGGTTCATTTTCCTAACATCACGTTATCTGATCTTTCCTGCTTGACTCATACATATACTAGATATTGCAAATAAGGGAAACCATGGGACCTTTGTTTCTTTGGGCTTGGCTTACTTCACTTAATATAATTTTTTCCAAGCCTTTCCATTTCCTAACAAATGGGGAAATGTCATTCTTTCTGATGGAGGCATAGAATTCCATTGTGTATATATACCACATTTTCTTGATCCATTCATCTACTGAGGGGCATCTGGGTTGGTTCCATATCTTAGCTATGGTAAATAATGCTGCAATAAACATAGTTGTGCTGGTAGCTTTAGTGTGGTCTTGTTTGTAAACATTTGGGTAAATGCCCAAAAGTGGGATTGCTGGGTCATAGGGAGGTCTATGTGAAGCAAAGTGGTTGAACAAGTTTACACTCCCACCAACAATGAAGTAAGGTTCCCTTCTGTCCACATCCCCTCCAGCATCTGTTGTTGTTAGAGTTCTTGGTTTCATCAGGCACTTTAAAGCTACAACAACCTAGGGAATTGTCATAGCAAATGCCTGCTGCCCCAGAAAAGAATAATCCTGATTGTTTGAGAATTGGTGGTACCCACAGGTTCCCACAGCTATGTGAAAAGTTGTTGAAAGCACTGCTTGATGAATGTGCTATGCTTCTGCAGCACATGTATCAAAGGCAGCTACAGCTTATGGAAAAATAGATCTGAGGCTAAAACCTGGGAGAAGCAACCTCATAATGATTCAGGTGGCTCACGCCTGTCATCCTAACTACATCTGAGAATTGTGAGGCTGACATCTGAGAATTGTGATTCTCAGCCATTCCAGGCAGGAAAAAGTCTATGAAATTCTTATCTCCTATTAACCTCCAAAATGATAGGAATTAAGGTATTGCTCAAGTGGAAGAGTACTAGTCTTGAGAAAAAAGCTCAGAGATGGACTGGGAATGTGGCTTAGTGGTAAAGTGTTTGCCTAGCATACATGAAGACCTGGGTTTGATTCTTCAGTACCCACATACACAGAAGAAGCCAGAAGCCTTGGTCAAAAGAAGCTCAGGGACAGTACCAAGGTCCTGAGTTTCAAGTCTTAGAACTAGCACAAGTAAAAAGAAAAAGGAAAAAAAAGAGCTATACTTTTCTGGTCAGATATGATGGTACAATGCCAGCATCCAGGAAGTCGAGATAGGAGGATCATATATGTTCAGCCTGAGCTACATAGTGAATTCTTTTTTATTTTTTTTTATTTTTGTCAGTCATGGGCCTTGAACTCTGGGCCTGGGCGCTGTCCCTCAGCTCTTCAGCTCAAGTCTAACACTCTACCACTTGAGCCACAATGCCACTTCCTGCTTTTTCTGTTTATGTGGTGCTGAGGAATCAAACCCAGGGCCTCATGCATGCAAGACAAGCACCCTACCACTGAGTTACCTGCCCATCCCTACATAGTGAATTCTATGCCAGTTTGGGATACATTTATTTTTTAAAAAAGAGTTATACTCTCCTAAACAAGGCTATAATGAAGTTTACATTAATATCATATTAAAAGAGAGTTATACTAGTACATATTGTAGGATGACAGCTATGAAAACATTACATACCAGGATCATCTTCTTTTCCTACCTTTTGTGATTAGGATGTCTCCCCGTTCAATGTTGTGGCCTGGCATGGGAACTACACGCCCTACAAGTACAACCTGGACAATTTCATGGTCATCAACGCAGTGGCCTTTGACCATGCGGTAAGATCCCCAGGATGAGGCACCCTTTGGTGGAAGGGATCCACAGCTGACTGTGTCCTTCACAGATCTGACACTTCCAAAATCACCCTTGGAAGGCCTAGATATAGGTATTTGTCCCTTGGCAAAGGAATAAATAACAGCTGATGAGGAAGCGAGGTCAGATACTCAACATGCATTCATGAACTCAGCTTAGTTCTGTAAGAATAACCATAATAACTCCCATAGATGGGTAAACTCACTCTCTCTGTCTCTCTGTCTCTGTCTCTGTCTCTCTGTCTCTCTCTCTCTCTCTCTCTCTCTCTCTCTCACACACACACACACACACACACACACACACTAGCTAACTGCTAGTATTCATGGCCAGAGCCAGGAGAAAAGATCACTTATGGAAATGGAAAAGTCTCTATCTTTCTCCCAATGCTCAGAAGTTGACACTTGCTGTGGCACCTATCTAAGTTCCTCTGTTTGGCTGGGGTTGGCAGTGATGGAGGAAAAAGCCCTCTTCTAAAGTTACCCGTGATGTTTAGTGTTTGAACGTGAACCAAAGAAACCCTAGTGTACAGACTTGCTCATATTTTTCAGTCAATTACAGGACCACAAACAGGTCCCTGGTCTACAATGCTGGCCCCCAATGCCCCATATTCTTGATAAAGGGCTAGTTCTGAGATCCTGGGGGATCTTTACTTTTGCAGCTTAGTTCATAATAGATTAACTTAACCCACAAGCTGAGAGATAATTAGGGTAGGAGCCAGAGAATCAGAGGCAGAAGGATTACTTGGAGCCAATTCAGCTTATCTCTAGGGGGCACAAAACTACCTTTCTGAACAACCACAACTCTTAATAAAACCAAAGGGGAAAAGAAAATCAAGACACCAAGCCCAAAACAACACGAGAAAGTATCATGAAACACTGATAAAGTCTTATTTCAGCTCTACTACCTTTCCCTTCTTTCAATAGTTTCGGACCATTTCCCATAACAGATAGAGAAATATTACATCTCCCAGCAATAAGGACTGATATTTTTTCTCATCTGAATTTATACAGGTGCAGTCTTCTCTGTACTGATGCTATAGTTTTCTTCCCCAAACACAGATCTGATCAGTCCACCACTACATTAAGAAGCCCTCAAAAGGTTCCCTGTGGTTTAGGATTAAGTCTGAGCTCTGAAGCGTGGTATTTGATGCTCTTTACCATCTGGTCCAGGCTCATTTTACAACACCACATCTTGCCCCTCTTCCTTCTGTCAATATAGATGCTGGGTTTTAACCTTCTCTCCTAACAAAATCTCAGTGAATTTTGATGTCTTTCCCATGTTCCATGATAAAACGCCTTTTTCTTTCTTCTCTTTCTCTCGTCTCTTTTTTGCTTTCTTCCATTCTCCATTCTTCTGTTCATTCTTTAAGACTTAGCTTACCTAACACCTCCTCTTTGAATCCTTCCTTGGTTCTTTCAGGTAGGAATAATCACTTTCTTCTCTTCTTCATTAAGTCTAAAAGATGAGGGAAGAAAAGATCCAATCATCTTTAAGTGCCTACATATTAGCATGGCATCCAAAGGAAAACATTGTATTTGATGTCAGTTAAATCAGTCTTTCCACTGAAGGAATCTAAAGTTCTTTTAAAAGTATAATATCGTTTCTTAACCTACAGAACCCCTCCATACTACACACCAAAACTAGTGATGTAAATGATATAGTTCGGATCCAATCTCCAAAGAGAAGTACGTCTACATCTTCACCTAGTTCTAGATGCTGTTTTATTTCTGTTTTACCTGATTTGGGGAGGGGAGAAGGGAGGATTCTTTCTACCAGGAATTCCTGCTGTGCTGTTCTGAGGTTAGAAAGCAGGTGCCTTGGCTCTCAGAGCCCTGGGATAGTTGGGTGTGTGTAGTATAGGTTTGGCGACGTGATGAAGCAACTCAGAACCAACCCTCTTAGCTGGTGTGAATTTATTTTGCCTCACACACACAAGGAGACAGTCAGATGAATACTTACCACACCTTCCTTAGAAGGCTGCTGACCTGTCATTTGATCAGAATTCAGACCATCACTTGAAAATACCTCCATGTGCGGGTGACACGTGTGCCATGATCCACCTACCTCTCTTGCACTTACACTGAGTCTCTCTTGTGCATTCACAGGACCCCTCCATTTTCACGGTGCTGACTGCCAAGTCTATGCGTCCTGGAGTAGCCATTGCTGACTTTGTCATCTTCCCACCTCGATGGGGGGTGGCCGATAAAACCTTCAGGCCTCCTTATTACCATAGTAAGTCCCTCTTTCACCAAGGCACATTGGAAACAGTGGCATACAGTAAGCACTGTGCATTGGAAATAAGTTCTGTTTTTTCTGAATATACAGCCTGCATTCTGGACCCTGAAAGTATTATTTCTACTGCCCTCACTTTAAGCTACTTTAAAACCAAAATGTCTGCAGGGATGGTACTAGAGCATTGACTCTAAACCTATATCTCCATTCCTCTGTCTCTAAAGAAAGGCAGAAAGGCTGGTAAGTATGAAGCAAGGAGTTTCTGTACATTTCAGGTCTTTCTTCTGATGGTTGTTAGTAGCATAGTTTGGGGAAAGCTCATTCTCTTGAGTATAGTTCAATAGCCAACAAAAGGTATTTTCTCCCATTACTTTGAAAGGACAAAGCAGATTTAAGTATGTATTAGAGGACAGACTATTCTAGAAGGAAGTTCTACAGAGCATTTGTTGACTACAATAGGACCTAAAAAATGTACTCCTTTTATTTCATTAATAATATGGTGACTTGGCTTATGGTTATTGGCCAGTTTTATGTCCTGGTACAAGTTCTTTAAAAATCTCACCTATTGATGGCCACCCTTGGCTCATGTCTATAATCCTAGCTACTCAGAAAGCTGAAATCTGTGAATCACAGTTACAAGCCAGCCCGAACAGGAAATGTCCATGAGACTCTTATGTCCAATTAACCACCAAAAAGCTGGAAGTAGATCCGTGGTTCAAGTGATAGAGTACTACCCTTGAGTACTAAAGCTCAGGAACAAAGAGACTCCGAGTTCAAGCCCTGGGACCTGCACTTCCCCCGCAAAAAAAAAATCTTGCTTTACCAATACTCAAAAATTCCTACTATTTTGATGTGACTTTAAAAGAGAAGTGAGAAGTTATTTCTGTAGACATATTGCCTGCAGTCTTTTGAATGCACCTTAGTCAAGGAGTCTCAGCTTTAATCAGAAAGGCGAGGTTTACCCTCCCACTGTCCTTTGAAATAAGGAAAGTGATATAGAAATGTTATCACCAATCTCATTGCTACCCGAATTCATATTCAGATCAAAGCCAAATTCCATCTTGCTCTCTTCTTCAAATTAAGCCATGAAGGTGACCATGAGGACGCATTCTGCAGTGGGGAATGTGACAGCAAACTTAAGTCATGAGCACAACTGTTTTTAAAATGTACACTTTATACTTCCATTTGCTTCTCTTTCCCAATTTCTGCTACACGTTGTCATCTGGATGTCACCTTCTTTGCAGGGGCTGCCAAATCTATGTCCCTTTATAGGGGCCCTAAAGCAGCAGTGAGTATTTGGGGAAGGGTAGATGTCACTGCTTAGCTGATTATACAAGAAGGACAGAACATGGTGCTATTTTACTTCTTATTTCTCCCTCTGTAGTCTGTGACTTGCACTCTTCATTCTCTCACAGGAAGACTTTGAGTAGCTTTAAGGGGACTTTTTTTCCCTGCCAGTCCTGGGGCTTGGATTCAGGGACTGGGCACTGTCCCTAAGCTTCGTTCGCTTAAAGCTAGCACTCTACCACTTGAGCAACAGCACCACTTCTGGCTTTTTCTGTTTATGTGAAACTGAGAAGTTGAACCCAGGGCTTCATGCATGCTAGGCAAGCACCCTACCACTAAGCCACATTCCCAGCTCCATAAGGAGGCCTTTTCTTATCTTTCTATATCCCAGTACTTACCACAATATCTAATCGTATATATTGGATGGATGAATGGATGGGTAGATGGATGGAGTGGATAGAGATGGAAAGTCAATGAAATTCACTCAGGTTTTATATTTCTTTTATTCTGCTTCAGAGGTGTTATTATTTTAATAAGAACCTTTATTTTATAGATTTACTTATAGCTTTATAGGATTGAAAGTATGGAAGTATGGTGATTTTTGTTAAATTGTGACGCTAGAAAGCAAACTAGGACTCATAAGTTTAACCTATATGAAAGTACATTTCCATTTAATATAGAAAAAGCTTTCTAACACCCAGAGCTGTTAAGTAATACGATGGGTTATTTTGTAGAGCATAACACTTCCATTCATAGAACCCATGCAGGGCTGGGAATGTGGCTTAGTGGTAGAGTGCTTGCCCATGCAGGCAGAGCCCAGGAGTAACTCTTTGTGTGAGAAATGGAGGCATGGCTCAAGTGGTAGAGTGCCAGCCTAACAAGCACGAGGCCCTGAGATCAAACCCCAATACTACAAATATTACCCAAAAAATTAAAGAAAGAAAAGAGAGGGCTGGGAAGGTGGCTCAGTGGTAGAGTGCTTGCCTTGCATGCATGAGGCCCTGGGTTCGATTCCTCAGCACCACATAAGCAAAAAGAAAGAAAGAAAAAAACAGAAGTGGTGCTGTGGCTCAAGTGGTAGAGCGCTAGCTTTGAGCTGAAGAGCTGAGGGACAGCGTCCAGGCCCAGAGTTCAGGCCCTACGACTGGACCAAAAAGAAAAAAAAAGAAAAAAGAAAAGAAAAGAGAAAATCTTTGTATGGAATAGAGGTGATATTGTTTCCATTTAGAATTCTAGAACAGAAGAATACGATTTTATCAGCTATAGATGCTGGTATTTGTTATGATAAATAGCTTTTAAGGTCTGTATTTTACAGAGACCAAGATTCTGTCACAGAGATTATGCTTTGATAATGGACTTTGAATCCAGAGTTCTTTCTGTTACATCTATTACATCAATATCAATCTATTACATCTTTCTATTACCTCTCTCTCACACACATACACACACAATAATAATAATAATAATAATAATAATAATAATATTGCTTCAACCTTCCCAGGGAACTGCATGAGTGAATTCATGGGACTCATCAAAGGTCATTATGAGGCCAAGCCAGGTGGATTCCTGCCAGGAGGTGGCAGCCTGCATAGTGCCATGACCCCTCATGGCCCTGATGCTGACTGCTTTGAGAAGGCCAGTAAGGCCAAACTGGAGCCTGAGAGGATTGCTGATGGCACCATGGTAAGCAAGCTGCCACCTTGTCAAGAGAAAAAATCATCTATTTTTTATTTCTCCAAAGAAACAGAGGTGGAGTAAAGAGAGGAGGGTTGTGTGTCTGTATGTACATAGTTATATGTATGTCTATGCATGGCCTTGTGCAAATGCTACATCCCCGCTGTGGTAGTATAGGAAGCTTTTTGTACTTGGAGTCAGATCTGAGTTTAAATTCTAGCTCTTAGCGCTTGTGTCACTTAACTTCTCCATGCATCATTTTCCCCATCTTCAGAATGGGTATGCAATCTATCACGGCAGATGACTATGAGTTGATCTTATTGCACAGTCGTTCAATACAGTTCAAATGCAAGGTTATTATTATGCTGGGTGAAGGGTCTTCCTGTATTCATGTGCAGCCCTGTGTGTGCTCTGTCTCGGAGTCAAGCAGTCATGGAGGCCCACAACAGCAAGGGAGGCAGGATGCCATGCTCACCCAGTTTCTCAAGCACTGAAGGGTCAGGCTTGTGAGCTGCAGTCTTTAGATGTTTCCTCCTTTTCCTTTGTTCTATTTTGGCCTGGGATGGAATGGATGGGATTTAAAACCTGCTTTGTATTCCTCTCATGTCAGGCTGTAAACAACGAGGTTGAACACAATTGCAGTTGGCTGCGGCACTTGATCTTTTTTTATTTTTATATTCTTAGAGTTAATGGACCATAGGAGGTAATTTTTATTCTAAACCACCTGCAAATTTGCTTTGCATTTTTTAAACAAATGCCTTCAATGCTACCTGGTTCAAAATCTCTACCACAGACCTTCCTGATTCCATGCCGCTTGTAAACATCCTAGGTGGTGGGTGTTAGCTGTCCATCTAGCCAATGCAGTTTAGTTTCGGTCCCAACCCTGTAGCCAAAGCTGGTAGCAGAGTTCTGGAGAAAGAAGGACACAAAATCTTCTCACACGCTTGGCTTCAGCTCTGTTTCTCTTGCCAGGACCTCTGAGGGATTTCTATGGGACACAGTTTGACAATTTCAGTTAAGCAAGCACATTGACTCTGACAGATCCCGGAAGTGCTTGGGCTACCCCAGAGTGACTCCTCAAGAACCTTTAGTGCCCTAAATTGTCTCTGGGTACTTGTATGACTAAGGAACAATGCTCTACAACTGTGAGGCACAGGACAGGGACATTTCCTTCAGTAGTCGAACTTTGGGTAATGTCCAGGTCCTGGAAGTTTTGTTGTTGTTAGTGGAGGTGGTGGTACTGAGGATTTTTAACTCAGGACCTCATGCTTGTTAAGTATAATACCACTTGAGATATGCCTCCAGGCCTTTTTTTCCTTTAGTTATTTTTTTCAGGGTTTTACCTTAGGCTGGCTTCAAACTCATGGTTCTCTTGCATCAGCCTCCTAAGTGCGGTGTGTGTATATAACTCCATGCAGCAGAAATATGGCTTTAAAAACCAGTGCTGCAGCTCCTGTTTTCTTTTCTTTTTTTTTTTTTATTTTTTTGTCGGTTGTGGGGCTTGAACTCTGGGCCTGGGCGCTGTCCCTCAGCTCTTCAGCTCAAGGCAAACGCTCTACCACTTGAGCTACAGCGCCACTTCCGGTTTTCTGGTGGTTTATTGGAGATAGGAGTCTCACGGTCTCTCCTGCCCAGGCTGGCTTTGAACCGCGATCCTCAGATCTCAGCCTCCTGAGTAGCTAGGATTACAGGCGTGAGCCACCAGCACCCGGCTCCTGTTTTCTTTAAGCAACTTCCCCTGCTACTCCTTTCCTTTTCCTGACTTCTTAGTCAAAGTCTTGAAAATGCAAGTTCAAATCTCAGTTTCCTCTTCTGTGAAATGAAGGGTTTGCCCATTGTCACAAGGATATGGCCAGGCTAATCAACAGCCCCTGAGAAGAATATTCCAGCATTCCAGCATTCTCTCACCCTTGGAACTAGCAAATATAGTTCCACAGTGCTCTAAGAAACAGTGTGAGGCCCAAGTGTCTAATTCCATCCCACAAGATGGAACTCAAGGTCCTGGTTAGTTCAAAGTCTTGCCTAAGATCTCATCAGCTTACAGGTAGTAAGGTTGGAGTTGGGATCCAAGGACTGGGTTTCCTTTTCTCACAATGCCAGTAACATGATCTATTAGTCCAAGATTTTGCCTGCCTGTATCTTCTTATGACATCTAAGCACATGTGTTTTACTGTCTACCTCATCCCTTTCTTCACATGTCCCCCATTTCCTGCAGGCATTTATGTTTGAATCTTCCCTAAGTCTGGCTGTCACCAAATGGGGACTCAAAGCTTCCAGTTGTTTGGATGAGAATTACTACAAGTGCTGGGAACCTCTCAAGAGCCATTTCACCCCCAATTCCAAGAAGCCGGCAGGACCTTAATTGAGACTGGAGCCTTTTGACCATAACCAAGAATGAATTTGTATGGTTTCCTAGAGAATCTTGTGTATGCTCTCTGATGTTGTGGAGGGGAAGGTTTGGATAAAGTGTAAACTCACATTTCATAGTCAAGAAACTCAGAATATTTGTGAAAATATGATTGAATAGTTCCATGACCATCCATTTAATTATTCAATAAACACCTGGTAATGTTCTGTGGAAGTGATAAATAGCCATAATCACATCTTAATGAGCCTGACCTATAAGTGGCCAAGACTGGTGGGTAAGCCCTTTCCCACATCATGAGTTGGGGCTGACACCCAGGATCAAACTCTTAGGAGCTAAACCAAAGAATGGAGAACTCAAGGGGTTCAGAAAACTTCCAAAAATCTGTCAGCTTAAAACAGATGGGCAAGACAGTAGGCATTTAATCATGGTATCATGTAGGAGCCAGTATGACCAGGACCAACCATCCCTGGCCACTACAGGTCTGTCGAGAAGAAAGAATAATTCACTCACTGGGTAACCTACTCGCCTGGTTTGTCTAAAACTGTTCCAGTTTGTGCAACTAAGGTCCCTCATCTTAGGAAGCCCCTCAGTGTTGGTCAAGCTGATCATCTTACTATTTGCTCATTTCTCTGTCTGGTAACATGTTCAGTCTGTATTACCACTCCAGAGCAAGACGTTGGTGACACATGGCTGAAAAGGAAGCTGCACTTTCCTTTGAGAACTCTCAATCTGGGGAAGTCAGGGCCAAAGGGAATCAACACTCTAGCATGGGACCACAACAAAAATGAGAGGGTCCTACATGGAAATGTGTAATTCACAGCTGCCTTACTGTGGTCAGCTTCCCCTGCACGACACTGGGTCCCCCAAGACTTTGGGTAAGAGTTGATTAGCTTCTTCTGGACTGAGAAGATGTGCAAATCAGAGCACAAATATGATGCAGAATGATGCTGGTTGCTGCTTCAGTTCTGTAGTTGTAGTATATTTCCTCAGTGTTGCCATGTAACAATTCTGATATGCTGCTATCAAGTTTTCCTTTAATACAATGTAGTGAAAGTCAGATATATGTCAAGACCTGGAAATTAGGACTGCCAGATAAACCACAAGATGCTAATTGAGCTTGAATTTAAGACAAACCATAATTAATGCTTAGTGCTTGTATGTCCTTTGCAATTTTTTGAAATTCTTAGATTAAAATTTATTCATGAACTTTGAATTTAGCTTGGAATCATGTATATCCACTTGCTAACCTGACAACTCCCTAGAGATGCAGAGCTAAAGGACATAGACATGGCCCTTGCCATTACAGAGGTTACATTCTAGAGAGAAACAGACAAAGTAAACCACCACCAAAACATTCTGAGAAGACAATGAGCAGGAGTTGAGCTAGAACAAGTGGGATGGAGTATGGCAGGGGAGATCTTCCTGTAGAAAGAAAAATCTTCAATTAAGACTTCATTTAGCCAGATCTAAAAGACAGGAAGGAACAAATGGGAGGGTAGAGCTGGGGTTGGGTGGGATGGGGAGGAGGGATACCTCAACTAAATGCTTTGTGGGTCCGAGGAACTGAAAGAAGAATGGGTATGGAAAGTCCATGAGGAGGCCATTGCATGAGTCCTGAACTAAGGTATCAACAGAGATAGAAGGAGATAATTTCCAGAATATTTGAGAATGCACCCAAAAGGACTTGGTGGACTGGGTGCACTGCATGAGGGAGAGGGGTGGAAGGCGGGGCTGGGATGCCTGATGGTTTTCTACAGAGGTATTTCATAGTTACATATTTTTTTTCAGGTATCTTTGAGGGTTACAGTTACCTTTGTTATGCTTTCCTCATGTTCCTTATACAAGGTCTTTACTAAGAAAGAATTAAATATTGTTAACTAACAAAGTAGTTAATACCTTTAAGTAAGCTTTAAAACTGATCACTGTAGCAGAATGCACCATGGTCTCCCACATCCAAGTAGCAGTCACTGCCCAAGACTGTCCTCAGCTACGGGCGTCTGCCACTCCGCCTTCCAGTGAACCACAGTTCAACTAAAGTGCTGAGGAATGTCTGCCCCGACTGTAGTCCTTAGCCCAATGACCAATTGGAATTTGTGGGCCAATATAGCAGCCCTCTTGCCCTGTACCTGAGGTTTGTGTTATTCCCTGGCTCCCTGCAATTCTCAGAAGGCTTAAACTCTATGAGCCCGTGGTGGCAACTTCTTATGAGTGGTCCTGTTACTTGCTCTCTTTTTCTCCCACTTCGGCATTGTTACGGTGCTTCCTGGATCCTTATGATGCCAAACTAAGAGAACCACTAAAATATTTTATTCACAAATGCCATGCACACTCAGCTCTGGTCTATTTCCCTTCACTAGATCCTTGGTTGGGTGGCGAAGTCCACCAAGGACCCTGCAAATCCTGGATTTTCATGGACTTAGCACCTCAGTTATCAGACTTTATCTTCCCACTCTTGGAAGCAAATCCCCATCCTGAGAAATACTTCACCTAGGCCTGGACTGTGCGTGCTAATTAAAAGAAAGATTTCATTTCCTTTTGTGTGTCTCATCAGCAAGGAAAATTTATACCATTTCCTTCATTCCCTATTCACCGAGAGAAATGCTCACCAAGACACATATACCATTTCTTTGTCTACAATAAAAAACCTTAAAGAAGAACAACAACAAAAAAACACCCTAATTAGGTTTTCTCCAATGATGGAGGGAAGGGCAGCCTCCCTTGGTATCTTTGTTTATTTTGCAGTGAACTAAGCTATCTTAACAGCAGCCTGTCTTCGTTTTCTTCTTGAGAGACTTCTCACAACCAGTCTACTATCAATGGCTTGGAACCACTGGTTCTCAAGAGGTTCCCCCAGCCCAGCCCAAGACATCCAGCAAACGCCAGAGATATTTCTGGTTATCACAACTGGAGAGGGCACTGAACTCATTAAACATCCTGTAATACACAGGACAGCTCCCCGACAAAGGTATCCGGTGTGGAATGTCAACAGACAGTGGGGTTCAGCCAGGCTCCAGATCTCTCACCAGCCAACATCTTTAACAATAAGTGCCCAGGGTACACCTCAGACCAACTAAACCAGTAACACAGGATGAGAATGTTCTTTGAAACAACTCAGGTGAGGACCACTGACTTACAAAGTTAAAAATTAGTAGTGAAAATACCCTCTGTTTCCAACCTCAGACCCCAGTCTTACCCAAGGTGTCCAGGATCATCAGAGAAGAGATTTTTTTTAATCCCTAAAGCTCCAAGTTTCCCAGTAAACATGAAGCAGAATAGGACAATATGAGGTAAGGAGTAACCCAGAAGGAAAAGCAGGCTACAGGGTAATGGTGGGGCCCCTAGAAGGTACCTGCTTTGGAACATTATTGGCAAATACAGGTTAAATGTAAGGTATAAGTTAAATCACTTAATTATTGTGTTAAGATTTCCCAGAGTGGTGAGTTTTCATTACTGGGTTTGAAGGAAAATTTGTCCTCCTGGAAAGATACTTTGTTACTAATATGAAAAAAAAAACCTAGACACTTTTGTCATCTTTAGCTTCAAGAGAAAGAAGCTATACCAAAGTTGAATTTAAAAATCTCAGCAATGTATATTAATAGACCAACTGAAGTGGAAGTTAAGACAAAACCTAAAGAGCTTTTGATAAAAAGTAGTTTCTATGTAATAAAAGTTTTGCCTAATCATGGAGGCCCGTGGGACTCTCATTAGCCAAATCTAGGTTTATAAACTGGAGTTATATCAGAAGCTTTGACATGACCCATTACACTATTAACAGTGAAACCTTGGGTGGGGGAAGTAGAATCAATCCTAACCCTAGAAAAGAAGCTTAACAAATGGGAATGTTTCACTCATTCATGAGCATTAAGTGCTTTCATTTTAGATAATATAATGAAGTTAAAACTAAAGGACAGATATATTTTATGGCACCACTTCTCACTAAAAAGTTACGTATCCACAGAGTGCATTCAATTCTAAATGTCTGATAATCTAACACTAGCTTAACAACTAAGACTTTATCTCATTCAGGAAGTCTGAGGTGGTCAGTTCATTATGGGGAAAATGATAGCTCAACATTGTTCTGGATCCAATTTATTTCTGATTTTCTGTTATTCTACTCTTGCTATGTTTATCTCACCATCTTTCTTTCAGGACCTCACATCTGAAGGAGAGAAAGCAAAAGGCATGGGGAAATTTTATTTTTCTAATTAGTAAAGAAAATCCTCCCTCACAGACCTCCCTTAGGTCTTAGACAGACAGGGTCAAATGTGTATCTGGCACCAATGCCTGGTTCCTGATTCGTTCCTTGGGATTGAGGTCATGCCACCTCCTTGACAGGAAGGGTCTCCATGGGAAGTAGGTCGTGTGGGCGATAGCTAATGCTGGCCATGAGCACTTTCTGGTGGCACTTCAGCAAGAATAAATAGTACAGTCTGTTGGGTTTGAACACATCCCCAGGAAGTGCCAAATCTGTCAGTACTTCACACACAAAATGTGTCAATCATCTGTTTGATTTCTCCCTACAACTCTCTCCCATGGCTTCTCTCTCTCTGCCTCTCTGTGTGTCTCTCTTTCTGTCTCTGTCTCTGTCTGTCTGTCTCTCTCTCTCTCTGCCAGTCTGAGCTCCTGTGAGAATAAGCTCTATCTTCTTAATATCCTTAGCAATGACAGGCTCAGTGTTGGACCAATGCACAAGAAGGACGAAACCCACTATCCTACAAGAATTCAATAGAACACAGGTACCTCAGCCCCTCGTGTCTCCAAAAAAGTAACTCTCCAGCATCTGCAGACCAACAGCAGCTCATCTTGAGCCAAATTTCAGGAAGGCCCAATCACTTCTATACTGTGTAGTTTTAAAGGAAAAGTTGCATGATTATTGATTCCACCAAAGTCCACCCTAAAAAATAATAACACCTTATGTTTACAGCATCTTTTATAAACTATGAGTAAAATGCCTACTTTTAATTGTATGGCACACACAATTCAAGTTTTTTTTAAGTGCCTAACTGTGCTGTTTCAAAAGAAATCCTCTATTGCTTTCTTGTTCTTCCCTCCACAATTTCATGCCAGACTGCAGCCCCTGAGTCCCTCCTGTATTGATTTCTTGAGCAGCTTAAGCCAGTTTCTTCCTCTTCCAGCTCCAATATTTTTCTAGAACTAATTATAAGAAATGAAGTAAAGAATTGACTCAGAACTAAAGTGATACTCCTTGTGATTATGAGAAAAAGTGAGCTTAAACTCTAGTGCCAAGCTTGTCCCGGAAATCTTAGACATCCTACGAGCCATCTGTCTCCAGGGAAATTTGCAGGTCAGATGTCAAATGTTCAGCTTTCTTTAACCCTTTGAGCCTGAAGCTTGGCTATGAGATAGATATTAATTCATATTGCACTTTCTTGGTAATTCCAATATAGAGTCCCCATGGCAATGGTGGGGCCTGGTGTTTCTCCAGGCCACAGTGAGTATCAGCAAAATAAGGAGTCTCTATCTCAGCCAAAAAATTGGCAGTAAGCAAAGCAATCAGACAGGAAACAGTGGGAAGGATTATAGTCAGAATGACAGGTACAAGGCAGCACTCTACCAAGGAAATTGAAACATAGAAGTAGAAAGGGACAGTAGAGGCTTTGAAAATCTGGAATGTTTTTTTAATATACCTATATATGTATATTTAGCCTCTTTAAAGTGCTGTCCATATTTTGCATGATTGAAAAATACGGACAACAAATTTGATTGCAAAGCTTCCTGTATACATTTCTAGTTTCTTTAACTACCTTATTAATTATCCTGAAGAATATTAAGATGAGTAACAAGTATTCTGTATCTACTCTTTAGGTTATGGAGAGACTGCTAGATGCCCCAAGGAATTACAAAGAATAAAAAGGAAAATAAATCAAGGACTGGACCTAGTGAGATTTCAATCGTTTTATTCAGACAGGATCTATGCTAAAAACATAAAAAAACTTAAACCATTCTGACTGTTAGGGAAGCAATACTGTTCCAGACAGAAGGAAGATATGTCATCCAAGGATAAAGAATTATTAACACGCCTGCATATGCACACAGGGAAACTAATAGAGATAATATATTTAGGCTTTCATATGGCTTTTGACAAGTTCACATCCAGTGAGTCATCTTGAAATTGGCAGGGGCTGCTTTATTCTACATTGAGGGCTGTCTCAAAAACTGAAAACCATGTCTCAAAATCAACAGCCTGATTACTGGTTCTTCTCCGCCTCCCTTGCCTGTGATCCACACCCACACCCACACCAGCATGAGCTTCCAGGAATGCAAACCCAGTACCATTAGTCCTGCTCAGTGCCTTGCGTGGTTGTCTCAGCCATCATGCTGACAAAGGCCTTGTGATCTGGTCCCTCATCACATGCTTGTCTTTCTTTTTTTTTTCCTTTCTTGGATACCCTGCAGTACCATGATGGGCTTCAGTGCCAGACCCAGCAGCACCAAACAGATGGCAGCATTTGGAACTCAGATGGGGTAGCAACTGGTGTCCTCATCAGACTACTTCTTGGAGTGATTTCAGACTTTGCTCTTGACTAATAAAAGAAATCTTTTGAAATTAATTAGGCTCTCAAACATACTGCTCAATAATGTTTGGTGTTAAAAATGCTTCGAAATAACCTACGAAGCCAAAGTTCCTCTGGGTACTGTCTCCTTTTAACATTAGGCATCAAGAAAATACTGAATGTTTCTCCTGTTCCTGAGAGGCACTAAAGTAACTCCTGATGAAAGAAAATTGGTATGATCAAGAATTAACATCTTTAATTTATACTGTTTAAGCCTTAAAGTCATTGAGAAAAAAAGATATTACATCAGACAAAAAGGCAGTAAGTGAATTTAGACATGCAAACAAGTAGATAAACTTAAAAATGAAAAATTAAACCTCAAGAATAAGTGAAATGCAGACTTAAAATATTCTTTGTTAATCATTAAAAGATATCAACACACACACAACCTGTATACCATTATTCTATAGCTCATCAAACAATCCTGTGTTATTAGTATGTCTATTGTGAGGATAAGAAAACTGAGGCACAATTAAATACTTCCCAGGTTATTTCCCCAGTGACACACAGGGACACCAAGACAAGAAGCCTGATTTCAGAGTCTGTGCCAAACCGCTATGTACTGCTGCATGTAAGCGATAACATATTGAGATGGAGAAATGGCCTTTCACTTACTATCAAGGAATACAAAATTGTAAAAACCTGGGCTGGGAAGGTGGCTCAGTGACAGAGCGCTTGCCTTGCATGCTTGAGGCCCTGGGTTTGATTCCTCAGCACCACATAAGCAAAAAGAAAAATGCCAGAAATGGCGCTGTGGCTCAAGTGGTAGAGCGCTAGCCTTGAGCTGAAGAGCTGAGGGACAGCACCCAAGCCCAGAGTTCAGGCCCCATAACCAGACCACCCCCCCAAAAAAATTGTAAAAATGTAAAAACCTTTCTAACAGAAAACGTATGTGTACTTACTACTCCCAGAAATTCTACTCAGAGAAATTTATGAAAAAAGCTAGAGACAAACACAAAAATTTCTATGGAACTCTGAAGCTGAGCTGTGAAACCTGGAAAAGGTTTGAGAGGTTGGAACATCACCTTGACAGCACTTGGAATGCTGAGAGCTGGCCATGGAAGGGTTAAAATAGTTCTGGAGAGGCTTAGAGACCCAAAGAAAAGTAGGTTTCATGGTTTCTCTCATTTGTAATAACTAGAATATGTCTATGATATTCTTAACAGGGGATCACAATAGCCCAATTGCTAAGTGAATAGGACCATACATAATAAAGTGTATTACCCTGACCTCCAAGAATTGGAAACAAGAATCTTGTTATGTCCTGTATGCAGTTACTTGTATTTTTTTGTTTTAGTTTTCTGTACCCTTTGTCTTGTAGATGAGTTTATCTGATCTGTGGATGGGAAAGGGAATCACAGAAACAGCAGGACAAAGGATGAACTAATGCAACAAATAATCCTCACCTGACACTAGGTTGGAAATGAACTTCTCAACTCAGGGTAGAGGGGAGTATGGAGAGGTAAGGGGAGAAAATGAGGGAGAGGGTAAGTGTTGAAGAAGAAATGTATTCATTACCTTACTTATGTAAATGTAACACCCTGTTCATCACCTTTACAATCTATCTATCTATCTATCTATCTATCTATCTATCTAAAACACAATTAAATCTTGTCTAAAAAACTAATAATAAATCTTGCATTTGGTCTGGGATGCAGCTCAGCATCTCAAGTGTAGAATGTCTGTCTGGTTTAAACAAAGCCCAGAGTTTGATCCTCAGTAGTACAAAATAAAATAAAAAGAATGGGCCGGGCATGATGCCTTAAGCCTGTAATTCCAGCTATTTGGTAGTTGGAGATCCGACTATCTTGGTTCTAGGCCAGCCCAGACATAAAAATTGGCATAACTCCATTTCAACCAATAGCTGGTCATGGTAGCACCCATTATCCCAGCTACTGGGTGCAGTGGTACATGCATGTCATCCTGTGGCACAGGAAAGTACAAGTAGGAAAACTGCAGCTCGCCAGCCTGGGCACTAAGTCAGACTCTATCTAGAAATACAAAAAGGTACAGGAGGTATGGCTCAAGTGGTAACATAACACTGGAGTTTAATATCCGGCCAGCACTGCCAAATAAATGAGCCTTTAAAAGGGGTAAAGGAGAGGGGCAGAGATACTGTTAGGGAATATAAACTGGCATACATCAGGAAAAAGGAATCAAATGGAAACAGGGAATAAGAATCACGTGCTTCACCCAGGTCTCACTGGCACAGATGACAGGTACAGATCCAGACTGGTTTACAAGTCTGTTTTGCAGAAACTCATGAATTTTCAGTCCAGCATTCTGTTATCACACACAGCTACTTCATGTATCTCCAGGCTGGTCCCCTTGGAATTGCTGTTCCTCATAACTTTTATTATTTCTGCCTCAAAGATTCTGTTCACTCATAGGTTAGGCTTCCCGTTACTTTGGTGCCCAAACCTGATACCGAAAGTGCGAGGTCATCTCTATAAAGGTTTAGAAGTCATTTGTAGGGGGTCCAATGGTCTTCTGCAAAGAAAAGGACAAGTTGTGCCACTTAATACCCTCTCCCGAGAAAGAGGCACAGTTCATTATAGGTCTCCATGGGTTCTGAAGGAAACACATGCCCTACTTGGGAACACGGATGACTTACAGGGAGATCTGCAAAGCTGCTGGTTTTGGAGCCCAGAGAAGGCTCTATAAGATTCAGGCTTCCAGCAAGTGGCCACTAGGGTCATACAATCCAATCGAGCTAATGTTCTAGGTATCTGTGGTAGATTCAGGTACTCTTAGAGTCTCTTGTGGGACCATGGCAATCAAACAGCTGCTCTACAGACTCCTAAGGTTCCAAAGCAAAGCAGTAGCTTACACAGTAGAGAATAATTGATCATTTCCAAAAGTACCTAGGCATCTACCATGAGAACAGGTGATCTGCATTACATCAGAACTGTCATGAGGTCTGGTCAACATTGAAGCGCTAAAGCACAAGCAAATACAGGTAGGCCTATTAAAGGCACAAGACTGACCATGTGATAAATGTGACAAGCTAACCACCGTATAGTGCTCTGCCCTGGACTTGAGTTCTAAGCAGCAAGGGAAAGTAGGATTCCCTTTTACCACCCTGGTGATTAATTGGTGAAATGTATGTTCTACAAATTTAGGTTGTGATGAATTCACAATGTGGGACATGAGAATACATTCACCAGAGCAACACAATTATCTGAAGCTGGGAACATCCCATCATTTGAGGCTTCTCATACCCGGGGAACAAGACTCCAACCATAATGTAGACACTGGCCACAGTGACAAGGAGCTAAGAGGGCCCACAGGAGCCTCTGGGTGCTTCCAGATTCTGGGCAACTATAAACTGCTTCAACAAAGGCCAGATGACAGTTGTGGAACTAACACTTTGGTCTTACTAAAAGACCTTGATGACTCCCACCAGGAAAGGACCCATTACACCTGACAAGGGAGATCTAGAAAGTGTGGATGAGGCAATATGAGTATTTCCACCTCCAGGCCAGGTACAGCAATATGACTGCAGCTTGTTTTACTAACCCTCTCAAACTGAGTACTGCATATACCCATCGCCCTGAGGAACAAGTTACAGTGGGGCTTATTGCCTGGCAAGCGCACATGCACGCGCGCACGCGCGCGCGCACACACACACACACACACACACAGTCTTGTGCCTGCCTCTCATCCTTTTGGCTCAACATTTTTTTTTTTTTTTTGGCCAATCTGAGACAAACTCAGGGGCCTAGGTACTGTCCCTGGGCTTCTTTGTGCTCAAGGCTAGACTCTACCACTTCTAGCCTATAGCACCACTTCCAGCTTTTTCTGAGTAGTTTTTGGAGATGCATCTCACAGACTTTTTTGCCCCAGCTGGCTTCAAACCATAATTCTCGGATCTCAGCTTCCTAAGTAGCTTAAGATTACAAGCATGAGCCACTGACAACTGGCTTTGGCTCAACTTTTAACCCGTTATCACTGTCAGTTGCTTGCAGGTATGACCCTCAAAAAACAAAAACTCAGCTCAGCTTCACAGTCCAGCCCTTGTTTCTCCTTCCTCCAAGTGTGACGACTTTAAGGACCAAGCCAGCATGGAGCCACACCCACACTGGGATGCACAGGAATTGCATAGGGTAATTCTAGACGTATGGAGACAGCTTATTTTTTTCCTGTCTGGAGTGGAAATTCTGTGTGTATTTCACAGGGCTTCCCATCCCTGAGGCCACATGAAGCCCCACACTCAATGGGCTTTATCTCCTTTTTCCTTTCCTGTTACTTCAGATCACAAACTAAACTACCCCTATCCAAGCCTTTCAGTCTCTGCTCTTTGTGTTACCAAAGTATGATTGAATAAGAGAATACTGGGACAGATTATTTGGGATAAACCTAATATGTATATCAACCCTAGAGAGCACTAGTATGTGACTGAGCTGTCTTTGGGATTGAAATAGTCAGTTTCAAGGTTTAACTACAAAGTACGGAGTGGCTAGTAGTTTTATTTGGTGACACTGTTTATCTTCATGGCCTTATGTGGTAGGCATTTACTTTCTCCCTGCTCTGCAGTAGAGATGAGGTCTAATGCCAACTGCTAAATGCAAGCTAGCCTTCTAGCCCCAGACCTGACCTCCAAGGCCAATGCTTGTAACCGTTATACTTTTGTTCCTCAGCAGGACCCTCTCCCTACCCCCCGCCCATCTTATTACTCTCAGCCTCCAAGTTAGGCAAACCCACACATCTTACCTAAAAAAGGATCATTTTCCTGTCAGCTTTGTGAACTTCGGGGACAAAATCAAACACCATCTCCCCTAAGCTTCTCAAGCAGAACTGATTCCTTGTCATTAAACCCCAAGCTCTCAGAAAGGAGGGGCTTGCTGGGTGCTGGTGATTCACATCTGGAATCCTAGCTACTAAGGAGACTGAGATCCAGTTCCAAGCAAGCTCACCAAAAGGCTTGCATGAAAGAGCTAAGAACAGCGCTCAGGAACAAGTTAAAGCCCCAATACCGGCACACACAAACACACACAAAAAAAGACTCTACAATGTCTAGACCCTCATTCTGATGGTCAAGATCCCCAATACTAGCCACAGTAATACATTTCAATGCTGAATTGAGGAATAAGAAAGACAAAGCATTTCATGATTAATAGAAGATTTATTTAACAGGAATACAAACTGGTATCCTTGCCAGGCCTAATAGGAGAGGTTAAATGTTCGGTCCAATTTTCCCTCCTGGATAAGTTTTTCCTTTCTATCCTATATAGACACATAAAAAAAAAAAGATATATGAATAACAATGCATTCTTGTTCAACCCATGGTATAACTCTGAAAATCAGAATAAAATACTCCAAACTCAGTTGTGATCCCATCATATATGAAAAAGTAGTCATCAGAAGAACTAAAGGAACAGTAAGAAAATGCCTTCAAAAGTAACCTTATCCATATTTTAGTAACTGGAAATAAATTACCCCATAAAACAGAACAAATAGCAAACACTTTCTGGAAAAGATGGATCTAACAAAAGAGTGGACTGGCCATCTTAAAGACAAATGTAGCAAGAGCACAGGTTAAACAACACATGCCTGGGGGCTCTGGCCAAGGACCTAGCTCAGGAAGTGAAGTGGTCTCCTCAGAGCTAAGCTTGACCTTCCATGATACATACACCTCAGCAGTCTGGCTGCAGACTCCCTGGCTGCTCTCCCTTCTCTGTCAATAGGGCATCCATATGCTTTAACACTTAATTATAATTTGTGACTAGCACAACTAGAATTCATATATATAAGGCGCATCCTACTTGACACAATAAACATCTCTTTTTAAAACAAATGAACAGAAAAAAATTAAGTAAAAACTTTACTAAGATAATCTGAAGGTTAACCACAATAAAAAAAATAGTTTCTGTGCCATCTTGAAATAACAAAAAAGTTAAAAAATTATTTCAGTATTGTTTTACTTAATATCACAGTATAATTTCCATATATTTGAAAAACACACCAGGAAAACTTTCCTGAGCTAACTTCAAGTCTTAGAAATTTAAACTGGGTGTTTTATTACTTTAACTCTACAGCAACCATTAAGTTAGACCCAGAGGCTACCACAATGTTTAGTCAAAGAAAGGGAAGGAAGAGTTCAGGGCTAAGGTGGGAGGGGCATTGGTGGCAAACACCAAGACAAACAGCTACAGGCGGCTAAAAGGGACCCTACCACAGCAAGGCTAAACAGGGTGTCCCAGTACTTACCCTATCATATTTTAGAACATAGTACCAGAAGACGAGGGGCCCAATTCCAACCAAAGCTCCTAACAGTGAGTTCTTGAGAGTGGGTCTGAAATTGGGATAGATATTTGCTGATCTTGCATAGGTCCAGCGAATCAAGGCAGGATCTTCCTAAAATTAATGGGAACAAAGAGTGATAGAACTTAAGGGACACATCCAGAAACAAAGGACTTTTGTGAAGGAGCACAGAGACACCTTGCTCTCCACATGAATACATCTAAATAGTTTCAGGGGAAAAAAATCTCTCATTGCTACTATTTAAAAAAATAATTCTAATGACTTTTCAAATCCTTCAGAATTTAAAAGACTTACCACCCTTCAACTTTCTATTTATGTATGGTATTATCCTAATCTTTTAAACTAGCGGAGAAACCACCTTTCCTACTTAATCTACTCCCTACCCTCTACCCCCTCCCACCCCTGGTCACACTACAGGGGTTTAAACTCAAGGGACTTATGTTTGCTAGCCAGGCTTTACCATTTGAGCCCTATCTCCTGCCTCTTTGTTTTTATTATTTTTTGGAATGGGAGCTCACGTTTTGTACAAGCTATCCTGAACTGTAATTGTCCCACTTACACCTAGCCCATAGCTGGGGTGACAAAGATGAAATGGGGTGTCACTAACTTTTTCCCACGACTGATCTTGAACCCTTATCCTCCTACTATCCATCCGCCTGAGTAGCTGGAACTAACAGGTATGAGAATCCTTTATTATTTGTTTCTATTTCTCTAAACAGTTTCATCTTCCTTATCTTTCTTGAAATGTAACCACCAGAATCACAGTGGCACCCTTGAAAGCAAAACAGATTTCACATGTTCTACAAAGCTTTGTATTTCATTCCATGACCTTTTCTAGTGCTCTCTCAACACTGGTCTTTCCATAACTGCAGGAAGATGAAAGCGGAAATATGCTAACTCTGAGCTATTACTTTTTGTTTTGTTTTGGTGCTAGACAAGCATGCCCTCTTATCACTGAGCTATAACTCTAGTCCTGAAATATTAATTTCTAAAGCTGACTTGGCAGGTATTTCAAAAGCAAAGTTAGTACATTTTATGAAATGTACTAAAAGTTTTGTAGAAAGATCAGTCATTAAAGAAAACAATCACCTTGTCTGGTGGTTAAGGGGAAAAAAAGTCATTGTTCATTTTACTTCCTAACTTCCTAAGAGAAGCAAATTTACCTCAAACACATAGTTGAATTTTCAAATGATTTACAAAGTTATTCTCTCCAAATAACTGGCAGATCAAAACAAACAAAAAAACCAAGCCAATAAAATCAGCTTTAGGATTTAAAATATAACATGCACATTCAAGGTCCCTACCAACATTAAAAAGTCAGGACTAAATTAACTTAGCTGTGTCTTCCACAGTTATATTCAAACTAAATCACAGTAATTTTATCCTGAGATAATCAGCTGGAGCTCAAAAGAATCCTTAAGGTAGAAAAACTCCCTTTCCTTTTGTTTGAGTTAAAACTCCTCAAGGGTGTAAGCATTCACTATTAGATTCAAGTATTCAATAATACCTTCTGCTGGGCTGGGAAGGTGGCTCAGTGGGAGAGTGCTTGCCTTGCATGCCTGAGGCCCTGGGTTCGATTCCTCAGCACCACATAAGCAAAAAGAAAAAAGCCGGAAGTGGCGCTGTGGCTCAAGTG
>NW_012267261.1:12611495-12673261 GCF_000151885.1 Dipodomys ordii
GTGCTTGCCTTGCATGCCTGAGGCCCTGGGTTCGATTCCTCAGCACCACATAAGCAAAAAGAAAAAAGCCGGAAGTGGCGCTGTGGCTCAAGTGGTAGAGTGCTAGCCTTGAGCTGAAGAGCTGAGGGACAGCGCCCAGGCCCGGAGTTCAGGCCCACGACCGGACCAAAAAAAAAAAAATAATACCTTCTGCTGCTCTAGAAACTATTAGTATCATCACACCACATAACATTACCACCTCTACATCTTAGAATCTGCCAGGTATCTCTTGTAAGACACTTCCTTTCATAAAAATGCCAATAACTCCTTGACCATGTTTCAGTAACTGTACTGCTATTGAGAAAAATTAAGATGTTCCAAATGAACACCGTAGAAACGGGTTTTCTTCTGATATCACTCAATGTCCAATGCACTATCAGCCATATTTAACATGCATTCTCACCTATGTGGTTTTCCTAAGTCACCAACCATTCTCTCATCTCCCTTGCTCTTTACCTCCTATCTCTCAAGTCTCTTACTATTGTATCTTGCTAGCAGTTCCGATCTATACCTGTTCCATTAATGAAGTCATCCAGTCACATGATTTTTTTGTTTTTGGGGGTCCGGTCGTGGGGCCTGAACTCTGGGCCTGGGCGCTGTCCTTCAGCTCTTCAGCTCAAGGCTAGCGCTCTACCACTTGAGCCACAGCACCACTTCTGGCTTTTTTTTTGTTTTTGCTTATGTGGTGCTGAGGAATCGAACCCAGGGCCTCAGGCATGCAAGGCAAGCGCTCTACCACTGAGCCACCTTCCCAGCCCCAGTCACATGATTTTTAATTATGTCTATAGACTAATAATTAGCTATCCATCAAGCCCTAGATCTTTAACCTGAATTCCAGACATCTAACCACCTGTTAACACTGGTATTTGTTTAACGGACATTTCCAACATCACTTATCACAAAATGACTTCCCAATATTCCATTCTACCTCCATACTTGCTCCTCTCATGTTCTTCTCTGTATTAGTAAAAAGTAACCTTCATCTAATTAGGTCACAAACTGCAACTCTCCACTCACATATCATTTTTATCTACCAGAAAACCTGGCTGAGTCTACTTTAAGTATCCAGTACTGAGCACTTCATACCATCTCCATTATCACAGCCATGGCAGCAGCTATTGAGTAAAGGAGTCAATTTCTATAAAAACTCTTCTGTCTCATTTTACTCTGCTCTTCTTGTTCTCCCATATCTAATTCTCAAGTAAGCAACTAAAGAGATCTCACTGAAAAATAAATATAGATTATGTGACTCTCTTCTAATAAAGGTCCTCACAATGATCTTCAAAGCCTGGTGTGTGATCTTCTCCCATTCTGTTCTCATTATTGTTACTTTGGCCACCATAGTTTCTGCTGGTTTGGTCTGGTTTGACCTGTTGTTGGTGTTTGAGAGAGCTGGCTACATAATACAGGTTAGGCTTTAACTAGTAATCTTCCTGCCTCAGCCTCCTCAGTGCTGGGATTACAAGTGTGTGACATCATATGCAGCTCTTCAATACTTTCTGAATTAGTTAAGAACACTCCTTCCTCAGGGCCTTGGTACTTCCTGTTTCCTGTAGCTAACTACTTTCCTACATGATGAGCCTTGCTCCTTCACCTCACTCCTTTCAGATCTTCATTGAAATTTACATTCCAGAGTTGCTTACCCTATTAAATATAAACACATACACACACACACACTCCTGGTCCTCTCCCTTCCTTTAAAAAACAAAACAAAACCACTTACCACTATCTAATATGGCCATTATCTAGTTTAACTTGCTTATTAATTGTCTTCTTCACTGGAAATAAGTTCCACAAAGACAGGGATTTTACCCTACTTTTCTCTCCATGTTACCTCTGCATCTAAAATAGGCCCATAATATTATGCCCTTGACAATTATTTGCCAACCAAATCCATGATTCCTTTTTTTTTCTGTCTGTTGTGGGGCTTGAACTCTGGGCCTGGGCACTGTCCCTTAGCTCTTCAGCTCAAGGCCAGCGTTCTACCACTTGAGCCACAACGCCACTTCCAGCTTTTTCTGTTATGAGGTGCTGAGGAATCAAACGCAGGCCCCATGCATGCAAGGCAAGCACTCTACCACTGAGCCACCTTCCCAGGCCCCAAATCCACGATTCTTAACTATTAGACAAAATGATTTACACGTATTAATAAATGGTGATACAGTCATTTAATTTACAGATAAGTAAACAGACATTCCTGAGTCACAGAGTTGGAAAATAGGATTGGTATTTCAAAGAAAACTTGAGTTTAATAGGCCTGCTCTTATTTTTACTAATCTTACTAGCACAGCAAAAGCAGTAATGTGCATTGTGTACAACAGATGTGTCTTTCTATACCTATCAAAGTAAACAAGGTTATGAACGGAGGAAATACAATTTAAGTAAAAGCAAATGCTGTGGATTACACAAATCGTAAGTCAAATTAAGCTCCATGATTTGCTAGTGGTTATCAAATCCTTACAAACCATATGTCCTTCCCTTATTTTTTTTTCTTAGCTACAAAATAGAAATAGTAATAGAACTTAAATTTTCTAAACACTTGTGACATTTAAATTCAGACTCAGTTAAGACATAGTGGTGCATGCTTGCAATCCCAGAACTTGTTAGGTGGAAGCAGGAAAATGAAGCCAGCTCAGAACTACACAGCAACCCTGGTTTGGTTTGGTTTTGAAATCAAACACAAAGGTTAGCGGTTCCTGGCACAATGTAATCTTCCTTCGATTCTTAACGATTTCCAAAAACTCCTAGAGAACATCACCCCAACTTTTGTGATGTCTTTAAAAAGAGAGAAACAGAGCGTCAGAGATTTACACAGATGGTGCACAGAAAACTTATTAAGCCCAGTTGCTGAATAGGAACTATCAGTTTTACCATCCACATATTAACTGCTGGAGACATTACCTAGAGCATCGCATTCAACCTCTCACGGATTTAGAGGGTCCAAGTAATTTGCCCTGGGTCACAGTTGGCCAGTCTATCGTCCTTTTCCGTTCCACCTAGTCGCATCAGGAGAGAGCAGCAGCCCTGTTGAGTTGTGAACTGCAACCTCTCAAACAGCTTTTGAATGTGCACATGCGGACATGTGTGGGAGCTGGGAGCTTGAGCCTTTTGCAGGCCAGGCTTCGCGAGACCGTCGGGTGTCTCATTGAAGACGGGAAGGACCATACGATAACCACTTTTCCGATCAGAAAAAAAAAAAAAAAAATGGGGCTGGGCATTGCAGGACAGCTCCGTCGGCTCTGAACTCACAGCCTTGGCCTCTCGACCACTGGGCGTAGTGGCCAAGGTCAAGCGCTCGTGAGCGGCCTGCCCTGGGCCTGCGAGATGACTGGGGTAAGGGAGGGGAGCGGGGGTGGTCCCCCAGTTCCGGCGGCCCGCCCGGCCTGACGAGACCCCCAGACCCCGGCCTAGCGTCCCCGGCCCGCCGGCCCAGAGTCCCCGCCCGCCGGCCCCACTCACTATGTGCACGCGGCGGTTGGGGTCGTTGTACTGAAGCAGATACTGCTGTTTAAGCCGGGCTCGCAGGGCCAGCCGCTCGGCCTGCGCCCTCCGAGTTTCGGCCGAGATGTCGTACTCGGCTGGGTCCAGGGTAGGCGGCAGGGTCGCCAGGGGAGCCGGCTTATACTTGGGGGACTCCATCTTGGCGCCCGGCACACAACTGCGCCTGCGTGACTCTAAGTCCCACCCTCTGCAGTCTGACCTTCAACCTCAGGAAGCGCGCCTGCGCGTTAGTGAGAGGCGGTGAGACCAGGGGAGGGAGGGGGTGGAGAGGATGGGGCGGGGTAAGGGGGTGGAGACTCCACTTTTCTCCCGACGCAGCCAGGCTTGATAATCTGCGCGTGCGCATTTTTTCCCTTGGCCTACTGGCTACCTCTCCTGGGCCCTGCCCGTGCGTGTCTCCCAGCACCTGCTTCCAAGAACTTACTTTGGGAAGCTGGGTGACATAGGGAAATGGGTTGGCACTGGCATCTGAAGTCCTAATTTTTTTGTGTGAGCCTACTCAAACTGTGACCTTGGACGAGTCATTTAATATTTTCTGTTTATCCTGGAGATAATGGACCATATGGTGCACACCTAGCAAAGTTGTGTGACTTAAATAAACTTATAAGTATATATGCTTTTGCAGAACCTAAGTCCTCATTGCCCTAAAAAGAGAATAAGCTTTTCTGTACATTAGGCCTATATAAGGTTATTTTGCATAGGCATAAAATGCTTAATAGAAGAAGTTGCCTGACTGTAGTACAGAATTTCTTTAAAAGTGTTGAATGACATCCTGAAAAAGCAATATTTTAATTAAAATGCTAAAACTTCTTACCTAAAATCCATAGCCCTCATGAAGTGCTAAAATGAAAGATGTGTTTACAGATACTAAAACACACACACAAAAGGCACTAGGTCTCACTATAAGAGATGATTTTGTGACATTCAAGTTCAAATCTACTCAGGTAAACAGGGTGCATACCTGTAATCCTAGCAGTTGGGATGTGGAAGCCGGAGGACCAAGAGTTCAAGAGCAAACCAGACCCGTAACTCCTAGCTACTCAGGAGGCTGATCTGAGGATCGTGTTTCGAAGCCAGCCTGCACAGGAAAGTCCATGAGACTCTTATCTCCAATAAACTACTTAGAAAAAGCTAGAAGTGGTTCTGTGATACAGTGCTAGCCTTGAGCACTTAGGTTCTGGGACAGTGCCCAGGCCCTGAGTTCAAGCCCCTGGACAGGCAAATTTATTTATTTATTTATTTAAAAATCAAGACCTGGGCTGGGAAGGTGGCTCAGTGGTAGAGTGTTTGCCTTGCATGCATGAGGCCCTGGGTTCAATTCCTCAGCACCACATAAGCAAAAAGAAAAAAAAAAGCCAGAAGTGGCACTGTGGCTCAAGTAGTAGAGCACTAGTCTTGAGCTGAAGAGCTGAGGGACAGCGCCCAGCCCAGAGTTCAGGCCCCACGACCAGAGCCCCCCCCCAAAAAAATAAAAATAAAAATCAAGACCAACTGGAATAAATAAAAACTCTCAAAAAAAAACCCCACAAAGTAAATGAGCACTCATCCCTACTGTCCTTCCCCTTCCCCTCCCTACCACCAAGAGGGAAAGACAATATTAACATCAAGTATGTATGGCATGGTCTGTGGGAACCAATAAACTACTCCTCAGGAAGAGAAAATGTGAACAGTATATCCATAATTCAGGCAGGAGAGCTTCTGCCTGGCCGAACTGTCTGGGGACATGTTGGTATATGGGAAAATGGTGGCCAGGCAAGAGAAGGGACCTGGAAAGTTCTGGCAACTTGAAAGGATGAGAAGCAGCACTGCTGTCAAATTTATTCAACATTTTAATAGTGTTTTCAAATATTTATGAAGCACCCACCGTGGGAAGCATACTGTGAGCTAGTCAGTCAATCTTCTGTGCTCAGCGGGGCGAATACAGAAGAAATGGAGGCTGGGTGTTTGTCTCCCAGAAACTGACGATCAATCAGTACAGATAGAAGCAGCAGAGCAGGATAATAGATGTAAAAGTCATTTAGTGTCCAAATGAATATAGAGCAAAATGAACTCATAAGAATGCAAGCTGAGGAAATCTTATTTTTAAAAAGAATTTAACACAAATCACTCTGTTTTAAAGATACACGTGTAAAAAAGAGAGTTCTGGTTTGTTCTGTGGCATTTTGAACTATTAAGAATACAAAGCACACCTAGCTAGAAGGCTCAAATCTGAGAATTATAGTTCTAAGCCAACCAGGGCAGAAAAATCCATGAGACTTTTGTCTCCAATTAAACACCAAAAAAGCCAGAAGTGGAGCTGTGTCTCAAGCAGTAGTGCACTAGCCTTTAACACAAAAGCTCAGGGATAGCACCCAGGTCCTGAATTGAAGCCATAGAACTGGCAGGGGGAAAAAAAGGAACACTATAAAAAGAAGAAGCAGTGTGTAAAGTTCTAAAGAATACATAGATTTTAAAATATATATTTTTGGCAGTACTGAGGTTTGAACTCAGGGCCTTGTATTGCTATATTTTTTGAGACATGGCTCAGCCCAGCCCTAAAGATGTCAAAACCTTTGTTTTAGGCACTGTTTTTGAAAGAAAGTTAAAAAGCAAAAAAAAAAAAAGGCGGGGGAATACATAAGTACAAGCCAGCTGACAAAGACGCAGACCAGACAGACAGATGTTATTGAATTGAAATCTTTGAATGAGTTAAAGTGATGATTCCTATACTTTTCTGGTTATCATAAGGCTCGTTAGAATAATTATGTTCCAAATACAGAGTTTTTATACTTTTCATTTCTGTTCTGTTTTGGAAATTCAAATTGGTATGGTAGGAGAACCTGGGAACCAGAATGTTTTCATGTCGTTGGGAGTTCTTAAAATATTATGTGCTTGGCAAACAGAGAAAAGTACAATACATCTTCTCTGTTCCAAGTAAGTTGTACCAGAAACAATTCTTACAGAATGAATCTATCCAAGATGGAGACCTGTATTCCAAAAGACTCAGTAGATGCAGAAGCTGTAAGAAGACTGAATTGGAAAAAGATAGCATTATCTTACTGGTTATCAGAAAAACGAATGTCAGAGGAATAGGTGAACAAAGGCGTATACAGTCATGATGTATAGAAAAACATCATGAGGTATTTCAGGAAGTTAATACAATATTTTTAAATCATTTTTGGATTTGGTAATGTATGCATGTATATAAAGTGATGTCTATTAGTTTAGTTCCTGTGACATTCTAAACTTTATTGCTAACGTTTCTTTTTCCTACTACATTTTCTAATTGGTTGTTGCTGGTATGTAGGCAAATTACTTGGGTTTTTTAATCTTGTTTGAGCATATACTAGTCCCATTAGCTTTCCTGTACCTTCTTTTGAATTATTCTGTGTAATCAGTCACATCTTGTGCAAATAGCAGTCTTGCCTTTTCCCCTCTAAGTCTTATGCTTATTTCTTCTCTTTCCTAATACTAATTAGCTAGGCACAGTGTTGTGTAATAATAGACATAGAGATCTTTTGTCTTGTTCTCAGCTTCATAAGGAAATCTTCAGTTTATTTTGTTGTTAGATATGATGTTTGATGTGGGGTTTGACCAAGCCTTTGGTTAGATTAAGAAAATCCCAGGGGGCTGGGAAGGTGACTCAGTGGTACAGCGCTTGCCTTGCATGCATGAGGCCCTGGGTTCGATTCCTCAGCACCACATAGCAGAAAAAAAAAGCTGGAACTGGTGCTGTGGCTCAAGTGGTAGCATGCTAGCCTTGAGCTGAAGAACTGAGGGACAGTGCCCAGAGTTCAAGCCCCACGATAGGACCCAAAAAAAAGAAAGAAAATTCCAGCCGGGCACTGGTGGTTCATGCCTGTAATCCTAGCTACTCAGGAGGCTGAGATCTGGGGATCATGGTTCAAAGCCAGCCGGGGCAGGAAAGTCCATGAGACTCTTATCTCCAATAAACTACTATAAAACCGAAGTGGCGCTGTGGCTCAAGAGGTAGAGCACTCACCTTGAGCTGAAGTGCACAGGGACAGTGCCCAAGCCCAGAGTTCAAGCCCCATGACCAACCGAAAAAAAAAAAAGAAAAGAAAATTCCCTTATATTCCTTGCCTGTGTGGCTTTTTAAATTATGAATGGATATATAGTTAATCTATTGACATTTCTCTATTGTTGATCTATTACCAACTGGTTTCTCTTTATTAGTCTGTTAAAAAGACAGAGACGCGCATACTGGGTTGCCATGAGGTAAAAATGCTTTACATTCTGGAACATGGCCATAATGTATGTTTTGAATATACTGATCAATTAACTTGGTTAGCATTTTACTTATACTTTTGCTATTTATGATCATAGGTGAGTTAACAGTTTTCTTTTCCTTATTTTGTTCTTGTCTCAGAGTATATCAATGTGAGTGATTCTAATATTTAGGTCCAAAACTACTGTTACAAGAAAAGGGCTATCAGCCAGATGACAGTGGCTCATGGCTGTAATCCTAGCTACTCAGTTGGTTGAGATCTGAGCGTCATTCAAGAAAGTCCTTGAGACTCATGTTTCTAATTAACCACTCCCCTCCCCGCCATACACACACACACACACACACACACACACACACACACACACACACACACAGAGGTGGTGACCCACTCTTATAATTAATTCTAGCTACTCAGGAGGCTAAGATCTGAGGATAGTGATTCAAAGCCAGCTTGGGCAAAAAAAATCCGTGAAACTCTTTTCTCCAATTAACCACCAGAAAACAGAACTGGCGCTGTGGCTTGAGTGGTAGAGTGCTTGCCTTGAGCTGAAGAGCTGAGGAACAGCACCCAAGCCCAGAGTTCGAGCCCCATGACTCACAAAAAAAAAAAGTCTGAAAGTAGAGCTGTGCTCAAACGGTAGAGTTCTAACACTGAGTGAAAAAACTAAAATAGCGCTCAGGCCCTGAGTTTAAGCTGCAGAACCTTTACAGAAAAAAAGGGTGAGAGGGGTAGATTCTTCAAGACTTGATAACTTTAAATTGTCTTGAAAAACTTCTTTGTTGTTCCATAATTTTTCTGGGAGAAGTTTAGCTCCCAATTTAGTTTCTATATTGGTCATTGGCTTTTTCAGGTTTTCTATTTCTTCTTGATTCAATTTCAACAACCTATTTTTTCAAACACTTTATTCTAAACTTTTTACCATAAAATTTCTGGTTTCAGCCTATGAATCATCCAATCTCCATTGTTTTTACAATTGTATTCCCCTTGTTACTTGTAATATAATCTATTTATTTATTCCCTTTTCCCCTCCTTTCATCAGTCCTGCTAAGAGATTGTCTACATTTTCTAAGAAAATATGAAACCTATTTAAGAGACTGGTTTTGTTTTTGTTTTTGTTGCAATCTGGACCTGGGAGCTATCTCTTATCTTTTTCCACTTGAGCCACAGCTCCACTTCCAGATTGTTGTTGGTGGTGATAGTAGCTAATTGGAGATAATAGTTTCAGGAACTTACTTGCCCAGGCTGGCTTCAAACTGCAATCCTCAGATCTCAGCCTCCTCAGTAGTTAGGATTATCTGCAATCCTCAGATCTCAGCCTCCTCAGTAGTTAGGATTATAGGCATGAGCCACTAGTACAAGGATGTTTTGGTTATTTTTGAGATAGTATTTCACTTGTAGGTCCTAGTCAGATTAGACAGTGCTCTTCCTCACATAGCTAGGATGACAGGCACATACTCCTTCCAGCTTTAATTGAGATGAAGGTCTCATGAAATATTTGCTTGAGCTGGCCCTGAACTGGATCTCCCTGATCTCTGTTTCCCAAGTAGCTAATAGCTATCATTACAGTAGTGAGCCACCATACCCAACTTGGAATGTGTTTAATTTTATAAGAAGATGTTGATGTCTTTCAATTAAATTTTGTATAGGGTATAGGATTTTGCCTGGGAATGTCTACTTGTTTTAGTGTCATTTGTTTAAAAAAACTATTGTTGCACTGTATATTTTCTTTGCCCCTTTGCTATTTATGTAAATCTCTTTCTAAGCCCTCTGTTTCATTGATTTATCAGTCTATTCCTTTATTAGTTCTATACTGTTCAAGCTGCCATAGCTATACAGTAAGTTTTAAAATCTAGTAATGTCAGTCATCTAACTTTATTCTTCTCTTTCAACATTATTTTGGCTGTTGTGGAGAGTCCTTTACTTTTGCCCTCTTTTTTTAAGACTCTCCAAACGAACGTTAAAATCATATTGTCAACATCTAAGAGCCAAGTTGCTGAGCTGGGCACTGGTTGCTCATACCTGTAACCATAACTACTCAGGAAGCTGAGATCTGAGGACCACAGTTCACAACCAGTCCAGGCAGGGAAGTCCATGAAACTTTTATCTCCAATTAATCACCCAAAGAGTTGGAAGTGGAGCTGTGGCTCAAGTGGAAGAGTGCTAACCTTCAGTAGATAAAGATCAGGGACAGCACCTAGGCCCTGAGTTCAAGCCCCAGGACCAGCACAAAAACAAACAAACCAAGTTGCTAGGATTTTTATTGGAATTTCATTTATTTTGCTGTGTTTATAATTTTGATAATAACTTCTTCTTTTATACTCATTTTCTCTTCTTGAGTTTAACAAAGTTTTTGTAGTTTCTTAAGTTGATAACATAGTTTTTATAGCTTCTTAAGTCAAATGTCTGTTGTATTCATTTCTATGGCTTATAATGCATACTCATACCTCTGAATATCTCATTTCGTGACATCGCCACAAGTTTTTATTACTATTCTCATCATTATGTAGTTTCTAATGTTTCATCATTTTTATAATTTTTTTCTTAATTGGTATATAACTTAAAAATGCATTTTCAAGCTGGTGGTTCACACCTGTAATCCTAGCTACTCAGGAGGCTGAGATCTGAGGATAGCAATTCAAACCAGCCCAGGCAGAAAAGTCCATGAGACTCTTATCTCCAAATTAACCAGAAGTTCATTCTGGTTAGAATTAGAAATGGAGCTGTGGCTCAAGTGATAGGGTGCAAGCCTTGAGCAAAAAAAAAAAAAAAGAGCTTCAGGACAGCTCAAAAGTCCTGAGTTCAAGCCCTGCAACCTACACACACACACACACACACACACACACACACACACACACACACACATCGAATTTTTACCTTTTCTAATGCTGTTTCTTTTAACTATAGTTTACTTAATTCTTTTTTTTTTGTTGCTGTTTTTTAGCCCTGCCTTAGTAGGCAGATACTCTACAACTTGAGCCATGCCTTGAGCCTTAATTTCTAAATATTTAATTGCATCATTGTTGAAGAACTTTGTATACTATTGATCCTTTGAAATTTGCTAAGACTCTTTGGACTCTCATTATGTAGTCAGTTTTTTGTTTGTGTTTGGTTTGACTTTTGGGGGAGGTGTTTAGTTTTGAGACAAGGTCTAACTCTGCACTCTATGTTTAAAAAATGCACCAATTGCACATATTCTGTTCAACCTTATTGTAAAGTGAGTACCCCCTTGTAATCATAGATAATCAATTTTACAATAGTTCCATGTGAATTTAAAAAGCTACATAGCAAGATATTTTTAAAGATAATCTGTACTCACTGAGTTCAAGGTTAGATCCAACTTAGTAATTGTGTGTTTTGCTTCTCTTATCCTTAGTCATTTTTGTCTATTTGATCTATTTCTAACAGAGTCATATTATAATCTCTCAATGCAATTATGGTTTGTTAATTTTTCCTTGAGCAAGTTTAGAGATCCAGGGTGAGTTGAAGGTGATATGGAAATATTTTAATGTGCATGCTTCTATGAATTGTTTTGATCATAAAGACAAAGTAACTCATACATAATGGCTCACTTGCTTCAACCATTTAGTGTGCTGTACACAAACCAACAGAGGAGAAAAGATTTCTGCCTAAAATACACAGTAGGCTTAGAAACACATCTGTCATGTAGACATATCCAAAAGCTTATGAATATTGCATTTTGCATTTCTCCTTCTCAGAGACAGTCTTTTTCATCCTGGTGTTAGCATATATCTGTTCTTATTACTAAAGTCACTTACATAAGCACATACTTGTACTTGAAAGGAAAAGTAAGTTTTCTACAAAATGTAAGGCGACATTGTCTTGCAAGTTATCTCTCTATCATACCATGGGGTTTGTCCTTTCAGCATTTAACCTAAGTCCTGCTTTCTTTTCTGAGATAAACAGTTGGTCTGTAGAGCCGAAGCCTCCTGGCTGGTTTTCTCACCTATATCTTCTCAGATGGTGCTCTTACTTCTTTCCTGTATATCAACCAGAACTGCCTTTATAAATAAACATGCCCCCATCACTCCTAATTAAACCCTTCCATGATTTAAAACAGCAGCGTGGTCCGTTTAGCACATGTTCCACACTGTCTGTGCACCAGCCCAACGACCTCTCTCAACTCCTTTCTCCCACTGGGCCTTTAAACATTGCACTCTACTGTCCTCTATTCATCCTTCCCAAGGCCATTCTATAGTCCATGAGGTCATATCTCTTTCTGGATTCTCATAGTACTTTCTAGTACTCCTTTGTAACACTAATTATACTTTTTTTTTTTACTCTTTAGCTAATTCTTGACTTCTTGACCAGTGTAGGCTCTTGGAAGATGTAGGTCACATCAGCCTTGGTTCAACCTGAATCCCAATACTCGGGGTGTCTCAGACATCTCCTCACAGTGAATGATGAGTGAGTACTTGCTTTTCCTCACTTCAAAGTGAGAATATTAACCAAATGTGTCTACTCACGTCTCTCTGCCTCTACTCTCTCTGTCACACCCCTCCAAATTATACTTCATATCCAACACTACTCCCCACCCACAATGGCTCTAAATTCAAGTCCAAAGCATTGTTCAGAAATGTCAGGTTTTTTTTACTGAAGATTTTGTATGGATACAGAAATGCCCTTTTACTCTCTTTTCTTTGCCCCTAAATGCTGATCTCTGCAGCAGTAGAAGCTGTCTCATTCCTCTATGTCCCCTCCAGCCAAGCAGCCTCCTCCCCACCTGCCTCCCAAGGCCCACAGAGTCCACGCTCAGCAGAATAAAGTCAAGAGCAAACCATGACACAGAGGGTCCTCAGTTTATAAGGCCATTGATTTCTCTTTAACAGTCAGTAGTGTCTTTTGTCATCTTTGGTGCTGACTGATAATCTTCTCTGCTTCTATAACGTTGACTAACTGCTATCTGTGACTAGTTGAAGTCTTAATTCCATCAAAGGCCACATCCACTGGAAACCCTTTCCAGAAATTCTCCACGTACAGGTGAGATTTATTTCCTAACTAAACATCCTTCTCCTTTTATCCTTCTTGATAGTACAGGTAATTTTCTCCTCCCCCCCCCCTCCTTCTTTCTCCTCTTTTCACAAGTTCTGTTGCTTGCTGGACAGGCCCCTAGAAAGTGGGCACATGACACACCCTAATTCTGGTTGAATTATATTATTTTTTTTTCTTCAGTGTTGTCTGAAATCTCATCTGAAAAGCTACTGAATTTCATCTGGCTAAGTAACAGCCTATATATCTATTTGAGAGTTGGAAGAGACCACTACTCTGGACAAGATGAGGCAGTACATACAAAGCACTTAATGGAGGACCATCATAGTACAGCCATTTAGATGCCCTCCTGCATTCTGGAGAATGGAGGTGATCAGCTTGTTGCAAAAGATAGGGTATTTTACATCTAAATCCTGCCCTCTCTTTAAAATCCAGCTCTGAACAACCCTATTTCTTGCAAGAGCTAGACTTTTTTTTCCATTCTGAATATTCTAACTATATAAAACCCAACTATAGTTTTAAAGCATACTTTTGTGGGTTTTTTTTTCCACAGATGTTAAAAACAGTTGCATGGAAGAAGGGCGCAGGTGGCTCATGCCTCTAATTGTTGCTACTCAGGAGGCTGACATCTGAGGATTGCAGTTCAAAGCCAGCTGGAGCAGGAAAGCCCATGAGACTTTTATCTCCAATTAACCACCAGAAAACCAGAAGTGTCATTGTGGCTCAAGTAGTAGAGCGCTCGCCTTGAGCTGAAGAGCTGAGGGGACAGCGCCCAGGCCCAGAGTTCAAGCCCCACAACTGACAAATTTTAAAAAAAAATCATGAAAAAACAATTGCATGGGGTATCCTCCCAAGAGCTATCACAAGGCAGCTTCTATTTTTTTTTTTAATTGTGGGAATTTTCAAATGCACAAAGGTAGAGGCAATGGTGAATATAATGAGCCCATAGTCCCCAGCTGTTACAATTTTAGATATTTTGGCCATTCTAGAGTTCCATCTCTCTGCATATATACTACAGTTTTCTTTGACCCAGATTATCTGAAAGCAATCCTTGACTGTTGCATTTTACTTATTAGATACTTTGTTTTGTTTTGGTTTTTTTTTGGTCTGGTCATGGGGCTTGAACTCTGGGCCTGGGCACTGTCCCTCAGCTCTTCAGCTCAAGGCTAGCATTCTACCACTTGAGCCACAGCAACACTTCTGGCTTTGTTCTTTTTGCTTATGTGGTGCTGAGGAATTGAACCCAGGGCCTCAGGCATGCAAGGCAAGCGCTCTACCACTGAGCCACCTTCCCAGCCCCTTATTTTTACTTTTTTTTTTTTTTAATCGGTTATGGGGACTGAACTCTGGGCCTGAGCACTGTCCCTCAGCTCTTCAGCTCAAGGATAGCACTCTACCACTTGAGTCACAGCTCCACTTCTGGCTTTTTCTGCTTATGTGGTGCTGAGGAATCGAACCCAGGGCCCCTTGCATGCGAGGCAAGCACTCTACCACTGAGCCACCTTCCCAGCCCTTATTAGATACTTTGGCATGGCAATGTATTTTCCTCCATAACTGCAATGCTATTATCACACGTAACAAAAGTACCAATCCTCTGAGAGGCATTTTAAAAATAGTACTCTACACTTTCAATCACTGTGGTGAGCATTTGGGGATGATGCTTTTGACAAAAGGGGCACTTTTGTTTTTGCAAATAACATCACAGAGCCCTAAGGCACTGCCTCCCACAAATCTGAATTGGATTTACTTCTCCCACATATCTGAATTGGATTTTCTTACTCCTCCCGTCCAAATGTGTTCCCTGGTTCAGTTGAAGTCATTAACATCCACCCAGACTTAAGCCTTTCATCAATCCACTGCTCCGATTGCTTACCATTGAGTTCTCCCGGAACCAGAGCCTGAGGCAAGGATTCCACTCAGACACGGTAGAAAGTGAAACTGGAAACCAAGGGAGTTGCACCAGGGGGTGGGGCTGGCCAGTGAAAGAAAACAATGAAGAGTTGTCCAGCGCTAGAGGACACTGGAGCTCTGTCCCTCAGGGAAACTGGATCACACACCTCATGACCTCCCAGCCAGTATGCAATGGATCTGGGTTTACATGCCCCTCAAGGTTTCACCCATCATTGTTGAGGCTCAGTCTCCCTTCTGGCTTGTGCTAGATCTGAGCTGAGCTTCCTGCCAAGTAGAGCACAGGGGTTCCCAGGTATTCTGTGTGGATGTGGCATATGAGGAAGCATGAGTAGGGGGGGGCCTGACATCAACCACTGCGTTTCCTCTCACCCCACACAGAGGCCAGGGATAACTTTCTCAAGTGCAAGTATAACTGTGACATTCCCCAGTCTATAAAAAGGGTTTGTGTGCCAGGTGGTAGTAGATCACTCCTGTAATCCTAGCTGAGATCTCAGATTTTGAAGCCAGCTGGGACAGGAAAACCTGTGAGACACCCATTTCCAAAATAACCATCCAAAAGCTGGGCTGGAGCCATGGTTCAAGAAGTGGAGCACCAGCTGACTAAGCAAAACCAACCAAGGTTGAGGTCCTGAGTTCAAACCACAGTACCGCAAAAGGGGTCAGGGTAATCCATGGATGTTGCTCAAGGGTAGCCTTACTTCTTTCTCTTGCTGGACTTCTATTGAGTGTGATACCAAAGTGCTAGTCCTGGGCACCTCGGCCTAACTTCTCTAAGTGGCCAATATTTGACTTGGACTTGCAGTCATGACTCCTGTAGCTAGATAGCTTTTGTCCTTGGGTTTTCATTACAGCCCTGTGGATGGTTTATTGACAGGGACCAACCCCTGGCCGCTGTTTTGGAGCCTGCTGCTGCCTTTCTATCCCTTTTACCCGTTCTGTGGAGTCCCTGCAGCTGCTCAGGGCCTCACCACGTGCTGTGCTGTTTCTGCCACTGCACCCAAGCTCCTCCCGGCAACACTTCGTTCTTCTCTCTGCCACCACATTCTCCAGGCCTCTCGGAGTGATTTACAAGCTTATGTAACTTCACAAATGAGTCAGCATGAGCCTCAGGAAGGCAGCATGGTGGAGTGGGAAGAACAGGGCGCTCGGTGCCAGGGAGAACAAGTTCATCTGCTCCTGCCACTTCCTGACTGTGTCTAGACAAGTCATCTCTCCTCTCCTGGCCCGTGTCTTCCTCTTTCAAATGAGGATAAGAGCATTGTGCCTACCTGGGAGGTTATTATAAAGATTAAAGAAGTCGAAGACTACAAGAGCAATACTCAAAGTATGCTTTGTCAGGCTGCCCTCCTGATGCACAACTCCACCAGAGTGTTCTGGAACCACTGACCTCTGGCAAGTAGAACACACTGATTTATGTCAGGCTGAGTTTACCATCTGTGTGCTATCTGTGCGTTCTCTTTTAAAAAAAATTTTTAGATAAAAGTCCACATCAGTTCTTTGTCAAGGAAAAAATATTTCCACTCTTAGCAAAGCAGCCATTTGTGCTGGTGAAATTCACCCCTACCAACAAGGGCTAAGCAGATGACCTGGGTAGGGCTGGGCTGTGACCAGACAGTGCCAGTCTGCACTGGTAGCCAGAGACGGCTGTGCTGCCATTCAGAGGTGACTTTGAGAAGACACAACAAGACAGACAACTAAACAAACCAAATGCATAGAAGGGGGAGGGTGGGATCTGAACCCCCTCTCTGCCCTCATGGCCGTGAGGGAGGGAGGTACAGAATGTCTTTTGCTAAAACAAAGCAGTGGCTGATGAATGAGCATGCCACTGTACTCACCAGGGCTGAGGATGATTCTGGAACATTTTTTCCCCCAAGGATTTGAATCAAATGCCTGCAAGTTTAAAAAAAAAATTCAATCTCCTCTCCCCCTCCCACTCCTACCCCCCTTCCTCACTCCCTTCAGTCAGCAAAAAGCAGTGCTCCAAATATTCTTCCCTGCTGGTCACCTCGACATTAGGGCAGGATTACAAGTGTAGTGCAGGCTTAAAGCAGTATGGGGTCCGCAGAGAAGATAGTCAGATGTGAGGGTTGATGGATGGGCATGACCACAGAGCAGAGAGACCTCGAGACAGACACAGAACTCAGAAACTATAGGATGGTAGTAGTGGAAGGGATCTTTGAGGTCATTGCCTTGTTCTGCTGCTTTTTAGATGCTAAACAAAAGCAGCCTAACAGGGCTGGGGCGTAGCTGGACAGCGAAATGATTGCTAGAATTCAAGAAGCCCCGGGTCTCATTCCCAGCAAAGGTACTGGTCCGTGACATGGGAAGCCAAGAGAATACATGAAAGCAGGATATTTCTTTTAAATAAAATCCTAGACAAACTCTTCCCCTGTAAAATAAGGAAAAGGGAAGTCATTGAAGGGGGAAGGGAAGGCAGGAGGGGTTCTGGAGCCCCAGCCTCTGAGCCTGTATTAGTTTGTCCTGAATATCCTGGGGCCACGCTGACCATTCTGAAAATCTCTGTGTAGAGATGACTGGCATGAAAGTCCAAATCTCTCTGTCCTTGGGTCTCTGAGTCTCTTTGTCTCTGACTGTTTCTCTGTCTCTCTTGCTGAGCCTACCCTCACACTAGACAAGGTCCTACTTTGTATCCCAGGATACAATTGAACCCAAAAGCCTCCTGACTCAGCCTCCTCAGTGCTGAGATTGCAGGCAAGCACCACCATACATAGTTTCCATTATCCAAACCCCTTGATTTTAAGTTCCCCAAACTACTTTTTCCTCTCTTTCTTAAAAAAAAAAGTTTAAAGCTGCCCCATTACATAGCTTGTTGAAGGAAACAAGCAAGCTAGCAGCATACAAATGTAAAACACTGGTTTGGGAAAGGCTCTTACTCTATTTTTTTTTTTTTTTGCCTGCCTGCTGGACTCAAGTGCAGATTTTTACATTTATTTTCAAGGTTCTTAAGCATGGCAGTTAGGGAATCTAAAGAGATTTATTAAGATAATGGTCTTTTATTTTTATTATTTTCGGGTCCGGTTGTGGGGCCTGAACTCTGGGCCTGGGTGCTGTCCCTCAGCTCTTCAGCTCAAGGCTAGCGCTCTACCACTTGAGCCACAGCACCACTTCTGGCTTTTTTTTTGCTTATGTGGTGCTTGAGGAATCGAACCCAGGGCCTCATGCATGCAAGGCAAGCGCTCTACCACTGAGCCACCTTCCCAGCCCAAGATAATGGTCTTTTAAACCAGGTTAAGTCAAACCATTTGTACCTCTTAGAAAGCAGCCATGTAAAACAATAAATACAATAGTAGTATCTTTTAAAAATATTTAATACATTGGCATTATAAAAATATGAAATTGGTGGCAGACAGAAAGAACAAGCTAAATCTCCCAAATGGGGGAGCAGGAAATCTCAGCATTTGGGAGGCTGGGCAGGAAGATCATGACTTCAGGCCAGCCTGGAATGCAGAGCCTTGAAGAGGCTGTCTCATAAAACCAACACAAAAACTGAAAACAAAAACAAAACAAAACATTAGTCATATCCAGGTGCTAGTGGCTCATACCTATCATCCTAGCAACTCAGGGAGGCTGAGATCTGGGATCACAGCTCAAAGCCAGCCTGGGCAAGAAAGTCCATGAGACTCTTATCTCCAGTCAACCACCAGAAAACTGAAAGTGGTGCTGTGGCTCAAAGTGGTAGAGCATTAGCCCTGAGTGAAAATGCTCAGGGACATCACCCAGGCAAAATCATTAGTCATTAAAAGTCAATATTCAAGAAACACCAGGCAGAGACATAAGGTTACTTTCTCTCTCTTAAATATTCAAAAGAGGACTCAGTCCCTAAGGCTGCCAACCTAGTCTTAGAGTAAATGTAGGAGAAACAAAAGATGTTCCATAGACAAGGCTATGGAGTGAATGGGAGAGGGAGGAGAGTAGATGACTGAACTCTGGTTCGTGTCCATCCCATACATTTATTTATGTGACTCCCTTGTAAAAACAAGGTCAGTGGCATACATATGAAGAAAGGCCTGGAAGGACATACACTAAAATGCTAAGTGTAGTTTCTGGGTTATTGATTATGAATGTCCTGAATTAATTCCTTCTCTCCTTGCCTTTCTCCTTGTCTTCATTTCTTAAGTGTTGTGTCTTTCTCGTGTATGACTTGTGTTTCTCTCTCCAGACAGAAGTCCAGTAACTGCGGGCATTTTTCTCTGCTTTATTCCCTGCTGAGTTCTCAATGCCTAGAACCATGCCTCACATTTAATGGACACTTAACGAATACTTGCTGGATGAATGAACAGCTAATTAAACAGTGAGAAAACCATTTTAATTGCAGGCAATATAGACCGTGCCTTACAGTATTGGCTGTCAATCTTTGGGGACAATTTTTTACATTGTACTATCACAGTCCATAAATCATTGCATGCACATGCATGATTGCTCCAGCAAGGATTTCACAAAACAATACTTACGATTGCTCGTGATGCACCTTGATATTCTCAATTCTCTTCTACTACATTTGTCAACCCACAAAATTTATTTCAAGACTTGCTGGTAGGTTGTGATCTGCAAATGGGAAGGAACATGGATGGCTTGTCAAAGTACAAGAATAATCATGACATAAATCAAGAACCTAAACTTAGCAAGGACCAGCTGAAGTTAATCCATGAGTCCCTGTGTTGCCCCACTTCTCCCCAGAAAGGTAGGCTATCTTAGAATCTGACTAGAATCCGTTAGGTAGCTCTGCCCCTGTAGGTAAAGAACAGGCTGGAGTAGGGAGGGTTTTCTAGCACATCCTACAAGTGTGAACTTAATGTTACTTGAAATTTTATTCAAATCCAAGGGTGAATATGAGACAAAGAATGATGGGCCAAGAATTAGACATGCCTGTTCTGCCATCAGCTAGCAGTATGACTCTCTTCAATTACTTGTACCTCAGTTTCCTCATCTGTCAAATTGGGAGTTGGCCATGATGTTAATAACAACCCCTAATGTTTTTACACTGTGCCTCACGCCCCTCGAAGAATGGGTTATCCGTTCACTGAAAAAGGGGGTTCCAAAATGGTAGATAATCCCCCCCAAATCAGCAAGTGGCAGAATTGGGTTTGAACTCTGTTCTCTCTCATGCTTATCCTGTGTTCTCAACAAAAACACATACTGTTTCCTGACAGATGTGCCTTCCATTTGGCCTCTCTTTGAGCTAAGAAGGTAAAGTATATAGGAAAGTAAAATCTAGAGTTTATAGTAAAGTCTCTGGTGCCAAAATGGCACCAAAAAGGTACACACCTGGCAAAAATGTAATATCCCAGGTATCTTGTTTAAAAGATTCAATTTAATCCTTACAACCTTCAAAATTATTCTCCCCTCCCCATTGTATCAACTTATATGCAAGATTTACCAAGACTTTTAAGCTAAGAGGTACTTTGTGGGTCCATGGGAGTGCAAACTCACCCAGAGTGGTAGGACTTTCTCACACGTAGCTACCAATCTAACTGCAAGAAGTGGCCAGGTTTAAACCCAGACCTGTCTGACTCAAATTCTTTCTAAACATAACCACTATGCCTCTAACTCCTGGCTTACCACACAGCTGCAAACATTGTGTGCTTCAGTTCCAATCCCCATTAGAAGCTCGAGCTACATAATTAGTTTCAGAGTTACCATGTCTTGGCTGAATCTATAATTAGGCAAGTGTTGTAAGACATAGTTAGACATATTCCCTAACTCCCTAAAATACGTCACACTCACCCAGCGGACTAGACTTGCAGGAAAACACAGGGCTGGAAAAGATTTTTACCACACTTTCTCATTCCTCTCCCTGGTCACAATCAACAAGTTCTAAACAAGAAAACTTTGTGGTTCTTTTTTACCCTTTTTAATCAGTAATCACACTCTTATCATAAAGTTTCCTCGTAGTGCATCTGAGAAACAAAACCCGTTTTTGATTTGATAGCACACAGTGATATTAATACATTGTAGTCTCTGTGCTGGAAGTGGTTGAAGGTAAGAGATGGATATAAGAAGCATGTTTCAGTAGAGGTCAGATGCAGGTCTGTCAGGACGGTGGTCTATTTAGTGTTTCTGGATACAACGAGACAGGTCCAGGGAATGGTTTTGAGCAGGCAGGCAAATATACACACTGCTGCCATCTTCCTCTTTGAGGTGTGAGACCCAGCCAGTTCGGGTCTGTGGCTTTCTTGACCTCAGGGCTGCTCCTCTAGCTCTTCACCACTCTTCTGTATTTACTGAGGCTTCTCCTGGGCTCAGCCTCTGCCAAGGAACTGTGAGGTTACAGAAGGACAGAGTATGAATTTCTACACTGTTATAGGCATTCTTCATAAAATACCAGACTCCAGTGTGACCTCAAGGCCCCCCACAGCCAAGCTGGTGATTTAGCTATTATCACCTTCCTTCTTTGTCACTTCCTGAGAGCCTGGAAAGACTTTCTTGTTACTGTGTCCTAAAGAGTGTGATTCTTCCTTATTTCCTCCTGCACGGGGGCTCACTATACTATCAACTATTCTCAGCCTTCCAGCCTTGAGTGGTACAGCACAGTCTCGTTGGGTCAGCTAGAGGAGACGCACAGGTAGCTCAGCATTGTGGACCAGTCTCCTCACCTTCTTCATGGAATATGGCTCCCTCTGTCCCATCGTGCATCAAATCTACTCTGTTTTCATCTTTTCTTCTTTTTCTTTCAGTACCAGGGCTTGAACTCAAGGTCTCAAACTTACTAAGCTGGGGCTCTACCACTTAAGCCATGCCTCTAGCACTGCTTTTTGTTCAATAGAGAGCTTCTCAGATTTTTCTGCATTACACTGAGATCCTGCAGATCTCTGTGGATTACAGATGTGAGCCCCTGGTGCCTGGCTCCAAACTGTGTTTTTGATTGGGAGTCATCATTCCAAAAAGAAATCTTATTCCTATGAGAGGTCAGTCCCTATTTCTCCCTTCCCTCCAGCCTCCACTAACCTATTCTTTATTTCTATAGAATATAAATGAAATACTATGGAGGGCATTTTGTTACTAGTTTATTCCAATTAGCACAGAGTTTTCATCTGTGTTGTTATATACCGGTATTTCATTCATTTGTATGACTAATTCTCCATTGTATAAATAATAATCCATTTGGTTAGCCAAATATCACTGGACTAATTTCCACTCTCTGGTTAAGATGATGAAAATGGTACCATGAATATTCACACCCAAGTGTTGGGTGGCTGTATATTTTCATTTCTCCCAGGTATATATCTAGGAGTGGAATGCCAAGTTGGCAGAGATATTAAGGAAGTATTTCATCCATCTTTGTCTCTCTGTTTCCCAGGGCTTCTCCATATTCATTAAACAAAAGGGCATTTTGTTAAAGCAACAGCAGCATTTCTTAAGCCTGAAAGACAGTGCTTGCTCTTCCAAGTCAGTCACCAGCAGAAACACCCCCATTTCAAACCATATGCAGCAACATTGAGTGACTGTCAGTCTGGGGACAAATCACTTCAGTCACTGCACATTCATGGCAGCCTGTAGCCCCCAGAGGGGAAGGAGGTATGCAGAACCAGGCTTTTCTGCCTGCAAACTAATCTGCCATAACTTCTTAAGAATCTTGGACTATGACCCCTTGGAGTATGCTTAAGCCATGGGTATTTACAGCGCCAAATGAGCAATTCTTACTTGCCAGCCCTGCTTTCTGCCCATTTATAACAGAAGCCTGCCCCCTGCTGGCCATGAGCAGCTGGGATCCATCACACTAGGGAACAGCAGGTTTCTCCTTAAACCCATCTGCCCTTCCAGGAGCATTATTTAAACTGCTACTCTCCACCCCTCCCGCCCCCCTCCCCCCAGTTTTAGAAACACCAGAAATGAAATAATCGGCAGAGCATTCTTCTCTTGCTTTGCATTTTTATTGTTTGTAGGGGTTTATTTCTCCCTTCTGTTTCACAGAAGTAGAACTGAACAAGTTTCAGTTATTTATGATCTACTTTCATTGTGACAAATAACCATTATTTGCACATAGGAGTGCCTGACCAGGATCTGCTGTTGCTTCAGGACTCAAGAGTCACAAAAATACTTTTCTGTGGTACATGTGAATAAGAGCCAATCAAGACAGGAGACAGAATAACTTTTAGGCTGCCTGACTGCTAGGAATTTTTCAGAGGTCAGCAGACTAAACGTGAATAGAGGTAGCCTGTGGGCTTGATTTTCTCCAGATCCTGCTCTTCCTCCCAGAGATAAAGGCAAGGTAAAATAGGCTTATATTTGGGGAGAAGGTGTCTCTCTCCCTTACAATGCAAGGGCTTTGCATGTTGTCATTCTTTTTCTTTGCACAGAGCAGGAACCGAAGTGAAATGAATTTAGGGAAGGAAAGAGGTCATAAATTTTGAAAAGTGGCTACAGTTGATCAGATCTGGCCAGAGGACCAGTTTAGTGCTAGCGTCAATTTGAAGCAAGAAGACTAAAGGTTAGATGCTTTCAGACCTTTCTGCTTCACTGTGTATCCGGCACATATAGACAGCCTCCTGAGTGCCCTGTGTTAGCACGGGTCTCTGAGGACTGCCTTCTCGGGGCCTTTAGAGTTAGCAATCAGTCAAGAAATCCAACTGGCCTGAGGCAGAAGGTTTCTGAGAAGGCAAGAACTTGAAAAATGGTGGAGTTACATAATCCAGTTCCACTTTGGATCCAGATGAAGAAATTCTGCAGAGCTGCCAGCAGGGGGCACTCGGGATATGTGTGAGAACTCCAGAGGTGCGGGTTGCCAGGATTCAAACTAAAGGACAAACAGAACAATGGGCCTTTGTGGTTTTTCCTCAGTCTGGAGAGAGGAGACAGGATGGCTGGATTCCTATCCTGGGGGATCCAGCTTGCTTCTCCTAGACTGCCTTCTTAATAGGCTTTCTGGAATCTCTAGAACTACATTGCACATATATATATATATATATATATACACACACACACACATATATATATATATACATATATGTATATATATACTTTTTTATTGTAAAAATAGTACATTGTTTTTTGTGTTGCAGTGTCTCCCCTCAGATGCTGCCAGTGTCTTTTTGTGGGGATCTTTTTGTCTTTTTGGTTTTAACCCCCTCTCTCTGCTTCATTGTTATTATTATTCCTCTGAACCATCTTTGACCTCCTAGTAAATGTCAGTGAGAAATGCATGGAGATAAATCAACCCATAGGCTGAGCTCTGAACGGCTTCAAATTTTGACACAAAATATCCCTTGAATACGATCTAAAATATGCTATAATGCAATATGTGATTGTCACATCCTCCCTTGCCACCCTACAGCCCTTCTGCTGTCACTGGCCCCCAAAGCCCGCTCCCTATCTGACCAGCACATCTTCCAGGCTTTTTAGACCCACACCAGAACAGTGTAACTCCTGTGATGCAGTTCTTTTGCTTTTGGCATTTTACATGAGACAATCTACTCACTTCCAGAACATAATGGAACTCTGAGGATCACTGACTGAGGTAATCCAGGTAAGAAAAGCAGAGGCTTAGCCTCACATAGCTGTTCTCCAACACCCGGGACCTCTAACTGGTTCCAGCTCATGCTGGCCAGAGTACCTGTCTTTATTGGTGGAGATTTTCTCTTGAGGATCTTCCTTATTGTCTTTCTGTCCAAATTAGCGTTTGCTTTATCACATGTTCTATTTATATATAAAGAGAAAGAGCTAGAAATCTGAATGAAGTTTAAATTATCTTCCTGGCCTTTGAGAGCGTAAGGAATCAAGAAATGTGACTTTGTGTATATGTGAAGGAGCCAGAACATTCTAGGGCAATTAACAGGCACCTCAAGCTGATGACAGAAAGCTACTTTGCCTGGAGCCTCCAGCAGTCTCTAGGCAGCAATACCCAGTAAGAACCTTTCTCAGCCCCAGACACTGCTACTATGATTGTGTGACAGGGGCGCCTAAGTCCTACATTTCATGATCCCTACCTCCAAATCCATTCTGCTCTATTTATGTTTCCATGTGTGGGTGTGGGTGTGTAGGTGTGTGGGTGTGCATGGGTCCTGCGGCTTAAACTCTGGGCTTAGATGCTATCCCTGGGCTTTTGTGCTCATGTTTGCACTCTACAGCTCCACTTTAGGCTTAAAAAAAATTTTTTTTGGTGGTAGTTAATTGGTGATAAGAGTCTCATGAATTTTCCTGCCTGGCTACAAACTGCGATCCTCAAATCTCAGCTACTTGAGTAGCTAAGATTACAAGTGTGAACCACCAGTGCCAGCCAATGTTTCAGTGATTTTTTTTCAGATCCTACTCCTGTGTGTCCCCAGAGGAAGAGACTAACATTGTATCTGATAGCCCATGATCCTCTTCGATGTGAGCATTTGCACTTTCCCCAAGAACCGAGGAAGGAAGATGAGGTGTGCTGTGATCACACTTGTCTTTCTCCTAAATACCTAGTGGCTGCTATCTATCATGTCCCAGTTCCAGAACCTTGCTGGACCAAACTGAAGACAAAGACAGGGGGATGGGGCAACATCTGACACAGAGAGGCAATTCAACGTGTAACCACCTTTCCCACTTGCTTGCCCTTGCCAGGCCCTGACCACCACAGAGGAAGGCTGAATGAGACACAGGTCCTGCCCTGTGGGGCCTGACCCTCTATGCCTCCTACTAGGACTGAAAATGAGAGTACAACACAAAGCCCCAGCCCAGTGCGCCCAGCCTCTGGGGGCCGGTGTCATCCCTCAGCCTACCTCTTCAGAGCAATCCACAGTCACTGTGACTTCCAGAACAACAGCAACAGATAAAGGTTATATGGCTTTCTAAATTAAGCTTTGCCTTGCTTTGGAAACTAACAAAGCATCCCTGCACAGACACTCATCCAAAGTGAATCCTTTTATGTTTGTACAGCTGTTCAAAACGTAGGTGAATTTAAAATTTCCTTCTTAGGTAGGGAAGAGAGGTCAGTCCCTGAAGAAGAGCTGGGGGTACACTGAGGGAAAGGATGTGATCAAATAGATGTAAAATTCTTAGGTCTGGCTAAATACAGGGTAAGGGAGATCATTATGGTTAAATGTTTCATGGTTTACCCTCCAGTGGAATCCTTGGGGAGGGGATGGCTGTATCTGCCTCTAATCAGTGTGAGGCAGAGGGAATAAACATAAACTGTAAAGAGGGTATTTAAAGGTCAATGTCTGGATTATTCTTTGAGATTTGACAGTGGTTAATGGACCACAGAGTGGAAGGTACTTTCTTCCTTCCCTCTGTTGGCATTTGCTATAGGAATAGACCACCACCCCCCCTTAGAGATGGAAGCAAGATGTGGGTAAGCTCAATTTCCAGACTCTCCTGGAGATTAGAACTCCTCACAGCACGGAAGGCCCTCATAGACACTGGAGAGAAATAGACAGATGGGAAGATGTGTCCACCTCGCCCACGTCCTACCCACGTGCCGAGGACCGCCTCCAGGCCACATCTGTATCTATGGGTCCATAAACTTGTATCTCCACACGTGTCAGGCAAAACTGTGAGACACCTTGGCAAACGAGTCTTCCAAAGGCTCTGGGCTCACAAAAATTCTGCCTGAAATGTTTGGATTGGCTACCAGGACTCATGTTTTCCTTAACTTACCTCTGGGTTTCTTCTGTAAGGGTGCCAGTCACAGGGTGATGATAGAACTCGAAATCCAGTTTCTTTGGAGACCATTTTTTTTTGCCAGTCCTGGGGCTTGAACTCAGAGTCTGGGCACTGTTCCTCAGCTGCTTTTGCTTACGACTAACACTCTACCACTTGAGCCACAGAGCCAATTTCCGGCTGTTTCTGTTTATGTGGTACTGAGGAATTGAACTCAGGAACTCATGTATGTGAGGCAAGCACTCTACCACTGAGCCACTTTCCAGCCCTCTTTGGATGCCATTTTTACAACGGTTGGATGGTTATAAGGAACAGAGATGGAGCTGACGTGGAGAGGGATGAGGAGGTGGATGATGCCAGGTAGAGCTAGAGAATACTTGCCAAGAGATTGAAGAAACAGAGGGCCTCTTCACAGAGTTGACAGCCGCATGGGTGCTCAGGGGGCTATTTCCCTTCAGCTCAGGGCCCAGACTAGAGGCCATTCTCTGGTCTTGCTACTGTCACAAGCTTAGCTGTTTATCAGTGGGCCATTTTGACCTCAATTTCATTGTCTGTAAGTGGAAAATATTAGACTAGACATCTCTAAGGTTTTTTTTATAAACCCTATAATTGATCATTTTGTATCATTTTATGGTTTAGTTTTAAATATTTATGATGCTTTATGTCTTGTTAAAACCCTTTCCCAGCCACCCTAAGAGTTGAGCAGCACAGATATTATCCTTCCCATTTTAGAGATTCATGAACTGAGGGTCAGCATCAGGGAGATGATTATGTGTTATCACAACTGGCAAGTGGATTCCTAAGACTCCAGCCCAAGCCTTCCAACTGGAACTTATTATGCTTTTTAAATCAGATATTATAGATCTTCTCTCCAGAAAAAAAAATAACTTGCAGTTTTAGATACCTCTGGGTTAACTTGGATCCCAGGGTAAATGTCCTCTGCCACCCATGTGGACATTTGCAAGTGGCCAGATTGTAAACTCCTTGGAGGTTCCAGTCATGCCTTTTCTCTTCTTATCCAGCTGCTCACAGAGCCAGAGGCCTAGCCAGGGCTGTTGCCTTCACAAGAAGAAGGAAAGCCACGCAGGAATGTAGAATGGGCCAATGTTAGTGTGACTTATCCCACACCAAGTACTGTCCTTGTCCACATCCTGCCTTCCATGCTAGTCCCAGACCCAAGAACCAGCACAGTGTCTCAAGGTAGCAGCAGCGGTGGCAGTATCCTCCTCTTCAACATGATTTTGCCAGCATTAACACAGCCAGAGACAGAAGGCCAAGTTTCCAAATTCTCTGCCCCTTCCATAGTAGGCCTCTGGGCACTCCTGTTTCATCCCCCTGGACTTCTACACTCAGCAGCTATGATAAGACCTCGGTCCTTTCCTGAGGGCATGTAGGGAAGAACACTCTCAATCAAGAGGCAAGGACAATTGACCCATGAAATAGAGGTGGCTGAACTTCAAGTAATTTGTCCATTACTGCCTGCATTTTCTTCATTATTCTATTCCCCATGTCCTTCCTTTCTCCGATGGGGTGGAGAAGGTAAAGGATTCCAAAACTATAAGAAGCAGGGCCCATCCCAATAAAATGAGACCATCCCACACCCAAGGGAGAGACTCAGTGGAGCTCCACTAGCTAGATTGGATGCTGCCACTCAGGGAAGAATCTGACCACAGCCAAAGGAGGTGTCTGACAGCTGTTGTAGTCACCAATGACTTCACTGTGAGGCAAGTCCCAGGATAACGGAACAGTAAAGTCTGCAGGGACCCAGGAGATTATATGTATTGGGCCAACACCCTCGCTGATGGGCAAGGGAACAGCATGGTTGTGATGTGTCCTTGGCTGCCCAGAAAGTCTGGAACCCAGAAGTCCTGACCCAACACCACACTAGTTCCTGTCTTATTTGGACCTTAGATGCCTAAGGTTTCCAACCAGGAGCCAATCTGAGCAATCAGGGAAGGAAGTTTGAATTTCCCACACTGCACTTGGTTAAATCACTCTGCTGAAAGTCCTTTTGGTTATCAAAACCTCCTCCCTCTAGCCAGAAACACTGCCTGATTTCTTAATGAGTCATGGTGGATCTACAACAATTAGGTAGTCCTGAACCACTAGCCCTCCCCCTCCCCAGTGAGGGTGGGGGTGTTATATCAGGTGGAACAGGAAGTGGGGCATCTTGCACAGGTAGTTCATGAATGTTCCACATGCAAATAGCAAAGATTTCAGTTCTACTTCCCCTTAAAGAGCTACCTACTTTCAAGGGCATCCAATACACTTGCAGTCACCCTGTGAACCAAATCAACTCAAAGAAATATACATTTATTAAGCTACTATTAGAAAGGCAATGTAGCAGGTACTGGACTCTGTCAAAGACAAGTCTGACTGCCTTTTTTTTTTTTGTCAGTCCTGGGGCTTGAACTCTGGGCTTGGGCGCTGTCCCTGTGCTCTTCAGCTCAAGTCGAGTGCTCTACCACTTGAGCCACAGTGCCACTTCCTGACTGCCTGCCTTCTAAGCAGTCCCTGCTAATAGGGGAAAGCCAGGCAAAACTGCATTCAGAATGACTATTAGAGAACAGCAATACCAGAAGTTCCATGATACAAGAAATGACTGGAAAAGTCATGAGTATGCCTGGTGAAACAGAAGCAAACATGTAGGTGAATGGTCCAGGGAGGGAAGTTGTGGAAGAGGAAGAATTTGATGAGAACCTGGAAAGATACGAAGGTCTTACAGAGCAGAAAGGAGGAAAGAGAGTTTCAGATTTGTGTGTGTGTGTGGGGGGGGGTTGTGGGGCTTGAACTCTGGGCCTGGGCGCTGTCCTTCAGCTCTTCAGTTCAAGGCGAGCACTCTACCACTTGAGCCACAGTGCCACTTCTGGTTTTCTGGTGGTTAGTCGGAGATAAGAGTCTCATAGACTTTCCTGCCTGGGCTGGCTTTGAACCGCGATCCTCAGAACTCAGCCTCCTGAGTAGCTAGGATTACAGGCATGAACCACTGGTGCCAGGCCAGAAATTGTTTGTTTGTTTGTTTTTTAAGACACAAAAAGAACAATTCAAGCTGTTTGAGAGCATCAAGCTGTGCGCAATAATAATCACATAGATGTGCTTGCCCTGTCAAGAACTGTTCCTAACACCCAACATTGATTCATTCTCCGGATTCCCACACAACTTAAACTATTGCTCAACTGTACAGTTGGGGAAATTGAGGCATAGGGAGGTTTAAGCAACTTAGCTGAGGGCAGAGCTCACAGTGACTGAGCCAGGATATTGGGATATTTCTCTCTCTCTCTCTCTCTCTCCCTCCTTCCCTCCCTCCCTCCCTCTTTCTATCTGTCCATTCCTGTTTTCTGAGACAGGGTCTTGATATGAATTCCAGGCTGGTCTTGAACTTACAATCCTTCTGCCTCTCCCTCAGGAGTGCTGAGATTATAGACTTGCCCTACCATACCTACCCTGTCTTATGGTACTGAGGACCAAAGTCAGGGCCCTGTCCATGCTGGGCAAATGCTGTACCCGTGAGCTGTGTCCCAGCCTCGTTTCTTTCATTTTGACTGCAGAAGTTGATCTGTTAGAAAGCCTTGTTTATGGCAAATTGTGGAGAATCTTAAACATGATAACAATAAACTTGGACTTGAATCTGTGGCACTAGGGAACCAGGGAAGTAGATGTGGATTAAATTCAGATACATACAGAAAAGCAAATCCAGAAATCACATTCACATGGATGAAAGCTCAATATGTGTGGATACCCCTTGCCTCTTGCTTTTTAATCAGGTGACCTGTCAGATTTTAAACTACAAAGGCCCTCAGCCTTCTTATCTACCCAGGCAGGTGCTCCAAAGCTAGAGTCAGACTCAGAGAATACTAGAGGAGTGGGTAAGGGGTAAACCTAGGGGTGACTGGGCAAAGAATGCAGAGAAGGAAGATGTAGGTGAGTGAGTGGAAGACTAGCAAATGACTTGGGAACTTGGTTGGACAATTCAGTAACAAGTAAGATTAAATCAAATCTGGAAGAAAAAAATACATCAGCTATCTCCTTAGTTGTTCTATAATTGCGGATAATTTCTTCATTAGTTCCTCTCTTCTATACTAGAAATCTTTATCCATGCATTCAATGCTTTTCTTTCTCTTTAAGGTTCAATGCTGTTAATACATTCCATCATGGATCGTAAAACTGAACCATTTCCCAGGTTCATCCACTATAGAACCACAGCGCTAACAAATTTGGGCAGATAAAGGAACAGCGTATATGAAAGGGTCATGATTGAAATAAGAGCTTTTAAAAAAAAAAACATTTCCAGGAATTGTATATGCAAAGGAGCCTGCTATTTCCGTTGGAAGGAAAAGATCAAATCATTTACATCCTGAACAAAGATTAGGGAATTAAAAGAAGAGGGCTCTGGGACTATAGAATCACAGGGCTCAGCATCCTCCTGGTCAGATGGACTTTAGGGAATATCAGGTTCGTGTGAGTCTTGTTTGGCCTCTGAGTCACAAAGCAAGGATTGTGGGACTGATCTTGGTCTGGGCTGCAAACAAAATTATGTACTTACCCTTGTCCATTGTGGCATTCAGTATAAACATGGCCTAGATTTATAGCCACACCTTCAGGACCCCACTTTTGGAAATGGGTTCCAAATCTGAGCTCCCAGCAGCTGGTTTGTGTCCACCCAAAGGAAAGTAGCCCAGAACTCGGGTGGGGGCGGGGTCAGGAATGCGGCTGCTGCCACTCCAAGCTCCCTCTCCAGCGCATAGTTTTGTTTGACTAATGAGTCAATTCCTTCGTGTTAAGATGAAGGCAGAAAAACAATGTTAGAAACCAGTGTTGCTGAATAGACCTCGCCTCTTCAAGTACATGCTTGGCATTGAGAAACTGAGGTCCTTGGTGTTTCTGCCCTTGCTGCCTTCCCAGCTGCTGTTTGCCTTGTGTTGATGCCTGACTTTGAGGTGTTTTGTTGTTGTTATTGTTTTTGTTTGTTTTAATAGGGATGTTTGTGAAGAGTTTGGAAAGAGCTCATATCCCTAGACTCGAGTTTTAGAAACAAAACCAATGCTTCTAAGCTCACATGAACCACAACTCTTTCCCCTTTTTAAACCAGATGTGGGCTCTTAGCCCCCCAAAATAACCCTGATGTGTTCATCAGCTTCCTTCACTGGGACAAAATACCGGCGGGCATCAACTTACAAAAAGAAAGGTTTCTTTTGCTTCAAAGATTTCAGTTACTTCGGGCCTATGGCAGCACAGCACGTCATGGTAGGGGTACATGGCAGAAAAGGCCTATTCATTTCATAGTGGCCTGAAAACAAGAAAGAAAGAGGAAGGAAAGAAAGAAAGAAAGAAAGAGGGTCCTCATCTCTCTTTCAGGGCCTGCCTCAAATAACTTTCTTATGCTAGATACCACCTCTTAATGACTCTATCACTTCCCAATTTCACCATAGGCAACCAAACCTTCAACAGATGGCCTTCAGTGGATATTCAACATCCAAACAATGGCACTCAAGTATTCATGTGGCCCAGGGTCCTAAGGTGAATCATCTCGTATTTACCTCTTAAACGCTGATTTACTCTCCCACCTGGAACTCAACTTCTCTATCTACACTACATTCTCAACTTCCTTCACTCAGTCTTGTCCCGTTTTTCTGCTAACTGCCTCTTTTCTATTATAGCAGGCCATGAAATGATTGTGTCCTAGGACAGGGCACATTCACTTTATTGAACCCTCAAAGGATTCTTGCTCATTCATTCAGTGCTTCTGAACAGCAGCGGGTTCCACTCCACTCCCTAGGGGGATGTAGTGAACACTTGAAGGGACACGTTCAGTCATGGCAGTTACTGAGAAGCGGCACTGGTGACATTTACTGAGAGGGAACTGAGCATCCTCACTGCCCAATCATGGCACTACACAGGCAGCACAATCAAGCAACCGTGTGCATTCTGGATCCTTCAAAAATCACACTGGACATGCGAGTGAAAACTTATTTATAATTATCTGAGGGTTGGGGATTCAATCGTATTTCATTTAGACATGCACTTGCAAAGTTCTACTATTCACTAAATTTAACACCCTCAAAGCATTTTTTAAAACAAGAGAAGGCTGTACTTTGTTTGGATCAGTCCTTTACCAACAGCAGTCTCCATGTCAGAAAGGCGCTTTTACCTACAGCAGCAGTGTGTGTGTGTGTGTGTGTGTGTGTGTGTGTGTGTGTGTCCTGGGACTTGAACTCAGGATCTGGGCAGTGTCCCTGAGCTTTTTGTATTCAAGAGTCTATTTCTCTACCACTTGAGCCACAGCTCCACTTTGAGCTTTTTTGGTGGTTAATTGGAGATAAAAACTCTAATGGACTTTCTTGACCAGGCTAGCTTTGAACTGTGATCCTCATATCCCAGCCTCCTGAGTAGCTATGATATAGGCATAAGTCACTGGCATCTGGCAGCAGCAGCATTCTCAGTACTTGAATTGCCAGCACTCCTGTCTCTGCATACGTCTTGATACAGTCACTCTGTTCTCAAAGCCATGACTTTATCATCTCTTCCGGTTAGTCATCCTTAAGCATCCACACATTCCAATGCATATTATTTTATTACAACTTATTCCACTTTACCAGTATTTTTTAATTTCTATAATTTTTGTACAAAAAATTGAGTTTTTGAAAACGTTGTAGTTTTGTGGCTTGGACATTATATTGCATTTTAGAAACTATGTAATTAGGAGAATGCATTATTTGTGGGCTTATTTTCGTAGTAGCAAAAGGATTCTAACAAAATTTGTATTTAAAAATAGACTATTGGATCTGGTCATTGATGGCTCACACTTAAAATGATCCTAGCAACAGAGGAGGCTTGAAATCTGAGGATCTCAATTCAAAACCAGCCTCGGCAGACAAATCTTCAAGACTCAAAAAGCCAAACAAGAGGGTAAAGCCCTGAATTCAAGCCCTAGTACTAGCACAAAATTTTTTTTTCAATAATAGGCAATTGAGTCTGATAGAACTGAAAATCAAGGACCTCAATAGATACTTTGGTACTATATCCTGAAGGCAGCAAGAGAGCCAAGATAACACTGAGGTGTCCAGGGCCGAGTGAGGAGTTTCCTCTCAGAACTGCCACTCTGCAAGCTCACCATTTGCCTTCCTCAGGATCTTAGAAGTTTGCAGGACCCACAGTCAATTGAAGCAACACTACTCATCTTCTGGCCAGCTTATCCATTTGCATAGGGAGACCTTTCTTCCCAGAGACAGAGAAGCCTGTTGAGTGCAGCTGTGGAGATGCAGCTGTGCCGGGGACACTCAGGGCTCTGGGGAGTACAGCACTCTTCTGCCACAGCAGAGCGTCTTTCTCCAATGACCACAAGGGCAGAGAGGGCAAACTCTCTTTGCACAGTGCTAAATGGGCACTGCCAAGTTATAGTTCCTTGAGCTTTCATTTTCTGTAGACAAAGCTCACCACCACCTGCCTGCGCCCACCCTCTGCTAGCCAATGTACAATATGATTGATTACATATCTTCTACTAAATGATATTATTCATATTCTGGACCTGCTTTTATCTGATAATACTCAAATCATCTACCTTGATTGCAGTTTTGTGAGATCCACCCACTTCAGTCTCCCAAGCAACTCCAACCGATGACTAATCAGGTTCATTGTGTGTGAATTTTTCAAATTCAACTCAGAAGGTGACCTTGTGTCTCTGGTCTCCATATCGTGGGAGGAAGAGTCTCTCTACTGATGTTTCCATATCCTGCCAAACCTGATGTCAGAAAGAGAGCTGAGACAATGTCACATGCCTTCCCTGCTTTGAACCCTCTATGGCTGGGATGTAAAACAGCCCTATAATACTGCTCTTGGTTGGCTCATGCCTTTAATCCTAGCTATGCAGGAGGCCAAGGAATACGGTTTGAAGCCAGCTCGGGCAGGAAAATCTGTGAGACTCTTACTGCCAATGAAGTTCTCAGGAAAAGCTGGAAGTGGCACTGTGGCTCAAGTGGTAGAGCACAAGCCTTGATCAAGAAAAGCTCAAGGACAGTGCCCAGGCCTTGAGTTCAAGCCCCAGGACTAGCTAAAGGAAAAACTAAACTGAACAAAAACTGCTCTTGGGTTCAGTTGCAAGTGTCACATACATGGTTCCGCCCCTAAATCATTGGCTTCAAGAATGCTACCACAGATAGACCATTGCCATGATCCCAAACTCATCATTGAGTAGGATACATGCAGTCTGCAAGCATGCAAGACAGATTTGGGTAGCACTGAACAGGCTTTGGAAAGAAAGTACACTGAAACTATTGATGGAAGCTTGTAGCTAAACTTAATTGAGCTGGCTATTAAGACAAAACAAATATCCCAAATCCCCTATCACATGGCTCAAACTTTCCAATATACAATCCAAAAGTTATCAGCGTATAAAGAACTGGAGGGAGTTCAACCTTGCCTAGGAAAGACAAGCATAAGATGCAATGCTGAGATGACACGCATGCAGAAATTAACTGGTGGAAATTTTAAATCAGTGTTTATGAAAACAGTTCAAGATGTAAAGGTAGACACTTAAAAATATTGTAAAGGTGATGAACGGGGGATTACAATTACTTAAGTAAGATAATGAGTACATTTCTTTCTAAACACTGTTACCCACTCCTTCATTTTCTCTTCCTTACCACTCCTCACCCCCCTCCCCTCCCCAGATTGTAAAGTTCATTTCCAACATAGTGTCGAGTGAGTATCATTGTTGCATTAGTTCATCCTTTATCCTGCTCTTTCTGTGATTCCCTTTCTCTTCCATGGATCAGATACGCTTATATACAAGACAAAGGGTACAGAAAACTAAACCAAAAAGAATACAGGACATAATAAGAACCTATTTCCAATAAGGTAGACACTGGTGAAGTATGAATAGCCAGAACATCTCAGTAAAAAAATGAAAGATACAGACAAAGAAAATGGATATTTTAGGGTTAAAAAAACAAGCTGGAAGCCAGGACCTGGTGGCTCACGCCTGTTATCCTAGCTACTCAGGAAGCTGAGATCTGAGGATCACAGTTGAAAGCCAGCCCAGGCAGGAAAATCCGTGAGACTCTTATCTCCAATAAACCACTAGAAAACTGCAAGTGGCGCTGTGGCTCAAGCGGTAGAGCACTCACCTTGAGCTGAAGAGCTGAGGGACAGCACCCAGGCCCAGAGTTCAGGCCCCATGACCAACCAAAAAAAAAACCCAAAAAACAAAACAAGCAAACAACAAAAAAAACTGAAAAAGCAACAACAGCTTTCTAAATGGGTGAACCTTTGAGTAGAGTTGACAGAGAAAAGTGTGAGTGAACCTGGTGGTAGATCAATAGGATTTACACAAATGAATTACAGAGAGGAGGAAGATTTTTTTTTTTAAATGAATTAGCTTCAGGGACCCTTGAGATGATAGAGACAGTCAAGCATCATTGCCATCAGAGACCCAGACAAAGATAGAATATAGAACAGAAAATGCATTTGGAAAAGTAATGGCCATACTTCCAAATTCGGTGAAAGACATTTACCTACAAACTCAAGAAGCTTAGTGAATCACAGTAGAAGAAATCCAAACAAGTCTATGTCCAAACATATGCTAAACGAACTTATAAACCAATGAAAAAGGAAAACAGTTGAAGGCAACTAGAGGAAAATGACATATTTATAGACAAGCAACTTTCAGATGACTGGAATTCTTAGCAAACTAAAAAGAAAACAGCAGGAGGACAAAACATAGGATGGCTAAAATTTTACATACAGAAAAATGCCCTTTAGAAAGGAAGAGAGACTAAAAGCATTTTCAGATAAAGAAAAAGTACCATAAATAAGTAAATATTGGTGGAAATCTTTAAGATAGAAGTGATAACAGAAGGAAAATTAGGGATGAAGAAAGTAACAAAAGTATATTTACTATAAGCAGCTGTTCTTGTTTTTGAGTTATTTAAAGTGTGTTTGACTATTGAAAGCCAAAATTGAGAAAATATCTACAAGTGAGCAAAATGAAAATTGAACATGTCAAATTTTGTGGCTATGATAAAACATTGCTATAGCATTAAATGCTTAGATTAGCTAAGAAGGAAGTTCTCAAATTAATAATCTAAACTTTGGCCTATAGTAAGTGAACAATAAGGGGCTGGGAAGGTGGCTCAGTGGTAGAGCACTTACCTTGCATGCATGAGGCCCTGGGTTTGATTCCTCAGCACCACATAACCAAAAAGAAAAAAGCCGAAGTGGTGCTGGCTCAAGTGGTAGAGCACTAGCCTTGAGCTGAAGAGCTGAGGGACAGCGCCCAGGCCCAGAGTTCAGGCCCCACAACTGGACCCCCCCCCAAAAAAGAAAGAAAGTGAACAATAATGGAAAATAAATCCAAAAGTAGTATTTAGAAGAGAAAAATAGAATAAAATCAATGAAATTGGAAACTAAAACACTGATAGAAAAAAACCATTAAATCAAAAACTCAGTAAAACTGATAAATCATTAATCACAGATGTAAAATGTGAAGGGGTGGGGCAGAGAAAGGAAAAGAAAGAAAAGAAAAGGGGTAGAGGGATACAAGGAGAGAGGAAGAGACAAGAGGAGGGAGAAAGACAGGAACCACCAATACCATCGTTGAGAGAGGCACATAACTATAGACCTTGCAGGCATTAAGAGAATAATAAAAAAATACTATCAACAAGTCGATACACAAAAATTCAACAACTTAGATGAAATGGACTAATTTCTCAAAAGCCACAAACTAATCAAAGACGAAACCAACTGCTCAATATTATTGCTATTTAAGAGATAAAATTCATAGTTTAAAAATCTTCCAAAAGAAAGCCCAAGGGATTTCATTCATGAATTTGCCTAATGATTAAAGGAGAAATCACATCATTTCTAAGCCATCTCTTCTAGAAAATAGAAGAGGGAATACTTCCCAACTTACTTAGGAGACCAGCATTACCAAAAACAGAACTAGAAAAGAGAACTTGAGACCAGTATGCTTCAGCAACAGAAAATTTAAAATCCCAACAAGATGTTTGCAAATTAAATCCAGCAGTATGTAAAAAAATAATATAGCACATATACACATATAGAACGTTTGCAAAACAAAAAATATTTTTTAAAAGACTTGTATCCAGAATATATAAACAACTCTCAGGACTTGACAAAGATAAATTGGACAAAAGCTTTGGGCAGACATTTTACCTACGAAGATATATTAACAACCCACAAGCAAATGAAAAAATGTTCTTCGAGAAAGGCAAATAGGGGTGACAGTTTACCCTGTAGGGTGACAGGATTAAACACACAGCTCTTGGTCAGTGGCGAGTGACAGGATCTTCATACACTGTAATCTGGGATGCAAGATAGAACAGTCTGGATTAGTAATTTTAATAAAAGTTTAAACATATGCTTACTATTCCTAGATATGTACACAAGAAAAATGAAAACAAGTCCACACAAAACTCATACACAAATATCCATCAACATTTCTAATAGTAATAAATGCAAAGTTGATCATCTTGTTACCATGTAGGTTACCTCACACCTGCCCTTATTGTTTTGTTTTTTAAGATCCTATTACTTAAGCCAGGTGCCTGTAATACTAGCCACTCAGTAGGCTGAGATGTGAGGATTGCGGTTCAAAGCCAGCCTGGGAAGGAAAGTCCATGAGACTCTTATCTCCAATAAGCCACTAGAAAACCAGAAGTGGTGCTGAATGCTAGCCTTGAGGTGAAGAGCTGAGGGACAGCACCCAGGCCCAGAGTTCAAGCCCCATGATCCACCAAAAAAAAACATCCTATTACTTAAAACAACAAAATAGTAGTATATGTAAATGCAACCTGCATGGTAAAAGTAGTACACACTAGCTGATGGAGTGAGTGAAGGTGAACTGATCTAATGAGCCTTACTTTATTTAGGAGTAGTAAATCCCAAGTTGCTCATTTAGTGTGCAAGGTAATACATAAAACATGAGAGGTGTCATCTCTACAGTAACCATGGAAAGGACTGTATAAGAATGTCCAATTAGGAGCTGGGAAGGTGGCTCAGTGGTAGAGTGCTTGCCTTGCATGCATGAGGCCATGGGTTCGATTCCTCAGAACCACATAAGCAAAAAGAAAAAAGCCAGAAGTGGCACTGAGGCTCAAGTGGTAGAGCACTAGCCTTGAGCTGAAGAGCTGAGGGACAGCGCCCAGGCCCAGAGTTCAGGCCCCACGACCGAATGCAAAAAAAAAAAAAAAAAGAATGTTCAATTAAAAAACAGAGAGCCAGGTGCTGGTGGTTCATGCCTATAGTTCTAGGTACTCAGAAGGCTGAGATACATTTCAAAGCCAGCCGGGTCAGGAGAGTCTGTGAGACTCTTATTTATTTATTTATTTAATTTTATTGTAAAGATCCTTTACGGAGGGGTTATAGTTACATGAGTAAGGCAATGAGTCCATTTCCTATCAAGCATTGTTACCCCTTCCCTTGTTGTTCTCCCACTATCCCTTCCTTCCTCCCTCCCCCCTTCCTCCCCTTCCCCCCCCAAGTTGTAAAGTTCGTTTCTAATATACTGTCTTGTGGGTATCGTTGTTGCAATGGGTCATCCTGTGGTCCTTGTTTCAGAGTTTTGTTATTCCCCATCCCCTCCCCCAAATTAGACAAATGTATATACAAGATGCAGGGTACCAAAATCAAATACAGTGACAACAAGGGATATGCCATAGGGGAAAGAACATACAAAGTAAACAACAACAACAAAAACCACATAGTACATTAAAAACAACTGCAAAAAGCCAGGCACCGGTGGCTTATGCCTGTAATCCTAGCTACTCTGGTGGCTGAGATCTGAGGATCACAGTTCAAAGCCAGCTGGGGCAGGAAAGTCTGTGAGACTCTTATCTCCAATAAACCACTATAAAACCGGAAGTGGTGCTGAGGCTCAAGTGTAAAGCGCTAGCCTTGAGATGAAGAGCTCAGGAACATTGCCCAAGCCCAGCGTTCAATCCCCACGCAAAACAAACAAACAACAACAACAAAGAAAAACCTCTTGTGTTCATATCTTGAGGTTCATTTTGCTTAGCATCATCTTATATGGTCATATGTACATAGCTTTTGAGCTTTTCTGCTCATCTGATAAAATTATCCTAGAGCTATACTAATTATTGCAAATGAGGGAAAATGTGGGACCTATGTTTTGTTGGGTCTGGCTTACTTCACTTAATATGATTTTTTCCAAGTCTTTCCATTTCCTAACAAATGGGGTGGTATCATTCTTTCTGATGGAAGCATAGAATTCCATTTTATGTATGTACGTAGGTATATATGTAGTATATATATATATATATATATATATATCACATTTTCTTGATCCATTCATCTACTGAGGGGCATCTGTGTTGGTTCCTTATCTTAGCTATGGTACATGCTTCTGTGATAAACATAGTTGTGCTGGTAGCTTTTGTATGGCCTTGTTTGTGATCATTTGGGTAAATGCCCACAAGTAGGATTGCTGGGTCATAGGGAGGCTCTGTGTGAGACTCTTATCTCCAATTAAGCACAGAAAAAGCTGGAAGTGGCGCTGTGGTTCAAGTGGTAGAGTACTAGCCTTGAACAAAAGGAGCTCTGGGACAGTGCCCAGGTCCAGAGTTCAAGCACCAGGACCAGAAAAAAAAAAAAAAGCAAAGAGAATGGTGGATTAACAACACACAAAAAGTCCAGAAATGTGAAGTTAAAAAAAAATAACCATGCAGAGAAATAGCAAAATGTTACCCTTAAGCTGTCTTTAATAATCTTGAATAAAATGGCCTGCTGCACAGTTAAAGATAAAGTGTGTTGAATTGAATTACAAAAAAAAGATAACAAAACCCAAGATTCAACACTATACATTTTAAACAGACATTAGAGAAAGGTTGAAAATGAAAGATGGATTTCTCCACACAAATAGTGATGAAAGTAAATCTGGTATGGTTATATTAAGATTTATACAAAGTAGACATGGAAGAAACAATTATTGCTAGGAACTGAGGGAAACATTGCATAAAGATAAAAAAAAAGATATTTCAAATACCATTTCCATTATCCTTTCTTATGTTAAGAGATATAATTATCTAATAATAGAAGCTCAGCCTTCAAGTGAGATGATGACTCCAAAATGCTTTGCCATTCAAATTCAAAAACCTGATGGAAGCAGTCTTTATGAAATGATTGCCCATTCATGCATGGCATTAGACTTTGAAGATTGACACCTTTGGAAATGTTAGGACTGTTCCATTAACAATTACACTTGCTGATCTCTGAAAGTTTTATTTATGCCATCGAACTAGCAATGTGTAGAAAATACTCATTATATCTGCCCTGTTTAATATTCTGCTTTCTCCTGAAATTTTGAGTAATGAATTCTCATAGAATACAGAAGTTAGCTACCTCTGCCGCAGCAGATCAGTCTCATCAGCTTTATGAAATAGTTCTGTGGAAGGCCCTACAAAGCCATTCTGTCTTGATAAGCATACAGTCCGTACCTTGTCTTTTAAACGATAACTTTACTGTAGCTTTATGGATAGGCCTTTCTTTTCCAGATACACATCTAGCTTCTAATATATCCTTACATAGGAAATAATGAAAGGAAAGCTGCAGGACTTTCTACAATTGTCAGACTCTGGTTCCACCCCCACTCCCCCAACTTTGAATGCCATCTTTCAGAAACCACAAATGGTCCCATGAGGTGTTCTTGTTCATAAATACCCTTTTGTTTCTCTCAGTGAGCAGGAGCCTGAGGCTGAGACCTCCAAACACTAAACCAAGGGCTATTCACAACGAACCCTGAAGAAACAGAAGTATCTACTCTTACACTTCATTCAAACCAGAACTGAGAACAAAATGAAGGGCCTGCCATTTCTAAGTCTTGATAGCTCACTTACTGGCCAGCAAATATTGATTTAACAGGATATAAGACAAACCCCCGTTCCCCCCCCCAGGCCCCAGGACTGAGTGGTCCTGAAGACCATGAGGAAGCATTCTGGTGGCCAATACAGGCTATCAAGAGCATAAGTTAGACTGGAGCAGACAGGACCAGAAGAAGAAATATACACCTGGTCTTAGCCCGGCCTTCATCCCCTGTCAATGGTCTCCACTAGCCAAACACACTGGAAACCAGAAAGCATGATGGGCAAGCCTCTGTGGGCATAGAGTAAGATGGAGAAAAACACAGAGGAGGTCTGGAAAGCAGGAGTCACTATCCAACCTCTATGACTGTCTAGAACAGAGACTCCCATCTGAGTCTGAATTCCAGCTCTGCCATCAGCAGAAGCCATTCGGCTCCTAGTGTTCTAGACTGTTTCAATGAGGGGGTATTATCCACCACACAGGGATCTGACATGTGTTACCTGGAACTCAGTACATGCATTGCATGAACCACAAATTACCTTCCCTCTCCCATCAAATTTACTCTCTGCTTGCCTCTTTAAAACCAAGCCAAGCTATCTCTTTTTCAAGGTTAGGATACAGTAGAAAAACCTTCTTATTCCTACAGATTCTGGGGGAAGTGTCAGCATATTCCCATTGCAGACACATTATAGTAATAATTGCCTTAAGTCAGAATATTTATTTGAGCATAAAAACATTTATTTTTGTCTTATTCTTCAGAATGACTATGCATACTGCGGGGACTAATTTGGCCTTAAGCAAATACTTCAGTATAAATTACCACCTACTTACTAGCAGCAGCTGTTCATCTCCTCGGACAGCTAGACATTGACATCAGCTGTACCCTATCTGTTTCTGACCAATAATGAGATACTCAACATGTAGAATGTTTCCCCCCAGATCACCATTTGGGAGAAGCTAAGATTTGCTATAAACCAATTGCTCATTCCAAAAATTACAGCATTTTTTTTTTACTGTGAAATCACTTCACTTGCAAAATTTGCAATGTCATATCCAAGTTCTGATGGAAAGCCTTTAATGTATTTCAATAATGATCTAATGTGTTTCTCCATCATACCCCAGGCTGAAATATTTTCTGCTTATTCCCTTTTCTCAAAGTAATTCCAACATAATGATGGTTGTGCTGATGCCTAGGCCCCCAGAAGAGTTTAGACCATGTCCAGGCTGCAGGATTTCCCAGCGGGATGTTCGGATGACAAAGGGAAAAAATGAGTCATCATATTGAGGAAGATGAACAAAATGATTATACTTCGCTGTGCATCCACTTTCCACTTTACTAAGCAACTCTGCCACTACATTGATTGAGGCAGGAAGGAATAGCAAGTCCTTCCATCAATAGATGAGTAAAACAACTCAGCTTTCTGATAATTTGTGTTCAACTAAGGATAGAGATTTGACCATTGTCCTAAAGTGTTTGTTCCAGGGCTGAAGAAGCAAACTTATGAACCTGACCACCTAGAAGCATGGGCTGCCTATGGATAATAAAAAAAAATTAAAGACAATCAGGACTTTAATACTAAAAAAGAAACACATTGAAGGATTTCTTTCTTTGCCTGAAAGGGAAACATTTGTCTGTTTTCTAGGGGGTATGAGACCAGCCAGAATTTTCTACATGCTTTAGAAAGGAGATGTGGATTGAAAATAGGTATGCCAATTAAGCACTAAAAGCATACTCTGTACAGGACAGGCATAGACCATGAAATCTTATTTGATTGGTCAAAGTAACTCTTCCTGTTCATTAGTTGGTCGAGAGAGTCTTCCAGTCCAGTAAGGGTCTTCTTGAGGCAGATCACTGAAGGTTCCTATTTGTTTATTGGCTTTGGTGGGTTACAGTAACTACGTACAGCATCCCCTTTTGATATCTGCATGTTCGAAGTTCTCAAATGTTAATCAGAGATTGGTGAAGCTTGCTGAGCCAACCCAAGTATCTGATTTGGCAAGTCTGGCATAAAGCATCAGAATTGGACAAATGGTGCCTGGAAGCAGGGCCAGGATCATGATTTAAGAAGCAATATCTGACACATGATGATCTAAGGAGAGAGATTTAATTTTACACCCCTTTGATACAAAGCCTAAGTACCAGATGATTCCCTGACACCCAAGAAAGACTGAGGAAAATACCCTTTATAGTCTTATTGTGGAAAATGCTCCTCTTCTTCCAATGGTAGTTCTCAAAGCAGGGAACTGTTTCTTATGAAGGTGGAGAAAATAGAAAGAAACTGCTCATGGAGTATAAAGCCAACATAACTACATACTCTTTCTTTGTTCATTTTCCTTCCTTGGGAGGAGTCAGTACTGAATTACTTGCTTTGCGTTTTTAAAAATAGCACTATATCCATTGATTCAACCTTTTTACATTTAGAGCTACTTTTATTCTCTTATCCTCTCTGATCAATAACCCCATTTTTCCATGATCATAACTTTTTCCCATCTTATTTTGGTTAGTTAAGGTCTGATTTGTTTCCTCTATGGCTCAGCCATTTACTTCTCTAAGCTCACCATCTGTGTAAGAATGCAGTGTTCTCAGTCCAACATTGCCTCTATTTGGTGCATATATTCTTCCCTTCCCCATAGTAGGTAGTTTCTTGTGTACTTTCTTCTGTCCTCCAATGGTTTGTTGTCTGTAGGCACAAAGAACTTATAGGATGCTTTGTTTTCCTCCCACCAGTCCAGGTCTTGCTCCTGATATAGGCTCTGTAAATACTGGTTTGGTTCTGTTGGCAAAGCAGATATGCTTCCACTGATTTTCCAAAGAAATTTTTAAAAAATTCTCTTTAGTTCATGTAAATGAAATTCATAGTGTTCAGCATCCAATCCTCAGTCATGAAAATGCAGAGAGTGATGCACATTGCTGTTCAGGCTTCATTGTTCTTTGTCAAAATCACTTTGGCTATTCTAACTTGTTTACCTTTCTATATAAATTTTAGAATCAGCTTGGGAACGTCTACCTCAAACCCCATACCCCTCAAACATAAAAAGAAAAAAAGAAAACCTGTCTATATTCAGCTAATCTTTAACTTGCAGTATTTACTTTGGCTAGCCTGTGGTTAAACTTCAGTGTGCGTGAGAATTATAAGCATGCATGTGCCTGGGCCTGATTCTGAATATATGCACTCAGTGGTTCTTCATGGGGCTGAGGCATCTCATTTTAATATTATTCAGAGGGTGAGCTAATGTCAGTGGTCAGATACTGTGATTTGAGAAATGTGGTCCTCACTTCCATGGCACCTAGGAAATACCCCCACAGGCTTTGAAGAATCTTATATAAGTTACATCCACAAACTTGATCACAAGGATATGATACTTGTCATAGGCAGTTCTAAAAGCTTATAAAATACAACCACAAAATATTCAGTAAGGCCATTCAGTATGGTTAAGCCAGTTCTAGGACCCAAAATAGAACCTTATAGATCTTTAATTGTTCCAGTGTAGGTTATGAAAAAAAATGATGTAGATTTCCAGGTTTATGAAATAGCTCTGTATTTATTGTGTGGATCAATTCCAGGTACTTTGTCTTATACTGAGAACAGAAATCTTTAACTATTCTTAAGCTCTCCAAACAAATTAGATTGGTGAAATTTATAGGAATGAGAGAGAAAGAGAGTGCGTGTGTGTGTGTGTGTGTGTGTGTGTTAATCAAATGAACAGGTCCTTTAGAGAAAAATCAGAATAATAACTGGAAATATTACTTTGATTTCCATTGAAATATGGATTAACCAGCCTGTTCAGGGACTTAAGCATTCTTTTTGTTTTTGTTTTAGTTTTTGTCAGTCATTGGGCTTGAACTCTGGGCCTGGGTGCTGTCCCTGAGCTATTCAGCTCAAGACAAGTGCTCTACCACTTGAGCCACAGCGCCACTTCTGGTTTTCTGGTGGTTAATTGGATATAAAAGACTTGCAGAGTAACTGTAACCCCTCTCCTATAGTATCTTTATGACAAAAAATATATATTAAAAAAAGAGTCTCACAAGACTTTCCTTCCCCGGGCTGGCTTTGAACCACAATCTTCAGATCTGTCTCCTGAGTAGCTAGGTTTACAGGCATGAGCCATCTGCACCCAGAAACTTAAATATTCTTTTTTCATTAAATTTTCTAGGTAATGGGAGATGAAAGGTTAAATGGAAAATCTTTGCAGTACAAAAATCTTTCTTTCTAAAATGAATGAGTCTCCATTCCATCTTAATTTATTACTAAGCACTCATTGTTTTGCTTGTTTCCTAAGGGTAGAAAATAACAATTTAGAAAAGATGAAAGTGAATTAATTAAAAGACTTCTCACAGGCTCCTAGACCGAGAGGCTCACAAACAGTGTTGGCAACCAAGTGGGAAGAGATGAATGAATTATTATGGATTGCTTCTGGGGAAGTGATCTTTTCAGCTGTTGATTGTTTTCCTAATAGGCTAAGTCTTCTTAGAAGAAAGAATGGGAGAGAACTGTTTAGGTGAAGATCAACCTATAGACTTCACAATCTTCTTTGCAGCCCCACAACTAGCTGCCTGAAACAGAGGCCTGGCATGTGACAATGCTGGCTCCCAGTGAGAGAAATCAGTGGAAGGGGCCACCCAGCCAGCCACCAATTGTATCCTTTTGTGTGTGTGTGTGTGTGTGTGTGTGTGTATGCTGGTCCTAGGGCTTGAATACAGGACCTGTGTATTGTCCCTAGGCTTTTGTGCTCAAGGCTAGCTCTCGACCACCACTTGAGTCACAGCTACAATTTTGGCTTTTTTTTTTTTGGTGGTGGGGGGTTGGGTTAATTGAAGATAAGAGTCTCACAGACTTTCCTGCCTGGGCTGACTTCAAATCATGATCCTCCAATTTCAACCTCCAGAGTTGCTAGGATTGTAAGCATGAGTCACTGGCACTCAGCAATTTTATCAATTATTTAAGATGGAAAGACATTGAAGTTCCCATTCCATCATTCTGAAGGTCAACAATCACACACATGATTGCCAGAGTGGATGTAAGGGTGGGTCAAACCTCTACTGCCAGTTGGTGCCTTGTTCTCTTTACTTCATTATGACTTTGTTGTCTTGTATTTTTTTCCTTCTGACAGCACAGTGCTGTAGCATTTTCCATAGATGTCATAGCTGTATCACATTAGAAAAACATTTATTTGCAGAATATTTTATGTTACACGTGGCAGAAGTGGCTAAAATATCTATTAGAATGTGAGAGGAAATTATCTGTCAATCAGAAGCAACTGGAAAAATAGCTATTTAAGCAAGCGAGCCCTTTAGAGTTTTATGAGAACTCAGACACACAATTTTCTTCTGCATTAAAAAAAAATCCACTCAGAACACTAATTTTAGCTCTCTCAGAGTTTTGGTATTCAGGAGGCAGCATGACCTACCAACATACATGGAGAAAGGGGAGTAAGAGCTGTTATTCTTGTTCTTTGAGTTCATCTTCCTCAGTATCTACCTGTGGTTTGCTGCAGAATCTAACAGAGAATTTTATATCTGTCTGTCTGTCTATCTACTTATCTATCTATGTATGTATCTAGCTGTCTATCTCTACTATCTATCTATCTATCTATCTATCTATCTATCTATCTATCTATCTATCTACTTTTTCAGAAATGAAGCCCTAAATTCAAGAGCTTTTTGTGATTGGAGTCCAGGACTAAGAAGAAGTGGCTAGAATTGCACAAAAATAATATTTGAAAACTTGATGACAGCATTCTCCTATTGTTGTATTTAAAAATATTGTCTTCATCAAATTCAATTAATCAACGATCCATGTTTCAGAAGAAAATATCTTTCTAGCATTTTAGTGAGATGAGAAAATAGGGTCTGAACCTGTGTCATACTGGGGATTGATTAAAAAAATAAAAATGGAAATGGGTAGGGTTGAGACGGGAAAAGATGAGGGTGCTGAGGGGGTAAATTTGACCAACATGCATTGTGCATAGAACCCGACTTGTGGAATTGAAACCCCTCTGCACAACTACTTAATACAAATAAATGTTTACCTCTCTGTACAACTACTTAATACAAATACATGTTTTTTAAAGGGACATGGAAATGGATAATTGAAGCAAATGAATATAAGGGACTATATCATATATTAAGGGTTAAGGGAAATCAAAAGTGATGCAAATGGTCCCTGGTTCTTTTGTGGGAATCACAGGTCTGCAGGGAAGGAGGGGGAGGTATCCAGAACCTCTCTATAGGAAAACATCCTATAGGGGATATCAGGAGAGAGTCCGTCTATAACTCATCCAGGAGACAATAGGAAGATGAAATGCCCAAATCTCATCCATCTGTTCCCTCTCCAACCCCTGCCAGCCTTTCCCACAGGCCAAGTCCACCTGGAGGCAGAGGACAAGGAAGTCCTCACACTTCCATCTCCAGGGGCACTATGTAGGGTGGAGATGGGTGCAGAGTGGATTCAGGGGGGTGAATGACAAAACTCTAGCACAATAGACCAATCTTGCCCACAATGTAACCCCAGAGACATCTCAATAGCTTCACTTGTTTGGCAACTTAACCTTATATGTCATAAACACTGGCAAACCTGTTCATTGCCTGGTACCTGAACACTGTGGTTCTGTCTGGAAGAGGTTTCCACACTAAGAACCTTGTCTCTCCCTGTCTGAAAACAGAAAACTTGCTCTTCCATTCCTCCTTTGTAGTTAGCTTGCTAGCATGTGAACCAGAGTCCACCAATGAGCTCTAGCATCTAGCCATTTGCATGAGATCACCTTATGCCACTGCAGATGGTGAAGGAGATGGCTGACTTTCAAGGTTAGTAGAGGTCACAGTCTAAGTGCTGTGACTGTGGAGGGTGTTATCCATGGCAGAAATGGTGGTGATGCTGGTGGCAGCTGTAGTTACAGTCAAGTCAGATGCCCATAGAACCTCCGTCTCAGTGCTTGGAGCAGTTGTAATTTTCCTCAGCAGGCTGTTCAAAAGGGTTGGATCTTTCCTGGCATCTTATCCTCAGATCTGAGTTCTCTGGCCTTCTCAACAAGTGTTTGAGTTACACAAAACTCTTGTAAAACTTATTTTCTACTTAATCATCTGGAGTCAGATTTTTGAGCTTGAAACTCTGGACCCTGAAAATTTATGTCTATGTTTGCATCTGTTTTTTTTTCCTGTCCTCATAGATTTATGCAAAACAGACACTTCATAGAACATGGCTGTGTTAGGGAGAGGATTAGGACCATCCTCAACAACATAACTTTGGAATGAAGAAATGCTCGTATGCACATATCTGCATTAAAAAAAAACCCACAGTGGATTAAAATTAAGACCTTAAGGAACCTGGGTGTGACTTGTTCAGTGGAGTGCCTAAGCAGCCTGGTAGAAATCTTTTATCAAGCCTGCTAGCTCTATCACTTCTCGTATGTGCTACGAACAGCTTTATTGGAGAACTAGAAATCTCAGAGGATTGAGTTATTTGAGCTCTAGATATGAAACAACCTTGAGCAAGACCTTGAATTTCTCTCAGTTCCCTCTTCATAAATGAAGAGCCTATAAGCATAGGATCTTTGGTGTTCTTTCAAAGTCTAAAACCCTATGATTACATCTCTTAAAATCTTTTTTTTTGTCAGTCGTAGGGCCTGAACTCTGGACCTGGGCGCTGTCCCTCAGCTCTTTAGCTCAAGGCTAGCGCTCTACCATGGAGTCACAGCACCACTTCCAGTTTTTTCTGCTTATGTGGTGCTGAGGAGTCAAACCCAGGACCTCAAGCATGCAAGTCAAGCACTCTTCCACTGAGCCACCTTCCCATTCCACATCCCTGAAAATCTTAACAAGATAGTTGGCTTTTTCTGGACCACTGAATTTGTAAATCAGTTCAGACACAGAGCTCTTATTTCTGTGAGAAGTTTGACCCTTGCCAGGATAAACCATGCTCCATTATCTTTACTTAGCTTATCAACTGGACTTTACTAAATATAATGTCCCATTCAGTGCTCTTAAGCAAAACAACCCATGGCCTGGATACTAATTAATGGTCACATGCTTTTCATAGACAAAAACAAGGCATCACAGATTTTTGGTGGGGCAGGGGGAGATGGGAAGTACTAGTATTTGAACTACAAGCCTTACACTTGCTAGGGAGGTACTATATCACTAGAGCCACAGCTTCAGCCCTTTCTAGCATTTAACTATTTTTCATGTAAGGTCTCACATTTTTACCCAGGGCCTCCTGTGAATCACCATCTTCCTACCAATATAGCTGGGACCATGGGTACATGCCACTATGCCTAGCTTGTTTGCCCAACTGGTCTCAAACTGATGCTCCTGATTTCTACCTCCAAAGAAGCTGAGATTATAGGTGTGAGCCTCCGTACCCCCCCCAAAAAAAAGATAAATTGAAAAAAAATAGCTGCTGGATTTCTACTACAATTATATGGGAAATTAAAATGCTGTTGACATTGCTGAGTTTGGGGTGTTGTTCACTAGTAAATCATATGTATAGCATGTACAAGGCCTTGGTTTAGATCCTCAGCATCACAGAAAACAAAAAACACATTTTGATATTGCACTCTTTCCCAAACATGTAGCAAAGATGGATAAACTACATATATATGATCGTGAAGGAATTCAAGGGAAAAAAAAAACAACAAAAAAACCAGATTGTGTCCATGTTAAAAGAAAGCAACAGAATGTATGAGAATGAGCTGGGCCAAGCCATAGATGGATCTCCAGGTCTACAATCAGGTGGTGGCTGGGCAACTGGGATGTCACTTGATGCATGGAACCTGAATTCACACCACCATCTTTATTTAGAAGCTGCCGGAGCTATGGCTTTAGGGAATTTGTAGGACCAAGGAGCTGAGAGGTCACAGATACAGAGCTGAAACCAGATAAGACAGAAACCACAGTTTCATTTAAGAGTGGGCCTCAGATATCTTTGACATCATAGCAGCCAAGAACCTGAAACTGCCCATAGGGCTCTGAGACTTAGAAAAATAGAAGAGATAAAAGTGCACACTGAAAAACAGCAGCAGCAGCAACAAAAACAAACCCACCTTAATTGAAAATAAGCTTGTAACGCTAAGTGATGGAATCTAATCCTAGAAAATAGTCAAGTCAAATATGAAATCAGAACATGAATTCACCTAAGGAAATTAATGAGGTATGATGAATGAGTTAAAATAAGAGAGTTCAGGAGATAAAAGAAGAGCAGAATATATAAAAGAATACACACACACACACACATATGAGCTAGCTATTGTATGTCTGAATGCTGGGTGAGCTGGGTGGGGAAGACACGTACAAATGAAGCAAGAACACAGGAATGTGCAAAACAGCTAAGCAGAGCTCCTGGAAATAAGAGCCCTTGAAGTTCTAGACTCCAGAAAGGAAGAATTGGTGAGTAGGAGAACCAATGCTCAAATATACATTCTAAGTGCAGATAGCTCATGCCTGTAATCCTAGTTACTAAAAAGATTGAGATCAGAAGATTGCGGCTCGGAGACAGCCTGGGCAAACAAATCTGAGAGATTGTTTATCTCCAATTAAGCAGCAAAACACTAGAGGGGAGGCATGGATCAAGTAGAAGAATAGCCATAAATGAGTGAAAAAGCTGAGAGTATGGCCAGGAGTGCAAGCCTCAGTACACACACACACACACACACACACACACAAATAGAAAAGAGAGATCACATGCATGTACTATATATCCCAGAAAAAAAAGAAAGAGAAACAAGACAAGATGTTTGATGTGAAACTTGGTTGCAGCTGAAAACCACTTTGACACGTTTGAGATTGAGAACTGTGTTGGAGTTTTAATAGCTACTTGTATACCTTCCCAATACCAATTCATTGAGTTTAACCAAACCCATGATGCCCATGGTTTCCTAAGTGAAGTTCTGTAATAACTAATTGAAATCTGGGAGAAACTTGATGGCATGTCAACCCTCGGCTCAGTTCCATTTGACATGAGTCAGAAGAAAAGGCATCTTGGCTCATAAAACTGCTGCCCTTACATTAACAGTCTAAACTGCTGCCCTTACATTAATAGTCTCTCTTAAATCCCAGCAGACAGAAAATGAAGTCACTTTGGACTAAAGCCTAAGAACACACTGACTTCAGAGCCCAGCATCTTCCGTTCGGGAGGAGTCCCCAACAGTCACCCTTTACAAGAAGTGGAATTGAATCTCTCCTGGTCAACAATGAAACTGCGCCTGTGCAAACAGACAAAGCAGGGCTGGTGACAGGGACAGGAATGGGGTGGGGGGGGGGCGAGGAGTTGTCTCCCGTGCATCTGTTTCATTTCACTGTTTTCCCGTAGTTTGTATTTCTTGACAGGATTTCTAAATGCAGTATCATAGTCCATAATTTCATCACCGCTAAGAAAAAGAGGGGAAAACAGGCTTTTAGTAGTGACCTAATTACTGATAAAAAGAAATAAATCTAATTGCTTCAAAGACAATCTTCTCTGAATATAAATCACAATGTACCAAATATGCTGGGTATCCAGGGTGTGGTTTACAGTTTATGCTAAAGCGACGTATCTTAAGAGGGATCAGCTTTATGCTGAAAACAAATAACTAGGGGAAATTGGGAAACTGAAAGTCCAGTTTCTAAAATTTTTTTAGCAGCCCTGACCCCAGGAGACTTATAATCAGTTTTTAATAAAAGCTGATTCAAGAGCCCTTATTCATGATGCTCATGAAACTGTTCATAATCATGGCCTGTATTTTTTATTTAATACATAAACCTCCTGCATTCAATTTATAAAAATTGGATAACGCTGCCTGGCTCATTAACTCATGTACATGAGTTCAGACTAACAGGGTGTAAGGAACAGAAAGAGAAGCCTTCAGGAGGGCTGGGAGAGGAGCCCAGAGGGGAAACAGAGGCTGTGCTCAGAGCCTGGGGAACAGCATGCCATTCTCTCTACACCCTCCTCTCCCATAGCCCAGAGATGACAGCGCTTGAAGAGTTGTGACTGCAAGCAAGAGTGTTCCCTCAGTTGTCTCTCTTTTTAATAATAAATTAAAAATTACATGGCCTTCCAGCCTCCATTTTTAACTCAGGGTAATCTGGAGTTGGGAAATGAGGGGAAATGCCTCTAGCCAATGTGTTTGGGTGTTTCCATGACTACAGGAATAGCAGAATCAGGATCTTGTGAGCCTAGCCTCATCACCAAGACTAATAGTACTAAGAGGATGGCTCTGGATTTGGGATAAGTAATAAGCCTGTAAATCACCAGATAAGAGGCCCTGTTTCCTAAATCAGTTCATGGACTTAGACCCCATGGAGAAGGACCTATTCGGTAATAAAGTAGCAGTAATAGAGTCCACAAAGCATTTCCCTTGACTTTTTCCTCATTTCTATACCATAGACTTTCCACATATCCAACCATAGATAAATTCAAGAGAAATGTGGCCTACAACTATAATTCCCAAGCAGTCAGGAGAAGGCCCAGTAGAAGACACTAACTAAAATCACCAGAGAACCAGATCCCAAGGGAAAGGTTAGCACACAACTACATACAACATGTGGACTTGGATCTATTTTGGTCCACTGCCCCAGGGGCAGCAGAGAGAGAGAGACAGATAGATGGACAGACAGACAGACAGAGCCAGACACAGACTGGCACAGAGAGAGAGAGAGAGAGAACTTCAAGACTTCTGAGAAGAGAAACTTCTGCTTAGCTGCTCTCTGCAGACAAGCCTTAGCCCCAGAGTGTATAAACAGCTCCCAGAAGGCATTGGGAAGACTTTGCTGTCTGCCAGCCTTCATTCCCTTCCTGGGTTACCATGTGGTATTTCAAAAAGGAAGAGAGAGAACACTATTTTCCAAACTGGTCATGTAAGAGGTGCTTATAAACTGCCTTTTTTGTTGTTATGATTGCCAGGGAATGTTTATTGACTCTGTAACTTGGTTCTACAAATTAACTGGGAACAGGATAAAGGCCAGGCATCCCAGCCATTTCCATTTGCTACTTTGTCCTGAGGCATCATTCTCTCCTGCATTCACTTTGCAGCCATCTTGGAATCCAGGAAGGGCTGGGCCAACTGCCCTGCTTCAGTGAGTCTTGCTGTAACAATCTTGGGACAATGGACTCTCAGACCACCCACCTTTGAATATGCTTGTGACTTGGGGCTGTTTTAACTACACATATCTTTCTCACCTCCTGCCCCCAATTATCCTTATTTAACCTAGGATAAACCCCTGAAGATGGCTAAAAATGTACTAAAGTGCCTTCTTCCTGTGGTGCCACATAATAAATCTTCTCTGGACATCTATGAGGTTTGGCAGAGAGACCTACAAAGGTGACTGAGTGGGAGAGAAGTAGCAAGTAAGGAGAAAAAAAGACAGAGAAGAGAAAGTTGGAGTGTGGACAATTGAAAGGATGCAGGAAGAGCAAAAAGGATCAAAATAGCAATTTTGTTGAAAAGCCCCACTTTATGCCCAAACCTACAGAAAGAGAATGGAACCCAGATCTTTGTGCATGCTAAACCTACTCTCCACCAGTGAGCTACACACCTGGCTGTGGTCAAACTTCTTACAAAGATCTATATAAATAGGTGATCTCCTTTGTCTTCTGTAGATGGAGACCTGAACAAGAGGGGCTGAAGTAATCTTGCCTAAGCACACACAGAGCAAGACTCAGGTTCCCCAGACTCTCGTTTGCTCTCTTACCTCCAGAAACCAAATGCCTCCATTCTTAAAAACCTTCCTCACTGGATTCTAAGACACAGTCTTGCTGTGGCTACTCTGAAAATTTCTTCATGAGAAAAGTCTGTACTGTTGTTTTTCCAGAATTGTATTGAATCATCAGAATAATCAGTTTCAGAATGTGAGACATGAAAGCAAGTCTGGAGATAACTGAGTTCAACTTCCTCATTTGCTAAATTAGAAAACTGAATGTATGCAGTCCAGAGCAGCTTAAAGGTTTACCCCAAATCATGCATGGCCATGCAGGGAAAGAAAGAGAATTCCAGAGTGATGTCTTGGTTTCTAGACAGTTATCTCCCGAGTTTCTTCCTATATACCCCTTTGTTTCTCCTTTTCTTGTTCAATGCCCCGTCCAAAGTATTTAGCATTCCCAGTGCATTCCAAATGGGTGAGCAATAGCAAACAACTCAATGTGGTCCGCAGTGCTGATTTCTGGTGTTCTCTTAAAGGGCACTTTTTTTAGCTTTCAATCTGTTAACCATAAGGAATATTGAATTTAGCAAAGTACATCGAAGTTTTCTATGAAACATGTTAAGAACAGCTGAAACCAATTAAATGCTAATCAATGTTTTCTGATGCAGAGTGGAAAAAATGTTTCAGAGGGCTCTCCACCCTGAGATGTTCTTGGCGATGAGTCTCTTACTGTGGGCCCCTCTCTCCTCTCTTAGTCATGTGTGCTCAGGAGGAAGAGACCTGGCCAAGTCCTGAGAGGTCCCAGAACCCATTTTCTCTTGAAATAAAAGGATGTCTTAGAAAAAGAGAAATACTCATTGGCTCTTCCTTTCTTTTTATTGACAACGAACACACTTTTAAATTAGAGCTTGGTGTGTGTGTGTGTGTGTGTGTGTGTGTGTGTGTGTGTGTGTGTGTTTAATATCCCAATAGTGGCTAGGCACAGTAGCTCATCCCTGTAATCACAAATACTCAGGAGATAGAGATAGAAGGATTGCTGTATTAGGCCAGCTCAGGCCACTCCCACCCTGGAAAAAAATTGGGGCGACCCACTCTCAAAGAACAAGCAGAGTATGCTGGTACATGTCTATAATTCCAGGCATACAAGAGATGTTGGTAAGAGGATCATGATCCCAAGCCAAATGTTATCTAACTTGACCCAAAAGGATCTTTATAGAAAGTAAAAGAAGGATCTTTACAGAAGTGAGTACATTAAAGATCATGAGATAGATGAAGAGATTTTCTGGGATTACCCATGTGACCCTAAATACAACCCCCAGTGTCCTTAGAAGAGAGTGAGAGAGATTTGATATATGACAGAAGACAACATGAGGCAGAAATTAGATTGATGTTGCCACAAGCAAAGGAATGTTAGCAGTTGCCAGAGGCTGGAAGAGGTGAGATGTGGCTACTCTCCACTCTCTAGAAGCTTCTAGAAGGTGCACAACCTGGAGTGAGTGAGTATGGCCTTGCTGACACCTCAATCTCATTCCAGTGACACTAATATCAGACTTCTGGGTTCCAGACAGTGGGAGAACTGATTCGGTTGTTTTAGACACTCAGTTTGCAGTCATTTGTTACAAGCAGCCACAGGAAGATAATACACTCCACTCAGATCATAGATGAATCTTTAGAGTGCCCCCTTTCTCATACACGTGACTTTACATGCCTGTAATCTGACTCTTTGTGGCTAGTAAGAGACACTGATTTGAGCTACCATAAACACAGGAGAGTTTCATGGAGCCTCAGTACAGAGATGCAGCTGGACCTCAAGGACAAAAGATCCATGCAGCTTGGGAATCTCCCACAGTCTCTCTGCTTTCTGTGTCTCTCTACTTTCTGGCTTGTTGCTACTCCCTGGCTTTCTTTGTTCTTCAACCCACATAGCCTTCTACCAACAGCTCCCAGCTGTGAATTGTGTTTCCTTGGCTGATAAGTGAAGAGGATGGATAATATGCTCTTCTGGCTCCCTTTGGCTCTGAAATCTGTTGGAATTCTATTAAGGAGACTTGGGTGGTGCATGCTGGGAGGACTCCTGAGGAGTGGAAAGCACACGGTGCTAGAGATGGAAGCAAGGGGGCAGGAGCACCACCTGGGAAGAGGGCTGCGTCATACGCTTAGTGCTAGGATAGATCTCTGAGGACCTGTTGACAGCTGGCATTGAGAGGGTCCCATCTGACTCTAGGCTGGACGTTCAGGCTGACATTACCCACACACACTATGACAGCTGACAGAACCTCAAGTTTGTCGCTGCCTATCTCTAGTTAGCCTCAGTGATTCCTCAGGACTGCATTCCTTCCTGTTCCAGTAAGAAGAAACCTTTTTTTGGTTTGTAATGAAAATGAGCTGTTTTGTCCCATTCTACGTATCTACTCACTCAAAGCACCTTTCTGAGGTCGGTTCAGTCCAACCCTCAAACCACAGTGCGATTAATAGAAGCTTGTGCAGAATCAAAAAAAAAAAATTCAACTCTACTGCATGCCAGCACACAAAAGCTCCACACTCTAAGCCTTCTTACTGACCCTTTTCCCGGACTTGGAGTCAGCAGGAAGCCCAGAGCCCTTCTGAGCAAGGCCAAATTAGGCTTTAGTGGTGGGAACATGTGTGTCTCTAGATTTGGCCTCCTAAAAGAGATCAGCCATGTGCATCCACAGATTCCTCCATGTACATTCTGCAAGACCCTTTTTACTCCAGCCAGGCTGTGGCTTCTTGCTCCCCTCTGAGCCTCAAAGTGTCCTTTGTCTGGATTCCTTCTCCTACCCATGGCCTTCACCTGGAAAGTTTCCATCTACTTACTGTATACTGCCCTGATCATTTCTCTTAGGGTGTCCCTACATATACCCACATTACCCATTAGCTGTCATTAACCTTAGCACTCTGGCTGGCAATCAGCCATGCACTTGTTTGTCTCTGCCTACCAACTAGAACTTTCAAATTGTATCTTTTCAATCTGCATAGCCTGTGCTTGGCAGAGAGGCTAAAATGTGGCAGCACTAGCATAAATGCTGAATGGTGAGAGGGCCACATGCCCCATCTCCACACCAGCATGTAATCTGTTAACAGAGATCACCGGTCCCTTCCAAGCTTCCTCCTTTTAAGTGGCGGTCTTTTTCACAAGGCATTATGGGAAATGAGATTCTTGGTCCTTTAGACAGTGGAGAAGCCATGTCTTCTTAGATGAGCTGATCTTGTGGCCCACAACAACCCAACCAAGGTTTGTCCAAGCATGGCAATGTTATAAGAGATATAGGAAGAAATACAAGAAGGAACAGCCCTGCCTGTATCTCAGGTTTTACCCTGGGAGGACGCCAAAGCTTCCTCAGAGCATAGCATATGCTCACTTCCTTTATGCTCACTTGGCTTTATTTCTCATGCTCATACAGATAAAGTGAATTCATCTTGAGACTCCAACTTATGTGCAGTATTCTAATGACTAAATCCATCTTGAGAAACATTACTCATGGGCTTGACTGGAACTATTGTGTGGTTAGCTCAGCTCATGTTTTCCAAGATGAAAGAAAAGGCTTGATGTGTGGGGCCTTAAAAGTTATCTCTTCTATGCTGCCTACTTCCTCAGAAAATAAGTCTGTCCCAGGCCTTTTCTGCCTGAGGCGTCTGGCTACCCCTCCCCATGTCCAAGCATGCAGAGAAGCAGCTAGCTGATGCTCCCCAGAAATACACCAGAGGCCCTTCTGCAGCCACTACCCCTTCCTTAGCCTTCATGGAATGGTCCATTCCGTGACTCCTAACTTGGAATAGTGTTATTGACTCCTCCTCTCGAATCAGGGTCTGTTCGTGAAAGCAGAGGCTTAGAGCCATTCCAACTCAGAGGTCTGGAGCCATTCCAAGTGGCTCTTTGAATGGTACACTTATCACAACCTAGAAGTGTCCCAGGCTCCAGCCCAGAGCTGCTGAATCAGAGAAGGAATTTTAATAAGATCCCCAGGTATCTCGTAAACTTATTAAATTTTAAAATGAGCCAGAACAATGATTCTCAACCTGAGGTTCACCTTAAAACCCTCTAGAGTGCTTAAAAACAGTCAGTAATGCCCAATTCCACCATAACCCCAAATAAGTCAGAACCCAGGGAGTTGGGAGCCAGCCATTGCTATCTGGTTGGAACTCTCCAGATGGTTCTTTCATGTAGACAGAACTGAGAACCTTGGCCTGATGATCTTTGAAGCTTTGCTATTCAAAGTGTGGAAGATGGACAGTTCTAATAGCACCACTGGCACATTTTCCACAACTGTAGAGTGAATGCTAGAATCCACATTTAACAAGATCCCAAGTGAATGCTATTCATGTTCAAGCATAAGGAATACTCCTGCTCAAAGTTCCCTTCCTGCTCAGCAAGTCCCAGTTCTCTTCAAAGTACAACACACAGCTTTTGCAGAGACCACTCTCAATACCCTACATGGTGGAACCTATTCAAAATCTTGTTTAAACAGCGCCCTTCTGTTCCCAAATACAGCATATTGCATGACTATATTTAGTAGTGCTGCTCACAGGTAAGCCATTATATTTTAAGCAACTCACAGCCTGCCTGCTTCCAAGAACAAGGCTTTCTAAACAAAGTAATATGTGGAAAAGCTCTCCCCCCCCACCCCCTCCCCTGACACCAGAGGCAGGGGTGTGGTTAGCAGTGAGAAATTTGGCCAAGATTTGCTTGGGAACATGGGGGAATCTAACAGAGGCACACCCATTTGCACCAAAGGGAGACAAGATGGCAGATACAGAACAAAGAAAGATGGGGAGAAAGCTAGTGAAACCACTTGAGATGGAGTGAAAGGTTGCAGAGAGCTGCCAGCCCCCTTGCTGGATTCTCAGTGACCACGCAGTCCAGCCCTTGTCAATCAGACTGAGTTGTGAGTCAATTCCATCTTTTCCTCTCAACAGAGTGAGTCAGGAAAAGGGGAAGAAACATTTGGTTCTATCTGTCTAACACACACACACACACACACACACACACACACACACAAACCAGGTCCTGGTGGTTCTTGCCTATAACCCTACCTACTTGCAAGACTGAGATCTGAGTATTGAAGCCATTAGAAAAGTCTATGTGGCTCTTCCCTCCATTTAACCAGCAAGAAGCCAGAAGGGAAATAGTATTTATGGAAATGAACTCCAAAAAATGGAAATAAGAGTTGTTGTTTTTTTTATCTTCATTGCTGCTTTTGCTTTCTTTTCTTTTTGTCTTGTTTGTTCATTTATCTGTCTTTAGGAGGGTAAGGGGGACACAGAAATGGTGGGACAAAGGGTAAACAAATGTAACAGTGGTACTCACTGGAAACTATGTTGCAATGAACTATATAACTTGTGGGTGGGGATGGGAGGGAGCAAGGGAAGAGGTGAAGTCCTTCAAAAAGAAATGTACTCTAGCCAGGCACTGGTGGCTCACACCTGTAATTCTAGCTACTCAAGGGGTTGAGATCTGGTTTGAAGCCTGGGCAAGAAAGTCCATGAGACTCTTATTTCCAAGTGACCACCGAAAAACTGGAAGTGGAGCTATGGCTGAAAGTGGTAGAGCACTAGCTTTGAGAGAGAGAGAAAAGCTCAGGGACAGTGCACAGACCTTGAATTCAAGCCCACAAACGACTAAAATTTTTTTTAAAAAATGAAATGATATACTATTTATCTGTCTTTTGTAACAGTAACCCTTCTGCTTATCCTTTTTTAAAAATAAATTTTTATTGAGATTAAGTGAAATTTCACAGTATTGTGAGATGGTGATTCTTAGTTAAAGTCACAAACACATTTTAACCTTTACAAAGCAAATTGTCATTATCATGGTCTAGAACGTTTGTGAATTCTATGAGCTTTGACAATACAACTAGTTCTTCCACATCTTTCCTTTTGCTTAATGTAAGCTGTTCCCTCTTTCCCTCTCATTTCCTCCCTGTCATTGCTGCCCTTGAGTTGCTTAGTTCAATTCTATCAATGTCCATGCACATCACCTTCGTAATAACAATAAAATAATGCATGAAAAAGTAAAGAAAGCCAGAAGAGGAGCTGCGGCTCAGATAGACAGATAGGTAGACAGACAGACAGACAGACAGACAGACAGACAGACAGACAGACAGACAGACAGACAGACAGACAGATAGATAGATAGATAGATAGATTTACTTTTATGTGTGCCCATACTGGGCTTGAACTCAAGGCTAGGTCCCTATTCCTTAACTTTTTAATCAAAACTGCTGCTCTACCATTTGAGCCACACCTGGATTTCTGGCTTTTATTTGCTGGTTATTTGGGCATAACAGTCTCATGGACTTTCCTGTCCCATCTGGTTTGGAACTGTGATTCTCAGATATCAGACTCCTACATAAGTGATAGACACCCATGCCTGGCTCAAGAATTTCATTATAGAATCTCATTTAAAGAATTGCTATGTCATTTTAGATAAAAACGCTAAGGCTTGAAGAGGCTTGAAGCTGTTTGCTGATGGACAGCAGCCTAGAAGCAGACTGACTAACACTTAAACACAGTTTTCTCTAATTTCTGTTAATCATATTGAAGATGACAGCTGAACTGTCCTCACCCTCACCCCCAGTATTTCTATACTAAAATCCTAAGCTCATACCTCAGAATGTTACTTTATGTGTAGGCAAGGTCCTTATAGAGGTAAACAAGTTGAAAGAAGATCTTTAGGGTGAGTGCTAATCAAATATGGCCTTTGTTCTTATACAATGGGGAAATTTGCAGTTGAGACAGGTATAAAGGGAAGAGAGATGGAAACACACAAGGAAAAACAGCTCACGACGGGCCAAGGACATAGCCCTGGAATATATCCTCCCTCCGAAGAAATGGGCCCTGGGAGAAAATGAGGGAGAAAGGAAATGTACTAAATTTTCAAAAAGAAATGTACTTAATACATGACTTATGTAACTGTAACCCCTCTGTACATCAACTTCATAATAAAAACAAAAATAACGAAGAAAGTAGCCCTGTGGACACCTTCCTTTCAATACGTTGCTATTTTTTAAGTTACCTAGTTTATGATACTTGTTTATGGAAGTCTTAAGAAAGCTAATAAGTGACTCAATGATAAGGGTTCATCAACAAGAAAAAAAATCCATACCACTTAATTGTTTAGGAAGAAATAAGGTAAGAAACTGGTTGATGTTTGAGGATGATCCAGGGAAAGGCTGAGGACTGAGATGAGTACTGCAGAAAGTAGCTCTCATTCCCAGAGGAGTGAACAGAAGAGGCCAGATTTGTGAGGATCTAGTTCCAAAAACAGTCCTTGCTAGGCAGGGCCCCAGCCTAAGACTGGGCTCCAATGGGATACAGTAAGGTTGACTCAGAAGTGTGAGAAACATGGAACTCAGAGCCTTCCATTCTCCCTTTTATGTATTCCTACCATTAATGTAGCAGGGAGCCAGCTGGCCAAAAAGAAACGTGGCTTGCTCATGTCTTTCTCTCTCTGTCTCATCTCTGTCTCGTCTGTCTCTGTCTCCCTGTCTCTCTTTGTGTCTCCTCTCTCTCTCTCTCTGTCTCTGTCTCTCTCTCTCTCTCTCTCTCTGTCTCTCTCTCACACTGGCATCGGCCCTGTGAGCTGATCCCTGAAGCAAATATCTTATTCCCTTATTGTTTCAGATAAAACTATTTAGAGAAAACAGAGATGCCCAGAGGACTTCTTGTCTGCCATCTTTATGACACAAGCAGAGCATACCACAATTGTTCCTGCCCACCAGTTTAACCTTTTGAACACATGGTCCATAACCTTGAACTAAGCATAATAAAAAATATGTCCACCAACTTCCTTTCTTGAACTATGACCTTAAACTGAGCATGCTTAAGAATTCACTTCTCAGGCTGGGAATGTGGCTTCATGGTGGAGTGCTAGCTTAGCATGCATGAAGCCCTGGGTTCAATTTCTTAAACAGAAAAAGCCAGAAGTGGCGCTGTAGCTCAAGTGATAGAGCACTAGCCTTGAGCAAAAAAAAGAAGCTCAGGGATAGTGCACAGGCCCTGAGTTCAAGTGCCAGGAATGGGACGGG
>NW_012267261.1:12674197-12675861 GCF_000151885.1 Dipodomys ordii
CTATTGGCCATCCTTCTTTCCTCTTCAGAGAAGTTTCTCTTTAAGTCTTTAGCCCACTTATTTATTGGGCAGTTGTTTCTTTGAGAATTTGTTATTGGGGATTTAATTTTTTGAGTTCCACGTATATTTAAGATATGACACCCTTGTCCATTATATGGGTAGTGAAGATCTTCTCCCACTCTGTGGGTTTCAACTGATCTTGCTAACTATGTCCTTTGCCATGCAGAAGATCTGCAATTTCATGCAATCCCATTTGTCCAACCTTTCTTTGATTTGTTATGTTTCTGGGTCTCTATTAAGAAAATTTCAGCCTGTGTCAAGGAGACCTAGGGTTTCTCTTATTCCATCTTGTAATGTTTTCAGAGTGTCTGCTTTGACTCTGAGGTCTTTGATCCATTTGGAGTTGATTCTGGTGCAGGGTGATATATAAGGATCTAGCTTTAGTTTTCTACATGTAGTTAACTAATTTTGCCAGCACCATTTGCTGAAGAGGCTGTCTTTCTTTCATTCTATTTTTTTAGCTCCCTTATCGAAGATTAGATAGCTATAGGTCTGTGGGTTCGTTTCTGGATTTTCAATTCCATTCCATTGGTCCTGAGGTCTGTTCTTGTGCCAGTACCAAGCTGTTTTGATTATTATGGCTTTGTAGTAGAGTTTGAAATTTGGTATTGATATTCCTCCATCACTGTTCTTTCTGTTAAGGATCATTTTTGCTGTTCAGGGTCTTTTATTGTTCTATATGAATTTTTGGATCGCCTCTTCTATTTCCTTGAAGAATGAGGTTGGAATATTGATAGGTATCGCATTGAATTTGTAGATAGCCTTGGGAAGTATTGCCATTTTCAAGACGTTATGTCAAAAAGCGAACTTTACAACTTTAGCCAGGAGGATGGGGAAGGGGGGAAGCGGGGTTGGCAGGGGGGAAGGGGGGAAAGATGGGAAGGGGAAACAAAGGAGAAGGCAACAATGCTTGATAAGAAATGTACTCATTACCTTGCCCATGTAATTATAACCCCTCTGTAGGGTATTTTCACAATAAAATAAAAAATAAAAAAGAGATATGCTCATTATCTTACTTATGTAACTGTAACCCCTCTGCAAATCACCTTTACAATAAAATAATTTTTTAAAAAAGAAAGAAATGCAAAAACAAAAAAAACAAAACAAAAAAACATGGCCTGGTGAGTGCAGTAGTATCTTGCTTCTTCTTCCAAGCATAGGGGTGAAGGAGAAGAGAAAAAGAAGGCTTAGGAAGGAGGGAGCCTAAAATGAGGGAAAAGAGGGAATCAAAGAGGCCAGAGAAGGAGACAAAGGCTTTTCTGCTGTGGGCCTCTGGTTAAGGAAAACTCTATCTCTAGGGGCCTTCCCAGGGGAGCTCACCTCTGCTCATAACAGCTGCTGTCAGTTATACCTCAGGGTGCCACAAGGCCCCCTTCATCAGGCCTAGACCAGCCTCACTCTCGAAAAGAACCTACAAGAAGTCAGCCCAGGGGCTGGGAACGTGGCTCAGTGGTAGAGCGCATGAGGCCCTGGGTTTGATTCCTCAGCACCACATAAGCAAAAGAAAAAAAAGCCGGAAGTGGCGCTGTGGCTCAAGTGGTAGAGTGCTAGCCTTGAGCTGAAGAGCTGAGGGACAGTGCCCAGGCCCAGAGTTCAGACCCCAC
>NW_012267261.1:12675911-12685343 GCF_000151885.1 Dipodomys ordii
GGGGGGGGAGGAATTCGCTTCTTAACTGGGCATGCTCAGAAATATGCCTGCCTCTAATTCATACATATTCTTGCATGACTAAGTATAGGTACCAAGAATAAAATCCTCATGATCTTTGTATTTGAGTGGGACATTGCTTTAATAATAACTCTGTATTCTCCTTACCTGCTACAGAAAACAAACAAATCTCCACTCTTGTTTCTTGGCTATGCTTATAAACCCATTGCATTCAGTTACCACCCTAGAATTTGGCAAAGCTTACTTGTACCATCTGGTATACCTCTACTTTTTAAAATGTCCTAAAAGAGCCAAGTGCCAGTGGTTCACACTTGTAATCCTAGCTATTTAGGAGGCTGAGATCTGAGGACTGTGGTTTAAAGCCAGCTTGGGCAGGAAAGTCTGTGAGACTCTTTTTTTTTTCTTCTTCTTCCTGTCAGTTATGGGGCCAGAACTCTGGGCCTGGGCCTTGCCCCTCAGCTCTTCAGCTCAAGGCTAGCGCTCTACCACTTGAGCCACAGCACCACTTCTGGCTTTTTCTGTTTCTGTGGTGCTGAGGGCCTAATGCATGCAAAACAAGTACTCTACCACTGAGCGACCTTCCCAGCCCTGTGAGATTCTTACCTCCAATTATCTATCAGAAAACAGGAAGTGGTGCCGTGGTTAAAAGTGGTAGAGCACTAGCCTTGCTGAATAGCTCAAGGACAGTGCCCAGACCCAGAGTTCAAGCCCCGAGGACCAAAAGAAAAAAAAAAGTCCAAAGTCCCAAAAGCTAGAAGTGGTGGCACATGCCTATAATCTCATCTATGACAAGATTGAAGTTGGAAGCTAATCCTGGGCAAAAGCATGAGACCCCATCTGAATAATAAATGAAAGCAAAAATGGCTCAAATAATAGAGCTCCTGCCTATCAAAAAAGTTCAAACCCTAGTACCAAAAATAATAAAGATGCCCTAAAATACCACCTTCATCACATTTTTTTCCTCAAAAACCTTTAGTAACTCCCCATTTCTTTCAACTTCAGTCAGGCTCTTATTCTCTTTTTATAATTTTTATTGTTATTATAAAAGTGATGTACAGAGGGATTACAGTTACATAAATAAGGTAAAGAGCACCTTTCTTTTTGAACAAATGTCACCCCTTCCCTCATTCTGTCCCAGTTTTTCCTCTCATCCCAACCCGTAAGTTGCATAGTTCATTTTCAACATAGTGTCCAAGTGTGTATCACTGCTACATTTGTTCACCTTTGTCCCTCCATTTCTGTGCTTCCCCTTATACTCCCAAAGACATATAAACAAATAAACAGAACAAAAAGAAAAGAAAAGGAAAACTTAAAAGAAGAAAAAAACCTCTTGTTTCCATTTCCTGGAGTTCATTACAAAATATTATCTTGAATCATCAGATGTGCATAGGCATTGTGCCTTTCTGTTCTCCTAAGAGTATCTTCCTTTGGTCTCAATGTGTGTGAATGTCTAGAGACCTGCATAATTTATTATGTCCCAGTGTGTTTTAGATCTAGCTTCTACATATGAGAGAAAACATGCAATTTGTCTTCACTTACCATGATGGTTCTAGGTCTGTTCATTTCCCTGCAAATAACATATAATATTCTTTCTAATGGATGTGTAAAATTACAGTGTGTATAGGTAGCACATTTTTTAATCCATTTATCTATTGTAAGGTATCTGGGCTGTTCCACAATTTGGCTATTGTGAATAGTGCAGCAATGAATATGGATGTGCAAATGTCTTTATAGCATACTGGCTTGTGATGTTCTGGATAGATGCTCAGGAGTGGTATGGCTGGATTGTACTGAAGATCTATATTTAATTTTTTGAGGAACCTCCAGATTGCTGTACATTCCCACCAACAGTGCAATGGAGTTCCTTTTCTCCCTACCAACATTTATTGTTTGAGTTCACAAAAATTCAATTGATATCATATCCATTCAATTCAATTCACAATTGCAGGCCCTTATTCTTGGTGAGCCATGATTTCACTAGTCTTTATTTAATACCTTTCTTATTGTGTTGATCCACTCACTCTCCTGAAGACCATCTCCTCAACCTCAGAAGCTGAGATCATTCTGCCCCAAGAAAATCTATCAGAGGGAACTCCTCAACTTCTCTCCCTCTTCTGCTAGGCTTATGGTCCTAGCTTTCCTCCTTCTTGACCATCCCAAAGGAAGAGATTTTTAGTCCTCCTGTCTACACTAACCCTTCTCCTAGGTATGTGACTCAAACTTGATCCCTTTTATCTCTTCCCATGCCCTGTTCTCTTCCCTGTTTTTTTTTTTTTGTTGTTGTTGTTGGTGGTGGTGGTGGTCATGGGGCTTAAATTCTAGACCTGGATGCTCTCCTTCAGCTCTTCAGCTCAAGGCGAGCTCTCTACCACTTGAGCCACAGTTCCACTTCTGGTTTTCTGGTGGTTAATTGGAGATAAGAGTCTCAGGAAGTTTGCTACCCAGGGTGGCTTTGAACTGCAATCCTCAGATCTCAGCCTCCTAAGTGTAAGGTCCGCCCCTGGATGGCGAGCAGACTCCACTTTCCTTGCAGCAAAGTCTCCGCCCAGTACCTGCGTTACCTAGGCAACTGGCACACCTGGAAGAGGTCACATCTGCATCCCCTGAGGTCACATCTGAATTTGATGTGGCCACACCTTTCTCCACCCATACCCTAGATAAGGCCTAACCCAGGCCCAGATGCTCTTTCTCAGCTCTTTCCTTCTCAGCTCTTTTCCAGCTCTCTTAGCTCTCTTTCCCAGCTCTCTTTCCCAGGCTCTTTGCCAGCCTCCTGGAGTGCCAACCTGGCCTGGTCCCAGCAGGTCTACTGAATAAACCTACCCCTTACCTGAATACCACGTGCGTGGTGCTGTTCTTACTCAGCCACCTCTTTTTAAAAACCTAACACTAAGTAGCTAAGATTACAGGCGTATGCGACTAGTGCCTGGCTTCTTCTCTATATTTCTAATCTCACGTGCTGAGGGCCTTCCATATTTCCACTTATGAGTATCTGCACATCTTCTTCCAGCCCATCTCCCCCTTTACCTTCTTATCCACATATGTCTTCATTTGGCCTTTTGTTTGTTTGTTTGTTTAGTCACTCTGCCACTTGGTTTTCTATCCCAGTCATCCAAATGCTTTCCTTGAGGCCCACAATGACCAACCAAGTGACTAAGTTGACTGAGCACTCTCTTGACCTTGATAGATCTCCTGGTAGACTTTATGAAAGTGTTTTTTTTTATTTCCCACTTGGTTTTAAAAGTTACACATTTATTATTCATTGTGGGACACTTGGGAAAATACCCCAAACAATAAAATAGACTTTAAAAAAGTCATAACAAGGGCCATGTATAAGAGTCTTTGGAGCAGAAAACTAAAACAGGAGAATGGAAGTTGAAAACTGCTCAGAAGACACAAAAATGCTGACACTGAAATCTCAGCCACTGGCAATCCTTAGAGAAACTTCTGGAGAACACAGCGTTCTGAATTCCTAATGCTGATCCCTATAACCACCAAGACATTTGAATTTCATCACGCAAACTTGAAGCTCTATTTTAAAAATAGCAGGCTTTTCCCCATGAAACAAAGAAAACTTTGTACTGTATTAACCTTTTCTGGATAGTACCATGTTGAGATATATAATTATACATAATATACTATATATAATCATATATATAACCCTATAATTAATACATTATATATTATATAATATCATATAATATAGTGTAGATATATACTATATAAGAGTATATATAATATATACATAGTATATATAATATATAATATATACATCGTATATATTATATAATATAAACATATGTAATATATATAATATATACATACACACTATATATATGTAGCATAAATAATAATGGAACTGTATTTATCACCTACCTTTCATGTGCTAGGTCCTTGGCTGAGACTTAATATATGTAACCTGTCTGTAAACTCACATAATCATACTGCTCATCTCTGTTTCATAAATAGGTAAACCAAGTCCCAGAAAAAAAAGTTAAGAGATTTATAACTTCAGCTCATCTTCAGCATAACAAGGCCTGGATTTGAACCTAAAGCCTATGTTTTCCTGCTACACCAAGCTGCAAATTCAGGGAAAGAGCTGTGGCTTCCATTCTGCATCATCCCAGAGACTTGGGGAAACACTATTGAACTGCTCTGTGATGACATTGCACGGCCTGGGATGACTCTTGCCACAGAATGTAGATAGCAAAGAAGTTAGTTGGCTCTTAGTATATAGGTTTCAAAAGGATTTTAGCATTAGTTTGCTAAGGTTATTATGACAAAATAGCATCAAATGAATGGCTTAAACTGCAGCAATTTATTTTTTTACAATTTTGGAAGCTAGAAGTCCAAGACGAGAGGCAGATTTGCTTTCTTCTTAGGTCTGTCTCCTAGGCTTGCAGAGAGATGGCCAACCCTTCTTATATCTGCACATAGCTGTTCTCTGTGAACAAGGATTGTTGGTGTCTGTGGATCCAAATTTCCCCTTTTAAATAGTGTATAAATCCAACGGTATTAGGACACCTTACAGTTTTCTTTAGCTCCATTACCTCTTTAAAGGCATCATCTTGAAATACAGTCACTTGTAAGGCGCTGGGAAGGCACTGGGAACAGCACAATTCAGACCATTATAATCTTGGCAAGAAACATCCAAAACTCTTGGAGAGCCAGAAATCTTAGCTTTCAGTTATCAAAAGCTAATATCCCAAATGACTCAAGGCATATAATCTTAACTCTTATCTGCGTATCTTATTATTAAATTATAAATCTCATATTTTCCAATTCAATTAGATTTTTTTTTAGATTTGTGAATTCCCAATGAACTCTAAGACACCATGTTTTATTACAGACCTGGACACAGAAACAAATGATGAATTTAAGCCATTTACACAAAAACCCCTCGGCAATACTGATTCTTTCATTGTTGACTCCTAATTTCTGCTTCACTCTGACCTCTCTCCATTGCTATCAGGTTAGCTGCATTTTTTTCTGATTGTACCATACAACCAGAATCATCTGCCATTTACCAATTCTATGCAGCCTAGAAATTAATTATTGAAGTATTTGAATATGTAAATATAAATAAATAGGTTTTCAAAGGGTGGACAAATGCCGCAGTGGTACTCAGTAGACATTATGTTGAAAATGAACTATACAGCCAGGCGCTGGTGGCTCACGCCTGTAATCCTAGCTACTCAGGAGGCTGAGATCTGAGGATCACGGTTCAAAGCCAGCCCGGGCAGGAGAGACTATGAGACCCCTATCTCCAATAAACTACCAGAAAACCGGAAGTGGCACTGTAGCTCAAGTGGTAGAGCGCTCGCCTTGAGCTGAAGAGCTGAGGGACAGCGCCTAGGTCCAGAGTTCAAGCCCCATGATCAACAACAACAAAAAAAAAGAAAATGAACTATACAACTTGTGAGTGGGAATGGGAGGGAAAAACGGAGAGAGCAAGGGAAGGGGTGACATTTGTCCAAAAAGAAATGTGCTCTTTACCTGACTTATGAAATAGTAACCCATTCTGCATATCATCTTTGTAATAATAATTATTATTATAGTAATAGTAATAAATGCTTAATTAAAAATGAATAGGTTTTATTTGAAGTCTTAAGGCCTCAATTATAAGTGAACTTTTTGGTATGTGGCATGTGTGAAAACTGTTTTGGAGACTTGGAGATGCTGCAGGCTACTTCCAAACCTTCATTATCTAAGTCTGGGTTGTTGAGGATGCTCCATCCTAACCAAGTTTCAGGTGGATTAGACGTTTCTATCAAGGAGCATCTCAGCAAGGATAAATCTCCTACCTTTCCAAAGAGAAAACCTTAATATTAGCAAGGAAAACATTGAGATGTATGTAAATCTCCTAATCGAAGAACAACACAGTGGCATTTGTTGGCCCTCCATATCTGTGGGTGACAAATCTTTGGGTTCCACCATTGTGTATTCAATTAAAACTGGATCACAGATGTAGTTGGGCCTATGATCGATGTGTCAATTCTGAACTTTTTCATCTCTACTCTTTCAGCAAGTGACATGATTTTTTACCTTGTATCAGGTATTACAAGTAATCTAGAGATGATTTAAAGCATAAGAGAGGAAAATGTGTAAGTTGCATGCAATTAATATACCATGTTATAGAAGGGACTGGAGCATCCATGGATGTATTGGAACAGATCCCTTGTATACATTGAGGAACAATCACAGAGTGGGATAATGTAACCTATTGTGTTATATCTGCTGACCCCAGCCTTGCTAATATCCTCACCAATTTCTACCATTTCTTTTTTTTTTATTGTGAAAATACTGTACAGAGGGGCTACAATTACATGGGCAAGATAATGAGTACATTTCTTATCAAGCATTATAGCCTCCTCCTTTGTTTTCCCTTCCCATCCCTTCCCATCCCCCCCTGCCCCCCCCAACCCAATCCTCCCCACTCCTAATTTCTACCATTTCTACATGGATCTAGACCTGAGCTCGCCCTAGCTGTGAGTAGATTTGTAACACCAAAATGCAGTTAAACAACTCAGCTCTATGGAGTTTCAAAATAACCTTTGCAAGAAAAAAATAATAAATAAATGGATCTTGAGATTCAAAATCTTGGGCTTTTTAGATATCGAAAGCTAATAGTCAAGAAGTTTTCAGGGTCTAAACTTACCTCATACCAAATATTATGAAATTCTGAATCCTTTGTTTCTAGAAATCCTTTGTCGCTTCCAAGTTCTTGATAATTCATGCTGTTTCTGTGCGGTCACTGGTGAGACAATAAGAAACTTCGTTTTAAAAGCAAACGTGGCACACATTAATGTACACACAGTAATGTGGTTGTACATATAGCAACTGGGGAGAATTCCAGGAGGGTTTAGAATTCTAGGATTGCTGGGGAGGAAAAGAGAGATTTCCACATGCTCACTGGAGAAAAGCTTCAGACTGGTCCCCCAAAGCTGAGTCAGGGAGGGAGGTGGATAGAAACACTCAGAAATGTAATCTCTGGGATTATTAAGACTCCATTTCTGTGAAGGATTGAATGGTTTGGCCCCAGAGGATGAGTGGACAGGGAGACTAGAGGCTGCCTCAGAGTCCTGTGAACCCAGAAAAGTGAGCCAGGAACACCTCATGTGGACAACAAAGACCAGAGGCTGAGGGACACAGAGCAGCTAGTAAGATACAGGCCTTTGGTAGCTGGCAGCTGTGGTCTTCACCACAGTATCTGTGGGCTTCATTCAAAAACATAACCATGAACTAAATGCTTCAAGAGCCTTCATTTCCACTTATCCCTGTGACAGGGAAAGAAAATTTGAGCACATTTTTAATAACAAAAGATGGCAATGCCTCAGGTCCTATAACCAGAGAGTTTCAAATAACCCTTATCATTTTCACTGCTGGAAGCTCCCAGGAGACCAGTTCTTACAGAATAGGTATTCTTGTGCCAGTTAGCACAATCTCGGAACAGTCCAAGGTGCTCAATTTAAAGGTCACATGCCAGATAAAGGAAGGTTATCCTTTCCTAAACAAAGGCCATGATGTTGGAACAAAACCCTTCCTTCTAATCAATCATATCGTTACCTCAGCCAACAACACATCAAGGGCAGTCTCTGTGGGTGCTGAGTCAGCTGCCAGGAGAACAGAGTGCAATATGTTCCCACTCACCAACTGTTTATCCTGAGGGTCCTCTCACCTCAAAGTCCTGGATTACAAAATGTTCATCCAATACTCTTCTACTCATCTTGACAGAACCACAGAATGCAGCCTCTTGAGCTATACCCAATCTATACCTTGATACTGTACTCAGGCCAGGGTTGAATAGCATCTTCCAGGGAACCCTTCAGCATGTTTCATTACTTGTGTCTGATCTGGGGTTGTAGAGGCTCAAATTTGCAAGAGATCCTCTCAATTTCTCCACCCTTATCAAGAGAAAGCCTTGCTTTAGACCATCCTTAGTGCATCTGCCTGTGGTTCTATCTGACAAGAAGGACAGAGCATTAGTCTTTCTCCTGATATCACCTCAAAGGAGAGAAAATAGCCCCAGCTTATTAAGGTGATCCAAATGATCCAAGGGGTTCCTTATGATCCTATCACACAGATATTTTTAAAGCTTTTTATTTTTTTTAAAAAGACTATTGTGATTTTTCTATTTTATATAGGATGGAATGTGTTCCAAAATTCTCTTTCATAGTGTTAGGTACTACTTCCTGTTATGTATCTCAGTGATACTCTTTCAGGTTTCCTTGATTCTGTCTAGTAGAGCTATTCTCATTTCAGTTGCCAAGTCCCGTAGTAATGACTTCCCTCTATATTAGTAGGCTACTTGGGAAAAGAAAATGCACCTCATTAGAGAAGGAAGTATAATCAGATAAGCCAGGAGGCCTCATCATCAGTCCTCACCCTAGCCTTTCCAGAATGAAGTTCATAGTGATTTCACAGGGACCAATCTTCTCAATGTCTTCTCATTCCACCTGCTCTATGTTCTCCTACTTGTACGTTATATCTGTATGGTATTTATTCTTCTAAAACAATGGACCAGTCCAATTTATCACCATTCTCTCTATGGGACTCTCCCAATGGGTCAGACTCTATGACTTTTAGTCTTGATCTCCCCATCCTTAAAAAGCTCTGGTCGAAAAGTTGGTTGACAGTCAGGATCGTCCCCAGAACTTTCTCTGCAAACTCTGTTTAGTCTAATACTTGCCTTTCCTCAAGGAGGAAGGGAAAAGGTGAATAAGGGATCAGCTCTTCCCTACAAGGCCACTGAGTCCCAAATGAGATTGCCAGTTAGGCAACCCTTCTCATGTGCTGTGCTAATTCATTGCTGGAAGAACTAATCACCATCTGTTTGGGCGCCTGTGGGCACTTGGGCCCACTCTCTCTGTTCTTTGCCTCACATGTCTTATTTTTGCCTTTTTCCTTTGTATTTCTGGCTCTATGTTATAACTCACAGCTTAGTTCATCAATGCATTAAGTCCAGTGAACCCCATCTGCAAACCACTGAATCTAGGAGTAGTCTTGACATGTACTCTACATTAGATAGCCTGTTTCCTCACCTTAGAAAAATAAACCCACCTGACTTACATAACTGTGGCCCCTTGGTATGTCACCTTTATAATAACAATACAAAAATGCAGAAACATTGCTTAACCCCTGCCACACATTCATTCCTGCTACCCACTCATTAGAGTTGCCTAAGTCAGTAAGTTTCTTTAGCAGCCAGGAGTGATTAAGAATTAGGGGAGGGGGGGCTGGGAAGGTGGCTCAGTGGTACAGCACTTGCCTTGAATGCCTGAGGCCCTGGGTTCGATTCCTCAGCACCACATAAACAAAAAGAAAAAAGCCAGGAGTGGCACTGTGGCTCAAGTGGTAGAGCGCTAGCCTTGAGCTGAAGAGCTGAGGGACAGCGCCCAGGCCCAGAGTTCAGGCCCC
>NW_012267261.1:12688083-12698555 GCF_000151885.1 Dipodomys ordii
GGAAGTGGCGCTGTGGCTCAAGTGGTAGAGTGCTAGCCTTGAGCTGAAGAGCTGAGGGACAGTGCCCAGGCCCAGAGTTCAGACCCCACGACCGGACCCAAAAAAAAAAAAAAAAGAAGTTAGCCCAAATAAGTAGCTTTTATAATCTCTACATATTTTTTAAAATTGTTATTAGTACTAGAGATAGAATTTGGAGCCTTACAATTGACAGCAAGTACATTATCACTTGAGCCATACCTCCAGTCCTTGTTAGGTTTGTTTTTTCCAGACAGGATCTCATACTTTTGTTCAGGTAAACCTCCAGCTCTGATTCCCCCTACTTCCATCCCTCACATGGCTGGGATTACAGTTGTGTGCCACAGTCTCCACAGATATTCTAAAAGTCATTGTTTCTTCCAGCTGGGCCTATAGGAGGAAATATTCAAGGTCCCATGCTCAGGGACAGTCCTCACTGTGTCCCAGGCTGGGAAAGAGACAGTTGTGTTTTTATTGCCCAGTGCCCCTTCTTTGGAGTCACTTTTTCATCCTTTCTATGTGGATTATGAAGCATTGCTAAGAGTGTACAGCCTAAAAACAGTATCATGACCAAACCTAGCCAAACACAAGGCTTCTTCATGGCAATAAGATTTGTCCAAGGGGTAGACACATGACATAAGCAGGACCACTCAATATTGATTCACTGAATATTGATTGATTGCTGAGGTTTCAGAGCCAAGATAATATGAGATTTGAACAAGTGAGTTGTCTGTGTGTGTGTGTGTGTGTGTGTGTGCGCGCGCGCACGTGAGAGAGAGTGTGAGGCAGACAGATAGACAGACAGACAGAGAAACAGAGAGCCCTACACTGGTTTCCTGTAGGCTGCCACAACCCTGATATGGTAAAACTACAGAAATCCATTTTCTCACAATACTGGAAGCCAGAAGCCTAAAATCAAGGTAACAAAATATCAGCACTCTCTCTGGAGGCCCCTGGGAGAATTTATTCTTTGCCTGTTCTAGCTTTTGGTGGCTGTGGACATGGCCTAGTATTCCTTGGCTTGTGGCTGCATCACTCCATCCTCCACCTTCATCTCCATTATCACCTTCTCCTCTGTGTGTCTTTTCTCTTCTGTATATGGCTGCCTTTAGAGCCCAGCTTGATAATCTAACATGAAGGCTTCCTTTAGATCTTTAATGGAATCACATCTTTGGCACATACGGTAATATTCACTCTTTTGCCAAATATGGTGGTATATACAGGTTCCAGGAAATGAGTATATCTCCACAGGGACTTTTTTCTCTTTCCCAAGTCCCCCTGGAATCCATAAGAGTTCATTTAGCTCCTGTAACTGCTCCTTCCACTCAGGAGTCACCACAATCTCCTCATGAATCAGTTAGTTCCCTCTTGGCTTTGGCAGCATAAAAGTTCCCTCTAAAGCTTCGGAGTGGTTGAGTGGTGCGTATTAAAGGAGTCCTGAACAACACTGCAATGATGACTGCAGTGGGCTAGTCAATGCAGGAAGGCACCTTGTGCTGTGGACAAAATGTCTGCTCTTGCAGCAATTTTTGAGAAAACTTTCCTTTTCCAATTCTACTATTTCAGAACCCTGACAAATATTATTTTAAAGGATACATTTATACTATATTATTATTTTAGCATATTATTACAATCCATATACTTATACTATCTTATTATTTTAAACATTATATAACATTTGGGACCTGATGATCAGTCTGGATTTTTTTTCAATCATGTCATAATGAAACGAAACAGCAAAACAAACAAGCAAAAAGCCCTTAGAGGCTTAAGCATAAACAGACAACAACCTTTGAACAGGCTAGAGCTAGATCAGGTACAATTAAGACCTTAGGTTCTGATATTCTTCCTGGACTCCATCTCCCAGCTATGTCTCTTCCAGATGGTCACTTCTCAAGCCAGAGGAGAAGCTTTAGGCTCAGGCACTCAGCATTCCAGCCAATAGTCAGGGGTTAGCTTCTCTGACAGGTAGAACAAAAGTCTTCATGTTGAATTTCATTAGGCCTATTGATCTGACTTCAAATGTCTTCCTTAAATTAATCACGGTAGCCAAGAGGATGAACTGCGTGGGTTGGTTTATTCTGAGTCTTTATAGTGAAGCAGAACCCATGACTGAAGAGTGGAAGTGGATGGTACTCTACAAGGAAATGTCTACAAGGAACTTGAAGTACAGTGAAATTAGGTTGCATGTGAAAGGAGTTGACAAGTCTCAAATATTGGGCCATTTAGAAATTCCACAAAATCCTTTTATTTACCTAACTGAATAGACCTGTCAAACTCACAATCAGTAGGTAGATTTTCATAAAATATAGGTTTATGAATGCAATATGAAAATATATACTACCAAGTCATAGAATTTTCCAAAGTTAACTTAGAGAAGATAGTGTGGCTCTAGATCTTTAGGCAGGGCAAAATAGACAAACATTCAATTCATTACTCAGGATATAGCAATAAATACATGGATATTTAATAAATATTTTACTTCCCCAACATACTGTTGAAAGCACCTTGTCACTGGTACTCTCAAATGATTATTCAAAATGTCACAATGATGTTATTTACAAACCATAAAAAATACGTTACTCAGCTCCCAAGGTGTCCTTTTGTCCTAAGTGTGAGATTTTGTTTTCTCTAGCAATGGTCTCCAAACTTTATAGTCACACCAAAAACAATGGACTAATATGGTCATTATATACCATCCATAGATCAATCTCAAGCGTGAATTCATTTTAGCTTGTCTCATATTGTTATTCCTATACTGCTTCCACTATTCATGATTAAAAGAATATGACATTTATCCCAAAGATTTGAGCTTTGCTATTAAAAAATCTTAAGGGCAGGTCATGGTGGTATATGCCTATAATCCCAGTTATTTGAGAAGTATTGCAGGATGATTGTGGATCAAGTCAGCCTGATCACAAATTCAATACTCTATCTGAAGCACAAGTGATTGATGGCATGATTTAAGTTATAGAGCTCATGCCTGGCAAGTCCTAAGTTAAAAACTCCTCCATTAAATACACACACACACACACACACACACACACACACAGAAGAGACTTAAAAGAGGTCAACTCTCTCTCTTTATGGTCCAGATACTTGATTCTAAAGGTCCGCTAATTCTAAGGAGTGTGTGTGTGTGTGTGTGTGTGTGTGTGTGTGTGTGTGTGTGTGTGTGTGTGTGTGCATGTGCCAGTCCTGGGGCTTGAACTCAAGGCCTCAGTGCTATCCCTGAGCTGCTCTTGCTCAAGGTTAGAGCTCTATCACTGGAGCTCTACTCACAGCTTTTTGGAGATTAATTGGAGATAAGACTCCTACTGGCTTTCCTGCTTAGGCTGGCTTCAAACTTCAACCTTCAGATCTCAGCCTGCTAAGTAACTAGGATCACAGGCAAGAGCCACCCACATCTAGCTTGATTTTAAGTAATTTTAACCAACATCTCAAGGCATTCTATGACAATATAATTAATAATAATGGATATGGATCCATGTTTTTTATTTTTTTGTTTTTGCTTTTGTTTTTGTCAGTCATAGGGCTTGAACTCTGGGCCTGGGCATTGTCCCTGAGTACTTCAGCTCAAGGCAAGTGCTCTACCACTTGAACCACAGTACCACTTCTGGTTTTCTGAGTGGTTTACGGGAGATAAAGAGTCTCACAGACTTTTCAGTTCTGGCTGGCTTTGATCCTTGATCCTCAGATCTCAGCCTCCTGAGTAGTTAGTATTATAGGTGTGAGTCACTGGCACCCAGCAAATCTGTTTTTATTGATTATTTTTATTCTGGGGTGTGTGTGTGTGTGTGTGCGCGTGCATGTGTGTGTGTGTGTGTGTGTGTGTGTGTGTGTGTTGCTAAGAGTTGTAGGAATTGAACCTACAGCTTCAGCAAACACATGGAAACTTAGATGGAAACTCTGCCTCCGAATCTGTAATTTAAAATAGATTTAATGCGATTTTCAAATTTTTTATTGACTTGTCATCAGATCTGATTGCCATTGTTTTGATTGTATTAATGTGCTAGACAGCAAACAAGTATTTTTCAGAAGTGGGAAAAAGATGTCAGCGCTACCCTCTCTTTACTAATAAGAAAAAGCTCTGTCCTCAATTTGTGGTTATTTTGCTGCCATGGTTTTAATCAAGTTCAGCTAGAACTAGATAGTATCATACATAAACCCAGTTAAGTGGGAACATTGCAGACACCAGAGTTTGTTAAAGGGAACTATCTGCTGTCAGTTCCATGGTGTAGAAGGATACCCGCTCTCTCCTTATGGTGTTGGGCACGTAGTATTTAACTTCAGCCTATCTGACGTACCAACCAAATATGGGCAACAGAGTCAGTCTCCATGTTGGCAAAGATTATTTCTATTTTTAGAAACTAAATAAAAATAGAAATTCTAGTGTTCTTTCCCATGCCTTCTGAAGACTCCATAACCTTCTGTGAAGAGCACTGATTTCACACTGTAAACTGAGTCCCTACGGTTAGGGGACCTTGTTTGGCTACTCTGGACTTCTGCTCTCTGATCTTTTCCATAGTCCCAAGGGTGAGTCCATATTGACTCCACCAAGCCAATCCTTCCATCTTAGTGATTAGTTTGGAGATGTCAATAAACTCAATCCTGGCTGCAGAAAAGTACAGCTTAGGACTTTTGTAGCAGCTCCAGAGAAAGAATACCTCCCTCACCCACATGAGAACCACCCTCTTGTCAGCTCCACACTCTCAATAAATAGGCATACAAGCTCCTAGGAGCCATCCTGTAGAACCTAGGAATAGGAAGATATGCTAGACATAGAAGGGAAAAATGGCAAGAAACTGCCCTTTGGTTACCTTATTTGAACTTCCACATGAAGGCTTAACAACATCTAGTCTTATTACTGACTTCTCAGTTACACGGATCAAAAAATTCCATTCACTTACACAACCATGCATTTAACATGGCTGCTCTGTCACTTGAAACTAAAACATCCCTCACAGATACAGCTGTCCACTCCCCTCAGGTTGTACATACTTATTTTTGTTTATTTTGGATTTGTTTCCTTTCATTTGTTGAATCGAGATCAACTATGTGAACAATCACTAAATATATAAAAGTTTGTAATAAAATGTCAAATTATAAAGCTGTATAATAACCTTGAGAAAGTATCTGAATTTTTCTGATCTTCAGTGTTCTAATTTGCAAATGGAAGTAAAAAATATATTTCACATTCTGACAATTAAATAGATATGGCAAATAGTACTTACCAGCTGCAATTAGGACTTGAAGCCGATCGACGAAATAATAAAAGCTACCATTTATAGAGGCCGTGAATCTATCTGCCAGGACCTTCTTATAATGTATCTATTTAAATTTCACAACTCCCTGCAAAGGCATTATCCCTTCCCTTTGTCAGATGCAGGTTCCAAGACCTGAAATAACTTGAGGAAGGTTGGCAGCTAGTTAATAGCAGCAAGAAGATGGAAAATCAGATTGGTTTGTCCAAACCTTCTACTTTTTTTTTTTTTTTTTTGGTCAGTTGTGGGGCTTGAACTCTGGGCCTGGGCACTGTCCCTCAGCTCTTCAGCTCAAGGCAAGCACTCCACCACTTGAGCCACAGTGCCACTTCCGGTTTTCTGTTGGTTTATTGGAGATAAGAGTCTCACAAACTTTCCTTTCCTGGGCTGGCTTTGAACCATGATCCTCAGATCTCAGCCTCCTGAGTAGCTAGGATTACAGGCGTGAGCCACCAGCGCCTGGCCCTCAAACCTTCTACTTTTTACTATGCCAAGTCGTTGTCAAAAGTTACTATACATGCCATGACACTCATCTTCATTTCTGAAAACAAAACCTTCAATAACACAACCTTCAGTAATCAGACAAACAAAGCGAGGAAGGTCTGCTTTAGGGGAGAGGGGAAAGAGGGTGCAATGCCCTGCAAATGATACAAAGTGGTGTGCGGCATTAGAGATCAGAAGGAGGACTTTATATATCATGGCTCTCTCCTTCAATCCTGGCACAGTGCTTGGCACAAAGTAGTTAGGAAAGTGACCTCTAGTAGGGGGACATCTATTTCCTATCTGTCCTGTTATCACAACAGGACCACAGGACTGAGCTACCCTGACTGGCACCTGTAGTTCTCCTCCATTGAAGTTTAGGGAGCAGCCCTGTGCCCAAAGTATGTGTTTACACAAGAACTCTATATGGACTGAGCCATGTTCCATTCTGGGGTTCAGTACTACTAGGCCCATTGCCCCTGCAGGTCTAAAGCTGTAGCCATCATTCGTTTTCACCAGGAGTGAAGCTGATGTTTGTGACTCCTGAGGCCGTCCCAACCGATTCTGATTTTACTTGGGGGACTGTGTGTTATTTTGAAGCCCCCTAAAACCTTCACTGTGGGCACTCAATGAACCTTAGTAAAGGGTGACAATGGAGAGATTAGCCTGGACTGAGCAGGGGGAGTGTGATGAAGTAGATGAAGAGAGTGGACAGAAAGGCTGCCCTGGGTAAGGAAGGCAGGCATCTGGGAGTCAGGGGACAGAGTGTGGACAGTCTGACTTGGGAAAGTGCACATGTGAATGAGAGTGAAGAGGAGATCTCCAGAGCAAAACCTGGCTCTGGAAGGGAGATGGATTTTTCAGGCAACTACGGAAAGTGGTTGGACGCTCATCCCCCTAGAGCTGATGGAAAGTAGACAGCCTTGGGCATGTTAAATCCAAGATGTCAAGTAGATTCATTTTCCGTTTATCAACAACAAGGTAGGTGAGGCCATGACTTAAGGAGTCAGCGCTGTCCAAGAGGTGATATACCTTTGGCGAAGAAGTTGATGACGGAAGCAGGAAATCCACAAGTGAACCCCAAGTGCCCACGGGCTAGTCTCTGGTCCCAGCCCCCACTCCTCTGCGCCGGGGCTGCAGTGCCAACCTACCTGGTCCTGGGACTGGGGGCGGGGGAGGGGGGGGAACGCCACACCCAGGGCCCTCTGTCTTTCAGTGCTGGGGGCTGCTTAGGCTGTGGGCCATGGGGGGGGGGTACACCTAGTTTTCCAGGTTCCGATGCCAGATGCCAGCCTGGGCTGCGGCCCCCGCGGGACCGCCCACCTGGCCGCGGCCGCCGCAGTCCGGGCCCCAGCTGCCCGCAGGCCCGCAGCCCTTCCCGGGGGTGGGGTTTCCACGGTTTCTCGGGTTCCCCTTTGTTGCTGCGCCCCCAGGACGCCCCCCTCTAGCCTTCGCCTCTGCGTCCCGCAGGCACGAAAGGGGGTGTTTGTCCGGGGAAGGGGGCGTCGATCGGGAAGAGGGGACTTAGGCAGCTTCGGGGTGCACCGGGGCTCCCCAGAGCGAAGAACCGGGTGCGGGGTGGGGGGGCGAGGGAGGGAGGGAAGGGAGGGGAGCCCGGAGCCGCGGGGGCCGCTGCTGCAGAAGGGGGAGGAGAAGGGGGAGGAGCTGGGGGGCAGGCGGTCCGGGAAGGAGGGGTCTTAAGGGGCGGCGATCCCAGGTCGGATTTCCTCCGAGGCTGGCGATCGGCGGGGCTCCCACCTTCTCCTAGAGCTCTCGGCGCGGCCCCCCTCGTCCCGTGCGCCCTCCGGATTCCGGGACGCCACCATGGTGAGCGCGGGGCGCGCGGCGGGCGCGGGGGGCCCGGGGGCCCGGGGGCCTCCCCGCCCCAGGGCTCGGGGGTGTCTGGGCAGAGGGGAGCGAAGCTGGTGGGACCCGAAGAAGTTCTCCCCGGGCCGGTGCGGGGCCGGCCTTCAGTCTCGCTCCCTTCTCTTCCGCAGATGTGGAAACGCTGGCTGGCGCTCGCGCTGGTGGCGGTGGCCTGGGTGCAGGCGGAGGTAGGTGAAGGGCTGGGGAGGTCGGAGCGAGGGCCCGGGGTGGGGTGGGATGGGGGGTGCCGGAGGGTCTGGGTTGGGGGGAGAGCGGTGGGATCGGGGCCCCGCACACGGGGCTGCGGGGCGTGCGTCCTGGGGATGCGCTCTGGGGCGGGGCGGGAAGTCTGCACACTCGCCGTGAAGTGGGGCTTTGGGGGGCTCCCGGCAGGAAGGCTACTTTAGCAAAGTTAAGTCTCAAAACCTGGAGCGGTAGTTGAGTGGGGGGGGGGGAGGGAGGAAAGCCGCACCCGAGTTCAAAAAGGCGCCTTGATTTGTTCCCCTCACTTCCGAGGAAATCCAGTAGAGTCAGGGACTTTTCCTCTCCAAGTCTCTCCCGGGGAGGGGAGGAGCTGAGAAATTCTTTTGCAGCCAGATTAATTCTTGCTCTCTCTCACACACTATCTCTCCCCCTCCCCCCTCCCAGTTATGATTCCCTGAAGTTTATTTTCATCTTTATAACGTGCCCTAGGCTTTTCTGTTATTATCTGAGTCATATAATAGCCTGTTTCAAAAGTCTAATTTTTCTTTTAAATTTACATTGTGCAAAGCGTGACAAATCTGCAGCGCTGCCCTTTTGGAGGCTTCGTGATTACATTTAAAGCATTTCAGCCCTTTTTTTTCTCTTCTTTTTCGTTTGGTGTTTTCCTTTTTTTGGTAATGTTTTCTTTTCAACTCCAGTGACCTTCCTGAGACACTACAAACAAACCAACAAACCCATTGCTCACAAAGCCCCTCCATTAACTCAAAGGTTTATGGACAGAAAATAAACAATTCTAAATTCCCTGGGCTCTGCTCTCCAGAAAAGTGAGGTCAGAAACTAAACATTTGATAATTATGGCAGGAAATGTGGAAGGAATTAAAAAAGCATGAGGGAGAAGAAATGGAATGCACATTACAAAAGAAATAGCTCTCTGGCGGGTGGTTTATGGTCCCTTCCAGAGTTTTTCCTTACATTATAGTTCAGTCCCACCCGTAGCCTCCACAACTGAACTCTGCCCCAGAATTCATAAATGGTACCAAGTCTATATGATTTAGAAAAAAAGAAGACACACTGTTCTGAATTCCCTTCTTAACTCCCTGCATTGTTGGTTGAGTGAAATAAAAATATAGCTCATAATGATAGGATAATTCCTCTGGGTTAATAAAATTCCTTTCTTTGTATATGTGCCCATACTGGGGCTTGAACTGGGGGCCTCATGCTCATGCTTAGCTTTTTTGCTCCAGGTTGGTGGTGCTCTTCCACTTGAGCTACACCTCCATTTCTTAAACACCCTATTTTAATGATAGAGCAATTGAGTCAGAAAATTTACATAACTTATAAGATGCTTCAGCAGTTTATGATGGGGACAGGATTTGAACCCAAGTCTGATAGCTGACCCTAGGATTTTAATCACACTTCCACACAAACACCCAACCATGAAGGCTTCACATTTATTAGGTATTTTGTATTAACAGACATGGGCCTTGTGTATTACCTGCACCATTTCTTTAAAAGTTCCCCACTCTCATAAGGTCACTTTGGTTATTCCCATTTTAAAGATAAAGGGACAGACATAAGAAAACTATGTAACTTTGTCCAATGGCATACAGCTGATTAATTCTTCAGGAGAATATGAAACCATCAATCTGTATCTTTGGAGCCCACCTTAAACTCCAGCCTGCTTCTCATCTGTTTTATACATCAGAGTTGAAATTGGAGGACATAACCCTCTTCATGTCAGATGGAACCCTGGTTAAGGAGCCCTCCTCTATCCCCTGCTGTGGCCCTCAAAAACAGCTGCAGTTCAGTGATGGATGAGGTGAATCCCTGGTTAGTGTTATGGCATGCTTGAGAATTGCCAGCTAGTGTGTGAAATGACTCTCTGAACTGGAAGGAAATTTGAGGGGGAGGGGATGGGGCTGTTCACCACCAGGCTGTGTGGCCCAAAGCCTGGGATATATTCTAGGCAAGCTGCATCACATACTTGCCTTCCATTGCCCCACCCTGCAGGGTAAAGCTTAGCCCAGGTAAGAAGTTCTTCCTGCAGCAATTTGCTGCTAGAGGTGGAAGAGCATCCAGCACTTTCACCATTCCTAAGCAGAATCCACAGGGAAAGGGGCAAAGTGGAGAAGTGCTGAGACATGAAAACCAAGAAAGCTGCTGCAGAAAAAAAAAGCTGTGGAATCAGGGCATGCGTACACTCTGTGTGTGTGTGTGTGTGTGTGTGTGTGTGTGTGTATTTAAATTAATCCAGCCTTTGTTGCCTGGCCCTGTGGGTAACATTTGGCAACTTCTTAATGCAGGTGTTAATGACACACCTTTCATTATAAATGAAAAGGTAAATTAACTGGCTTTGTAGGAGACTTGAGATTTGGATATATTTAATGATGGTGGCAGTAGAATTGTTTTTCTTGTTAACTGTAAAGACATTCAACAAACACTCAGATATGGTATTTAGAGTCGATTAGTATGCATAGTGCTAAAATTAGTGTAAATATTGTTGAGCTTTTAAACAATGAAATTTAGATGATTTTATTTTATTTTTTTAATTTATTTTTGGGTCCGGTCGTAGTGCCTGAACTCTTGGCCTGGGCGCTGTCCCTCAGTTCTTCAGCTCAAGGCTAGTGCTCTACCACTTGAGCC
>NW_012267261.1:12698605-12699948 GCF_000151885.1 Dipodomys ordii
GCTAGCCTTGAGCTGAAGAGCTGAGGGACAGCGCCCAGGCCCAGAGTTCAGGCCCCACGACCGGACCGCCCCCCCAAAAAAAAGAATTAGGGAAGGGCGGAGAGGGCACAAGAGGGAGCAGAACTAGCTGGAGACTACCCCTGCGTGGTCAGGCAGCAGGTTGGAGGCATCTTTCTATATACCAGGAAACACTAGTAAAAATGAACTGTTTGGGCCACATTTCCATATTCTTAATGAGCCAAACTCTTCTACTGCATGACCTATGTGTGTAGGTGAGTCCTTTGAGCAACTGCATCTATTCTCATCTTTGATAGGTTTCACAGATGAATTTAAAATAATGCACAAGGATCTGAAAGAAACCTTGTCATGGCTCTAACGTGCCTGATTTTCTCCCAAGGAGTAAGGTCAGGCCTGGAGAAAATCTTCATCTGGGAGGTTTTAAGGATACATGTTAGTGATTATGCTGAGAATAGAGTGCTTGTAAAAACCAGGCAAGGGCAGGTATTTTCATTTCAATGGAGACACAAAGAGCATAAACTACTCTCTACAAAACCCAGGGCCCGTTAGCATCATTTTATGTGATCATATGTACATAGCTACTGAGCTATTGTGAACCTCTGTTAGGACCATCCTAGACATTTCCTCATTATTACAAATGAGGAAAAACATGGAGCCTCTGTTTCTTTGGGTCAGGCTTACTTCATTTAATAAGATTTTTTTTCTAGGTCTTTCCATTTCCATTTCCTTACCAATGATCACCGAAATGATAACCATGACGTGGTTATTTTGGTGGTTGTTTTGGGTTTTCCACCTTTTTTGTATTATTTGCAGTTATTTCTTTTGTCTTTCTTTTCCCCCTCCTCTGGTTTATTCCCTGTTGTCTCTGTTTCTTTTTTCGGTACCCTTTGTCTTATATATGAGTTTATCTGATTTGAGGAAGTAAAGGGGAATCACAGAAATGGTGGAACAAAGAATGAACCAATTCGACAGCTATACTCACTACACATTACATTGGAATTGAACTCTACAAGTTGGGTGGAGGGGAGTCACAGGAGGGAGGGAAAGCAGGAGAAAACAAGGAGGGTAACTGTTCAAAAAGAGATGTACCTCCATACTACTTTCCAAAGTGGCTGAACAAGTTTACACTCCCACCAACAATGCAGTAAGGTTCCCTTCTGTCCACATCCTCCAGCATCTGTTGTTATTAGAGTTCTTGATTATAGCCATTCTAACTGGGGTAAGGCAGTATCTCAATGTTGTTTTGATTTGCATTTCTTTTATGGCTAGGGAGGTTGAGCATTTCTTCATGTGTCTATTGGCCATCCTTCTTTCCTCTTCAGAGA
>NW_012267261.1:12702079-12714414 GCF_000151885.1 Dipodomys ordii
CCACTTCCAGCTTTTTTCTTTTTGCTTATGTGGTGCTGAGGAATCAAACCCAGGGCCTCAGGCATGCAAGGCAAGCACTCTACCACTGAGCCACCTTCCCTGCCCCTTTAGATGATTTTAAAGTGAAGTTGCTTGGTGCTTTTTGCTTCAGTGTGAACACAAAGATTCAGTACACATTTTTCAAAAATAGTGTAATCATTTTACAAATTATGTTGTTATTTGAAGAAGCCAAAGCCTGTGGAATAAAGGACCAGAATGGGAGAATTAACATGGTGGCCATCATCCTTAGAAGTGCCAAGTCCTTGTAAATCTCATTTGGTTACATTTGAGAAACTATTAACAGATCATATTAGGGAATGTATTACATTGTTTTCAGGTTCTCCAAGGCTTTGTGTCTCAAAGTTGCTTGTGTGTGTGTGTGCGTGTACGTGTGTGTGTGTGCACGCATAGTTGTACACATGCATGAGCCCGGGCTGGTCCTGGGCTTGAACTCAGGGCTGAGCACTGACCTTGAGCTTTTTTGTTTTTTCCTCTCAAGACTAACACTCTACCACTTGAACCCCAGCTCCACTTCTGGCTTTTTGGTGATTGATTGGAGATAAGAGTCTTATGGACTTTCCTGCCTGAGTTGGCTTTGAATCATAATCCTCAGATCTCAGCCTCCTGAATTGCTACAATTATAGGCTCAGCGTGGCTTTTCAGTTGTTTCCTTCCTCCCTTTCTCCTTCCCTGCCTGGTTCCTTCATTCCCTCCCTCTCTCTTCTTAGGGATCCATCCTCACTATGCATATTCATTCATCCAGCCTCCATTGGTATTCTACCTTATTACTTACTTAAGCACACACCCATGCACTCCTTAGAGTTCTGCTTGCAAGAGGATGTTGAGTGACTAGATGTCTATGTATTAGCAACCTAACATGGGACGGGCAGCAACAGAATAGGGCTTCTACCAAACACGGATACTTGTTTCTTCCCTCCCTCTCTCCCTCACCCTCTCCTCTCATCCCTTCCCCACTGAGACCCACTTTAGCCCCTTGCAAAACTGGTGGATGTCTGTGTTAAGAATTTAATTTTCCTTCTGGAGTCTTGGTCAGTGGAGCTCTGGTCACTTTAACATGGCAGACTGGAGGGGATGCCATGGTTCAAATGCCTGCTTCGGGAGGACAGCCTTGCCAAGTGCCCAAATGCTGATTTGCCTTTGCTGGCTGTCTCTGCTCTGATTCCCAGCATTCCCAAGGAGCAGACTTACAAATCAGATCACTCATTCTCATAAGGGACCCAGACTTGACCTATGAATTCTTGAGTATATCACCTAAGTCCTAAGGTACTAAGGTCCTAAGAGAATAGTAAGGAGAAGCAGTAACAATTCTACAGATGGAACAGTTCTTTGTGGTAAGGATGCCGTATTGGCAAATTATCCAGGCTTTGTCCCTCAGAGCCATGCTATTTACTCCATTTTACACCCTATTAACCATGTGTAGTTAACCACTAGGGTTTCATTTGCCAATTTGGGAGCTCCTTTACATTCTTAAGAATTGTTCTGAGTAGGCTCAGGTAGGTCTAGAGTGTAACTATATCCAAGGACTGCTGTTGCTGAGAGCTGCAGTTGTGTAGTAGCCACTAAAATGATCTCTTGTTTATCCTTTGGCAAATAAACTACTTACGGTGATGGTAAATCCCACTGTTCGAAACTGGGGAGTTAAAACATAGCAAAGACCCTGCTGAAGAGCCCAAACAGATACATAAGCACTTGGCACAGCAAAGCCACTGAGAATCTCCAGATAGTAGACACACCATAGCAAATCTTCTGGATTTGGGTGACAGAAAGCAGGAATCAGAGGAAATGTTCTAAAGAAGAAAATAAAGTCAATCAGGCAGAATATCACAAGCTTCCACAAGTACAAAAAGTAAAGGATGAGCTGTAAATACCAGTGACCATGCAGAAGAATCGAAAGGCCATGTTTTCTTTTTCCTACTCTTCCCCAAATAACTGGAGATTCAGTAGAACATTTCCAGTGGATATACATTTTATTAGCTTAATAATGCCAGATAGGAGCTGGACATGGTGGTGAAGTGCCAGTAGTCTTAACTATTTGGGGAACTGAGGTGGAAGAATCATTTGAACATATGTCTGGACAATATAATGAGACCAAGTCTCAAAATAATGCTAGATATTACAGGACTAAAAAAACCCTAAGTTTTAAATGAATTGATTTTGTAAGCCATATGATTAATGTGTCTGAAGGTCTGATGTATACCTTTCTCCTAGGTGCTTAACTCTTGAGTCCTGTGTCTTGCAAATGCTGTTTCTCCAAAAGTGAACATTAATGACATAGGACTTTCCATCAGTCAGTTATGCAGCATTGTCTGTTGCAGATCAAGTGGCCTGCAGTAGTGGTAGGCCAGGTATTTTAAACTAGTGGCAGCCACAGTATGTGTTATAATGATGTGGTGAACAGATATTTTTACAGTGATCATTGTTACATTGACATAGAAACTTTTCTTGGTTTTGAAAATCCTTTTACGTTAATAAAGCACACAAGTCTTTAGTGTGTATGTTGATAAACTTATATCTGAATATTCCCAGATCATCACCACCCAGCCAAGACAGAGAGGAAGTTAGTGCAGAAACAAACACTATTGTCTCAGTGAAAGAAGACCTACAATGAAGACCTTGAATGATAGAACCATGGTCTTACACATTTCATGCTTCCTTGCCCAGTGGTGATATTCTTTCATGAACTCTGCCTATTGGTGTTTGGCCTTACTAACAGTTGGCAAGCTTTGAACCCATACTTTGGCAATGTGAGCTTTTAATAATTAATGAAAAGGAAAATTAACCCTTCCATGAAACTTGCAATTAGTATATTATTTTAAGTATGTTAACTTGTAGTTAACAGTGCTTACCTTTGCCTTCTTAGGCATTAATGGTCTACAGCAAACATGACTTAATACAGTCTCTATTGATATGAATCCATTGTAGTCAACTTTTGGTCAGCTTTAGGAGCTCTTCCAAGACTGAATGGGATTCTAGGACTCTTATATTTATAGTATAGTTTACACTGAGAAACTAAGGAAAGAAAGTCAAAACATCGAAGCTGACCATTTTCCCCTGAGCATTAATACATTTGAGGAGAATCTACAAAAGATGCTCTTTATGTTATTCCTGCCAGCTAAAAACTTAAACCTGACCAAATAACCAATAGGAGAAGGGTTGAGTACATCACAGTACAGACATATGTACCTCTCTAAGTTGAATTTCTAAAACATTGTCTGTGGGTGGTGGAATTGGGAATCATTTTATCTTTGCTTAGTCTATATTTTCTATAGTCTGTACTCTTTTCTGTGTTCCTTAAACATTTTTTTAAGACAGGGTCTTTTTTTTCTTTTTTGATAAGTCCTGGGGCTTGAACTCAGGGCCTGGGTACTGTCCCTGAGCTTCTTTTGCTCAAGGCTAGTGCTTTACCACTTCAGCCACAGCTCCACTTCTGGCTTTTTACTACTTAGTTGGAGATAAGAGACTCATGGGCTTTCTTGCCCCACTGGCTTTAAACTATGATCCTCATATCTCATCCTCCTGATTAGCTAGGGTTACAGGAATGAATCTCTGGTGCCCACCAAGACAAGATCTTTGTATGTTGCGCAAACTAAACTCAGTCCTCTTGCTTTTGCCTTCTTACGGCTGATACTAAAGTGTGTTCCATTATGCCTGGTATTTCTCCAAACTTTTTGTGCACATGCTTTATTTTCTTATTCATCAGAAAACAACATGTTCATATTAACCTTTTCTTTAGATAAAACAGGAAGGGTAACAGAAATCCTCATGGTAGCAGAGCCTTGGAGGGAATGTGCAAAATGTAGGATGTCCAGGGATCGTTTTGGGAGAAGTAGGAGGGCCCGAGCTTCTGTAGCTCACAACTACTTATTTGCCCTTCTTCCAGAGAAATGATCCAATTAATCAAAGAAGTATGTGGTATATATGGTGGCACACACCTGGGGTCTGAGGCAAGCGGATCATGAGTTTGAGACTAACCTGGGCTATGTAGCAAGAGTCTGTCTCAATAAGCTAAAGGCTGAAGATGTATCTTAGCAGTAGAGTATTTGTCTACCATGTGTAAGAGCCTTGCATTGAAAACAAAACCAAAAAAGTATTCAATAAGCTTATTAGAAACTGTATGCAATAAAAATGAGAACCTCCCAACATTGAGATGAGTAGCTTATGAAGGTAGCCTAACTGTGATATGTGTAACACCACTATTTCTCCCTTACTTAGGACACAGACATTGCTAATCAATCATAGAATTCTTTCCTAGGGAGCTAGGGAGAAGGTTGGAAAAATCTTAACAATGTTCTGTGTAGCTATTAGCAATCATTAGAATCCGTATGTGAGATGAAAACAGTTTGCCATTCCTGCTGGAAAAATCAATCCAAGTTGACAAACACAGACAAATGTTTAGCCCAAATTAGGATAATTAGAAGGTAGAGTTCAGCATGGTGAATCTAACAAAGGCAGCCTGTGGATAATAGGTGAGTCAGCTTAGGTACCAAATGACTACAAATGTCAGGGAAATTGCATTTACTAGTTTCTGGCCCACGCTTCTATTTTCTTTTGGCTAACTCTGAACTTCTTGAAATAAGCCAATCCCTCTAATTTTGGCCATCAACAAAAATATGATAATGAGAATTTTCTTGGCTGTTCGGATGAAGTAAACAGTTGCTCTTGTTAAAACTCTTAAGAGCCGCTGCTGTCATAGATAACAACTTCAACATTAGCAGAGTCTGGAAATAACTTGCTAATAGAATGCTCTTTGGGTAGTTGGAATACAAAATAGAGCCTGTAAATTTGCATTTTCTGCTGTGGCTGAAAGAGTTCCATGTAATCTCTTCACAGACTTCTTATTTCCTCATTTGGAGACCATCACCGTTAAACTATTCCTAGGATTAAGTCATGGATTTATGACCCCTAGTTAGTCCTTGAATAATCCCAGACACTATTTGTAACTAAGCACCACTGTTACCATTTGATATATGGCAAAGGCTGTACCATATTGCAGGGCAAGGTGTGTGTGTGTGTGTGTGTGTGTGTGTGTGTGTGTGTGTGTGTGTGTGTGTGTGTGTGTATTATGAGATACTGGCTTGTAGTCATTTGGTACCTAAGCTGACTCACCTATTATGTTGGAAATGTATCTCTCTACCTTTTATTGATTTCTAGATTTAAATCCTATGTCTGGGACAAAATGTCTTTTCCTCTGCCTATCATTTGTCTTTCAGTGATAGTTAATAAAGGTAATTTATTTGTTTCTAGAAGTGCTACAGTAAGGGACTAATAATGGGCACCATCCTAGAGGCCTCTGGTTTTTGTTTCTTGGCCTTTGTTTTCAGAGTTGAGGACTGAACTCAGGACCTTACACTTGCCAGGCAAGTGCTTTTCCACTGTGCTAAATCCTCCACTTGAGGTAACTGTTCTGAAGGCTTCCTCCACCATTGCTCGTGTGTGGCTCAAGAGGATCGTTAGGCCCTCAAGAAGCCCATTCTGCAGCTTTTCCTCACCTCTAGCCACTGCATCACACAATCCTGAAATGCAGTGGTGGGATGGGGTGGGGTAGGGGGGAGGAGAGGGCTGCGGGGAGGTTCTGCCTACTCAGGATATCAGAGGCTCCACTTGGATGGCAGGAATGGACCATTTTCAACCAATCCACCTTGTCCCTGTGGTCAGTATGTCCAATAGGTGGCAGCTGTTTTGAGCAGAACTTCATTTGGACTTGTGTCTTCTTGGTTGTCTTTCATTATCATGACACTCAAAGCTTCCCCTGAGCTCCTTCCTTCATTGTCTCCTCCTCTTCTCATGAACGGATGTGAGCAAGACTGATTTTTTGGCTTTTGTTTTTATTTCTCTGATGCTGGTGCTTAGCACATGCTTGGTGAGTACTCTACTACTGAGTTATACGCAATACGCAGCTCAGGTCTGTCGTCTGTCTTTGAATGGATCCTGCTTTTTGTTGTTGTTGTTTCTTTGTGTGGTTGTTGTTGTTTTTAGATAGAGTCCTACGAGATACCCTACGTCTCAGTCCCCACTGGGTTCAGCTCCAGCTGCTTCTCTGACACATGTTGGAGATGATTCTTAGAGCATTTGCAGCTAATGCTCAGTGACTCTGGAGATATTTAAGCAATTCCTCTATCCTTCAAATGTATTCACAGCTGTTCCACATTAAAGAATTAATTGGCCAAGTTGCCAGATAGTTTTAAATTCCAACTTAAGCTAGGTGCTTGTGGCTCATGCCTGTGATCCTAGTTGCTCTGGAAGCCGAGATCTGAAGGTCACAGTTTGAAATCAGTCCAGGAAGACACATCAGAGACTCTTATCTCCATCTAAACAGCAAAAAGCCAGAGCTGGGGAGTGTGCATCCAGTGGTAGAGTTCCAGTGTTGAGTTACAAAAGCTCAGAGAGTGGGCAAGGCCCCGAATTCAAGCTCCAGTCCTCCGGCCTAGCTATTGGAAATGGTTGTATAGATTGTTGCTACACCACTGAGGGGGCATGTGAGGCCTTCTCTGTGTAAACAAAGCTGCATGCATGCCCTGCCATAGGGCTTTTCTGCCACCTAGAGGAAAGGGCACTTATAGGAAAGGCACTTTTTTTCCTAACTGACCTGCAGAGCTTTCCAAACTTGATTACTCAAGTCATACTGCCTGCCTATTCTGTATCTTACTTTTATCTTGTGTTATTTTGAGGATGTGTGTGTGTGTGTGTGTGTGTGTGTGTGTGTGTGTGTGTGTGTGTGTGTGTACCGTACTTGGGCTTGAACTCAGGGCTTCAGTACTGGTTGAAACACAGCTCTACATCTAGCTTTTTTGTTGTTGTTGTTGATTATGGGGCTTGAACTCTGGGCCTGGGTGCTGTCCCTCAGCTCTTCAGCTCAAGGCAAGCGCTCTACCACTTGAGCCACAGTGCCACTTCTGGTTTTCTGGTGGTTTTTTTTGGAGATAAGAGTCTCACGGACTTTTCCTGCCCTGGGGTGGCTTTGAACCTCGATCCTCAGATCTCAACTTCTTGAGTAGTTAGGATTACAGGCATAAGCCACTGGCACACAACTACATCTCGCTGTTTTAGTGATTAATTGGGGATCAAAGTCTCCTGCCCATTACTGCCTGAAGATGGCTTCGAACCACAATCCTCAGATCCCAACAGGCACTCAATTGTATCTATAGATTTTATCAGTTGATTTCATGCTGTCTTGGGGCGTTGTCAGAAGCCAGTTCCTTGTTCCTGTGGCTCTCCCTCCTGAATAAAACGGAAACAAATGGAAAGTTTCAAATCATGTTCTTTTGCCTCCACAGTGTGTTCCTTTGGGCTGTTGCCCATCTCAGGCCAGTTGGGAAAGTGTGATTTCCCCAGGAATTAAGCAAAGCATTGCCAGCCCTTGTCTGATTGGGATTAGCAGAACTTCTCTGGGAGCACAGCTAAATTTCAGCCCCTGGGAAGAAATGCCTTAGACTGAGTGAGCCCCTAGCCTGGAGCCTGTCAGAACCTGTGTCATTTGTTTGCATTAGCTGAACAAAAAGCGACAGGCTTTCCGGCCTGCTTCCCCTCCTCCCCTCGCACCCCTCTGCTGGGAGAGGCCGGTAAAAGTCTAGACAGTGTCTACTTGGCACTGAGCCTTTCCAGCACAGCCCACATAGTTCTGCAGCTCTGGCTGACTTTTGGTTGCCTCTCCTCACTCATTTCTCCAACTTTCTTAGCCTTAAAACTATCTAGGGGCTGGCATGAGCTGCACACGTAGGAGACAGGTGAGTGAATTGATGAGTCTGCCAGGGTTCCGCGGCCCTTTGAGAGACACAGAGGTGCTGTCTGATGCCACGGCTGAGATTTGCACCCCTGAGAGGAGCTGGCCTCAAATGAGCCTACATGATTGGCCAGAGAAGGACTGGGGTAAATAACCCAGGGCAGATGCACAGGTGTGGATGAATATTACATCATGTGGACTTGGGCAAGTACCTGACTCTTCATTTCATAGTAAGGTATGGGGGTGGGAGAGCCCTGAAACACAGCTCTGGAAGTCTACTCATGAAATGCTGCTCTTCTGTGTAGATACTGGGGCTTGAACTCCGGGCCTTGCCGACTCCCTGAGCATTTTTTGTCCAAAGCTGGTGCTCTACCACTTGTGCCACAGCTCCATTTCTGGCTTTTTGCTGTGTAGTTGGAGATGAGAGTGTCCTAAATTGGTGTGCCTGGGCTGGTTTTGAATTGTGTACACACACACACACACACACACACACACACACACACACTGTTGGAACAACCAAATCTAATGACACCGATAGCCACCCTGACCACAGACTGTACACAGAGACATACTGGAGTCCCCTTTCTTGCGGGGGGTCTCTGTAGAAGGCCTGTAACGTTCTGTAGCATCTTGGTGGCCAGCCCAGTTCACAAAAGCTACATTGGCACGGAGACAAATGTACACATACCATTGATTCACATGTGCTAAGGGCACGGACTCCACTTCTCCAAGGCCCCCGCCACCTTGACTCCTCACTAATCTGTAAGTATGGTCCTACAATTAATTAGGAGCAGCTTGAGAATGAGGTCACTGTCAGATGAAGAGTACTCACCTGGCTTCACTTTTTAGTCCCAGAGATCTTGGGAGTGTGTCCATTTGTGCTTGGCTGCCTTCTCTGGTCTTTCTTTTTTTCCCCCCTTTCTTATTCTGTGTGGCCTTGGCCTTGCCCACAGCAGATTTCCTGGTTAGGTGTTTATTTTAAGGCAAAGCTTTCACTTTATATGTTAATTGGTGTCGGCATCATGTTCAACAGAAGAGTCATTTTCTGCAGAGCTGGATAACGATCAAAGAAAACCCCAGCACGAGAAACACCCACTTCAGTGTGGGTCCATTTTGGTTTTCTTAATTTCCTTTCTAGAGGATAGGCCCAGAAGGAGAGTGGGATGGGGGAAGCATTTTGAGGAGAGGCCAGAACATTCGAGTCTTTACTAAAGGTTGAATGTAATAACTTCAATACTTGCTGCAGACCTGTTTTCTTTTCTTTTTTTCCCTCCATTTTCCTTCCTTCCTTTTTTCCTCTCCACACCTCCTTTTCTTTCTCGTGCCATTACTGGGGCTTAAACTCAGGGCCTTGCTCTTATGCTTGGCATCTTCCACTTGAGGCTAGTGCTCTATCATTTGAGCCACATCTCCACTTCTGGCTTTTGCTTATTAATTAGAGATAAGAGTCTAATGATTTTTTTTTTGCCCAGGCAGGCTTCAGACCATGATCCTCACATGTCAGTAATTCTACCTGAAGAGGCAGGATTACAGGCCTAAACTACCAGCTCACTAGCCCAGACTTATTACTTATGACATTCCCTAGCTACTTGTGGGATATGTTGTTTAAAGTGAGCAGCTTACTCACTGGGGTACAATTGGAAAAGAGTTTTCCTGCTTATTTCTACAAAAGGACATGTATAGTTGAATAAGATACTGATAAAGTTGGGGAAGGGACTGCATTTTTCTGATACCAAAAGTCCGGAAACCATGGTCGTGATAAGAAATCCTTTAAAAGTAACGAATGCTTGGGGATCTTTAACCGCCCTCCCCACCCCATCCCCCAGGTTGGTCATTTTACAGCTTAGTAATTGCATTTTCCCTCCTGTTCCCCTGATCAAACAGGCGGCTCTCAGCATTTCTCAAGGCTTCTGTTGTTCTGCTGAATTGTAGTGCAGATTAGAGAGAATCCGGTTCCTCCCCAGTGGTTATGGTTCAGTTTTTTAATTGAGTTATTTTCCCAGGTAATGCTATCGTTTTGCCTAGTGTGAATGGCGCTGTCATTTAGTGACTGTAATTACTCGTGTTTCAGTGGCCTGGGATATAAAAGACCTTCTCATTCTCTGGTGATTTGCTCTTGTGCTATAGGAAAAGCCTTTTTTTTTTTTCTGATTAAGCTGGGGGAAGGGAGACAGAGAGAGACACCAAGAGAGAGAGAGAGAGAGAGAGAGAGAGACTCTCTTATGTTACTAAGTGCTATTATAGGCCCCAGACAGCCAGTCTATGGGTTCAGATGTGACAATCACCACATTCAGAAAATCACAACATTCTCTTTGATGGAGAGACAGAAGATTTCTAAGCATGAAATGTCCCAAAATGGTTCTTGTCTAGAAACAGAGAAGGCAGGGCTGGGAAGGTGGCTTAGTGGTAGAGCGCTTGCCTTGCATGCATGAGACCCTGTGTTTGATTCCTCAGTACCACATAGACAAAAAAGAAAAAAGCCAGAAGTGGCGCTGTGGCTCAACTGGTAGAGTGCTAGCCTTGAGCTGAAGAGCTGAGGGACAGTGCCCAGGCCCAGAGTTCAGGCCCCACGACCGGACCCCAAAAAAAAAAACCAGAGAAGGCAAACGGGAAGCAGGAAAATAGTGCTATGGAGGATTGGGAGAAGAAGAGGGGGGTGGTGATGCAGGAAGGAAATGCTCTCTGTTACTATTAATTGCAGTGGATTAAACCAATAAAGATGAAGTGAGAAAGGGTAGAGTTTCTGATCTTTGAATTGCCTCAGGAGGAAATACTGTGAGAAAATTACACTCTGCTGATAGGTGTGATCAGAAAGATCTGTTTCTGGAAAAGTAAATGTATAATCTCATCATGCAAACTCACCACAGAAATGATCATATAAAAGCTGTAAGTTAAAATTGCACCGGTATAAAGCATGTAGCAAAGGAGATCATGTGCATAAAGTACCTTGAACAAGGTAAGCACTTGCTTAATGGTTGTTACTCTTGTTGTTATTGCTTACATTCTAAGGGACAATAGAACTGCAGGGGGAGACATAAAGAACCTCAATCTATGTTGTATGTTGAGTGATGCTAAGGTTCGTGTTAGATAAAATGTTTTTGAGCTGCAGGACTTTTCAGAACCTTGCAATATTCATAGCTGTGCTATTTATGAGTCTCTGGGAAGAAAGTATTGAAATAAACAATGTTTTCCAAACATTTTACCATAGAACATTTAAAAAAATATCAAGCTGGGAGCCGGTGGCTCATGCCTGTAATCCTAGCTACTCAGGAGGCTGAGATCTGAGGACCACAGTTCAAAGCCAGCCCAGGCAGGAAAGTCCGTGAGACTCTTACCTCCAATAAACTACTAGAAAACCGCAAGTGGTGCTGTGGCTCAAGCTGAAGAGCTTGAGGGACAGCGCCCAGGCCCAGAGTTCAAGCCCCATGACCGATTTAAAAAAAAAAATCAAGACAGGCACGGGTGGCGTACATCTATGATCCTAGCTACTGAGATCTGAGAATCTCAGTTTGAAGCCAGCCCTGGCATAAAAATCCATGAGACATGTATCTCCAATTAACCATTAAAAACCACAAGTAGAGGTATGACTCAAGTGGTAGAGAGCCAGCCTTGAGTGAAAAAGCTAAGGGAGAGAGGGAAGGCCTAAGTTGAAGTTCTAGTACTGGTACACAGAGCGCATACACACATGCATGCACACAGACACGCATGCACACACACAGAGTCACATTCAAGGCTAATGTTCCTTGGCCAGTCTGGACAAACCTCTGCATTCACAGTGTATTGACATCTCACACCAGGCCTTAGTGGCCTTGCTAAGCTCCCTTCCTAAGTGAATTTCATTTCATTTGGAAAATGTGAGAGTTATCTGGAGCCCAGGAGAATCTGAAGAAACTCCATTGTGGGCCTTCAGCATAGTTCTTCCCATATTCACCATTGAGGATTTGTGGGCATCAAATAAAGTTCCCAGGAACTTTTCTCATTCATATTTCACTTTCCCTACCATCAGTGCCTCAGTAAGCCTGTGAGATCGGCTGTCAGAATCTATCTCCTCTGTTGACCACTCTGTCGGCATTGCTACCACCACAGTCCTAGTCACCATGATGATGGACTATTGAACCAGCATCAAGCCTCTCCATCTCTCTTTTCCCCCTCTTACCTTCCTGTCGTGTTTCCATACATGGTAGCCTTGGTAAAATGCATTGTCTTTGTAAAATGCATATCTGTTCATGTTGCTTTCTGTGTAACACTTTCTAATGTCCTTTGTTGTGTTCAGAATAAAACATCAGCCTGGTGTGGTGGTACATGCACTTAGGAGTTTGAGGCAGTTCGATCATGAGTTCCAGGCCAGCTTAGGCTACATAGAGAGGCCTGGTTTCAAAAAATCAAACAAGAAGAAACAAAAGAAAAAGGAACACAAACAAGATCACACTAAAGCTACCAGCACATCTATGTTTATGGCTGCATTATTTACCATAGCTAAGATATGGAACCAACCCAGATGCCCCTCAGTAGATGAATGGATCAAGAAAATGTGGTATATATACACAATGGAATT
>NW_012267261.1:12714724-12745933 GCF_000151885.1 Dipodomys ordii
AAACAAATCGTTTAAATAGGGATACAGGTGGACCCATTGCAACAATGAGATGTACAAGTCGTTATGTCGAAAACGAACTTTACAACTTCGGTGGGGGGGAGAGGAGGATTGGGTGGGGGATGGGGGGGAGGATGGGAAGGGATGGAAAGGGGAAACAAAGGAGGAGACTACAATGCTTGATAAGAAATGTACTCATTATCTTGCCCATGTAATTATAACCCCTCTGTACAGTATTTTCACAATGAAAAAAGAAAAGAGAAAGGAAAAGTCTATAAGGCCCTGCACTCTAGCCCTTGCCTATTTCTCCCAGCTTCTCTCTTCTCCATTTCCCTCTCAGACTCTGGCCATAGCCAGGCTGGCCTTATTTCTGTCTCAGACATATAGAAATCTCTTTTCTTCCCTGCTTGAACTACTCATGGTTTAGGTTTCAGCTGAGACGCATACTCTAACCACTCCATCCAACAATGCTCTCTCTTCCACATTTCTGTCATTTATATTGTGTTCTCCTCCAGATGTATTCTTTACTGTGCAGTAGGAACTTGTTTGTCTGATCATCATTTTCTTTCTAGAATATATTTTCCAGGATAGGACCTAGTCTTCCTCATTCAACGACGGGTCCCCAGTTCCTAGAACCATGCTTAGTATATTGTTGCTACTTAGTAAATATCTGTTGGATGACCCCACTGAGTGAATGGGCAGATGTCTCCTGTGTCATATGAGAAAGTCCACAATGGCATGCCCTTGGTCTCTGTGTGTTAGTCATTATCGGCTCTGTGCCAATCTTGGCAAGTGTAATATACATCAAAAATGGCTGACAGCATGTCCCCATCAATGCTTTGCATAATGTTGGACATGGTAGGGATGCTGAGCTTGTTTAATCAGATACCTGGATTCTAATTCTCTCAGGTCCAGATGAAGTTGAATTTAAGCAGGGCCTAGCTGAATAGTAAATATCTCTATTCTTTTCCTTCCATGCTCAGCAATTCTGAAATAGCTGGGCACCATTCCCAGAGGAAGTTAATATCCTGAGGAATATATATGTATTAAATTCTGCTGGTGGTGATTCTTTCACCAAAAGCCCCAAGTCACTTTGTTTTCTGACCTGGCTGTTTTCTGAGACTTTTACTTTTAGAGATCCTTCCTATTCTAGCTCTTTCTCCTGTGTCATTCGAACAGCAATTGTGATATGGCTAAGTGTGAGTAAAACCCAAGAAGAAAAAGGCATTCCCTGTGGCTAGATTTGCACATTCAGATCTCAGAAAAGTCATTTTTCCACACATGTATGGCATAGTGGTTTTTCTTGGTGGAGCCTCAGGAAACAGACTACGTCCCTCCCTCCCTACCCCTACCCCCACCCCCACCTGCCACCTGGGCTCTCCAAACTCTTACACTTGACTCACAGACCAAACTCTGACTTGTTATAGCATGTTACCCCCATTTTTCATTGGGACTATAGGGTATGGGGTAATCAAAAGCAGTTAACTATGTGGCAATTCTCCAATGTTTTAGTCACTTAAAAATGAAGGTAGCCGTTTTTAGAACTATCGTGTTAACATAGTACTGGGGAAGGTTTTGTTGTTGTTGTTGTTTGTTTTGTTCTGTTTTGTTTTTCTGCACCACAAATAATAATTTTTCTACAGCAAGTAGGATTTTGCTGGTTTCTCTGTTGTCCTTTTGAATAGAAAAGAAAGTCTTTGGACATCATTGGTTTGGTGTAAGGGTCTCATGAGATTTCAGTCTCAGCAAAAATGGCGGGGGGTGGTTTGCAGCATTAGAACAGAAGAGCTGACAGCCTCTCATTGGTGGGTCTCCTGCCAACTAAGATCTGATTGGTCAGTACAGAAAAGTTTTCCAGTTCCTTCTTTCCAGCTGTGACTTCCCATCTGCTCCAAAGGAAGAATGCAGGAAAGGAATGTATCAAGGGGAATAGAATGTGCATGCTTTCATTGAATGTAATCTTGAGACACTAAAAAAGCTCCAAGTATGTGTGTATCATGGCCCCAGATGCAGGCCTGCCCACATATTCAGTGAGCTTAATTGTATAGACTACTTTTAATCCAGATTACAGAAAGTCTTGCTCTTTCCACCCAAACTCTTTTCTGACTCAGAAAGCCAAGTACTGAGAATTCACTGCTCAGAGCTGTGCTGTTCAGTCTGGATCCTTCCTCCAGCCACAGGCTAAGCATTTCAAATTACAGCTAGTCCAGATATAATGTATAATACACACTAGACTCCAAAGTGAGGACAGAAAAAAAATGTGTCAGCTCTTAATAATACTGGATGGTATGAAATGGTAAAATGTTGGCAAACCAGTGTCTCCAAAATAATTTTATCTTTCCTTTGACTTTTTTTAAATGTGGCTTCTGGTATTCAGTTTTCATTGGCTAGAGTTGCTCTAGACAGTTGTCACTTAACCTCTGGTCACATATAGTGTTGCATTATCTCAGGCTATGGAATTCCTTGAAACTGCATGTATTGATGCCCTGAACCAATAAGCTGAACTTTATTCCTCCCTGAATCCCCAGTATGTGGCCTTTTATGTAATCTTGGTGTTCAATTGCCCAGTTTTGCTTACTCTCTTAAAAATGGGTTTTAGCCATTCCTCTTGGGACAATGAATGAAAAAGAGATGCAGATTTATTTGTATTTGGAGTGTTAGGTGTTACACACACACATACACACACATGCATGCACAAGAACTGAACTTATTGATTTATTGGTTCTAACGTATTTTAGAAAGTTCTAAATTTTTCCTAGAATGACAGCCATTTCTTGAAACTAGACTATTAAAATCCATCTGGGAGGGGATGCTGGAATGTCTGTATACACAGGCCCAGCAGAGAGAGCAATGGTGTGCAAATTGATACATACAGGTCAGAACAAATGCCTTTCTGTTACTCCATGAATCATGAGGAATTTCCATATTCAGAAGAGATTAGCACCCCACTGTCTAGGACCCAAATGGATATAGGTACAGGTAAATTAGCATGTTATCCCAGTGACTTCTAACCCTAAACCAGAGTGAAGAAAAGAAGTAACTGTCTGGAAATGCAATTAGGTCGCTAAGACTTTCTGAGTCTGAAAATACCCAAAAGTTTCACCCTGGGTGGCCCCCTTCCCCTTTAAACATCCTACAGTTTTGTAGGGAAGCTTGTGGTTGAACCACATGCTCCTAATGCCTAGGCTAGCTCTGTTATGCCTAAAATACAGTCATTTCTGCTGGCCTCCTGGGAGAGTCTGACCTTTCTCTGCATTCCCTGACCACATAATTCACTCCCCCCCCCACCATCCACTGTTTTTGTTCCCTTGTTAAGGAATGTGCAAGAATGCTCCCCTTGAAATGTACCCTCTTTGGGGACATTTATTAGATTTATTAGATCTCACTGATGAGAATGATCTCATTTCACTGGTCACTTTATCACCATAAAGTGATTCACAGTGACTCAACCCCCCTTAGGTGGCATTGTGGGAAGTGAATGATTCTTCTCCCTAAGACCTAGAAGCAAAGGTGTGCCCATCTGCCTAGACTCTCCAGCCTCAAGGACCCTTGAAAATCTCCCTGTGACTATTGAGACAAGTACATTAAGGCTACAAGAAGCAATCCGAGTCAGTCTGGTGTTTGGGTTTCTCATTGTTTCTAGTTTGGGGGGTGGCTCGTTTGGATTTGGTGGTACCCAACCATATATGTCCAATTGAAATTCAGTCCCAAATTCTGTGGCTGAGTTACAGAAGACTTGCAGAATCATGTTGAAACTTCTGCTCTATAAAATAACAATTTTCCCCCCATAAGAGCTTCACAAAGTGATTGATGGCATAGTTTGTGCCTGTTGTGTGGGTATATCTGTTTGAAAGGTCCTCTTTTACTTTCATATGTACCTGTGTGGGTGAGATAGATGGGTGTAGTTGAGACTGCTATTCACAAACTTCCGTTTATCCTGTGGTGGGTGCGCATGCTCACAAAGAGGCTGGTTCCAGAGTGATAGACATGAGGCTTGCAGTCTCCCCTCCTGATCCTCAGGCCCATTTCCACAACCATCTCCCCCTCCCCAGCCCATGCCAGGAACAGAGACTGCATAGAGAATGACCTCATCTAGGCAAACTTACCTCCAAGAACTCCAAATTCCTTTCCTTGCTGTTTAAAGGAGCCCTTGATTTGCATTTGGGATTGTTTCAGGTACAAATCTGGGGAGATGTTGGTGGGGCGGGGGTGGGGGGGAGGATAGGAACAAGGAGGAACTAGATGAGAGGTGGCAGAAGCCCCAGGATGAGAAACTCTCACCACCGGTCCCTGGCAAATCCTTGGAAGACTGTACCTGGGACTCCCAGGCTTCTCCCTCTTTGCTCCTGGCCAGCAGTTGCCATGGCAACACAGTGCCTGAGAACTTCTAATTACATCTGTCTGCTTCTCCTAGAACCCTACTGAGCCACACATATGGAGACTTCATTTAGCCTGGAATTTCTTGCTGGGTTTTAACCCCTTCTGTACCCTTGGGCTAGAGAATAATTGCCAGGATGCTAGAAACCTGGCAGCTGCCTTGCAGCCATCCTGCCTTTCAACGATGCTCAGGGCTTTGTCTCTGTTTTAGAAGTGTATATTAGGCTACTGTCCTCCACTGAGTCTTCTGGATCTATTTTGTTCCAGGCATCCCTGACCTCCCCTGCCATCTCCCTACCCCAAGCCCTGCCATTTTGTTCTTAGTTGGACATTACAGTTCTTTGGATGTATCCAGGCTGAGGGAAATCTCCTCTCCTTGAGCACAGCTGAGGCTTTACCCTTTCCTCACAGCTCATTCCTGAGCATACTCCAGCACAGAGTAGGTCCAGGAGCCAAAGGAGAGTGCTCGGAGCCCCTGAACATTCTGGGAGTGGAGGAACAGGGCAAGGCAAGATGCTGCTGCTGCTGCTGCTGCTGCTGCTGCTTCCTCCTCCTCCTCCTCCTCTTCTTCTTCCTCCTCCTCCTCCTCCTCCTCCTCCATGTTCATCTTCAGAAACTGATCAAGCTACCTCCCTCCATCTCTAAGGACAATGGAGGGGCTAGACTCCTGAGAAGACTTCATATAAAACATCTGCCTCATTATCATGTTTCCTCTGGCTGCTTCTCATCTCTGTTTCTCCTGTGTTTTTAGGAGACCAAGTTGTCTGGCTGTTGTTTGGCTGTGTGACACCATATCCTGAAGTCCCACCCAGTTTTTACCTTGTGCTCCGAGGGACCTCACATCCCCACACCCCATATTACCTCATCTTCCACCTCCTGTCCTCCCAGTAGATTCTCATTCTCTCAGTATGTCTTAGCCAGACATATATCAATCACACGCCAAGGAAACACTTCTTCAACACACACACACACACACACACTAATGTCTTTCTGTGTGTCTAAGATGATCTTAAATTAGAGCAATTCCAGGCAGAATGTTTGTGGTCTGGTGGTGAAAAGTGAGGTCTTCAAGTTCTTTCTGTAGCAAGATCCATGCCAGGAGGAAACCTCCCCAAGAGAGGAGCTCAAACAGGTACTACCTACAAATTCCAGGACAGGATGGCTAAATCTACCTTGTATGCTTTCAATAGAATTTGATTAAAAGACACAGGTCAAAAGAACTCTATCAAATAACTTTGGTCTGCTAGAAGATTATAGATTAGTTGGAAAGACAGAATGCGCCCAATTGATTCGATTTTTAAAATAAATAATCAAAATGAGGAATGAAAGCTTATATCAGGAAGGAAGAATTCATACCAATCACAAATTAAAATTCTCCTGGATGGAGTTGTGTAACCTGAGCCAAGCCTTGAAGGATGGGAGAAATTTGGGCAAGCCAGATAATAAATCAGCTCCCTCAGATGGTGACAGTATTTTTGTAGCTGGTCTTGTGGGACCTTTTCTGCCCATCTGAAGGTTAAAGAACCCTCTAACAATTCCTTATAGTGCTGACATTTTCAAAGGGTAATGAGTTCTCATTTCAAAATAGAGAACCTCAGGAGCCCAGTATGCCCTTTGCTTTATTTCAGTCTGTTTGGACTTAAATCTGTGTGACTGCCCTGCTCTGCTCACGGGGCCATCCGCCACAGTTCTCCTCTGGCCAGGGGCCTCCCAATGGAAAGTCACAGAGCATGAGGCTAATGATCCATCTATCCATCCTAAGGCCACATAAACAATGAATCACCTGGGAGACAGGAAAAGACTCAGAGCCATGTGCTAAAGACCTTGTTCAGTGCACCCAAGTAGATTCTGGTACACAAGCAACTAGCTAGGTGACAGGTTGTACCTACAAACCACCTTGGAAGACAATGGTTTCACTTTGGGCCAGGCAGAGCTGTGTACAAGTCTTGGCAGTGGAAAGAAGCAGCAGATGGGGTGTAACAAGCACCCTGACAATGCCTGAATTTACTAACACCCAGAGCAGAGGGGTGGACCAAACAAGATGCTTCCCAGCTGGGTCTATCTCTCATCCACTTTTCACCAAATCAAGACAGCTGATCCTGCATTCCACTCTGAATTCTGAAGAATGAATGCTAATTGGTTCCGGGCAGGAGGAAAACTTGGGGAAGTGCAAGGTTGATTCGCTGGGAATGGAGTGCTGAGACCATGCAGGAACGTTGGTCCAGATGTGGCAGGCACTGTGGGGGACACTTGTAAAATTGGCTGTCTGAAAACTTACCCACAATTACCTTGGAGCCTTCTCCCCTCTGAGTCTATGGCATTGGAGATTTAGATGTGAGATGAAAAAAGAAGAGAGATCTCCCCTTGATCAACCATTTTCTTTAAACTACATGTGGAAATAATTAGAGCATGAATTCAGAGTAAATGTGAGCTCTGGCAGCCCCAAGACATACTTCAGTGAAAGATTGTTGGCAGGAATAGAAACTCATGAATCTCCTGTGAATTTCCTTTAGCTGGTCTCTCTTTTTTGTCCCTCTTTTTCACACAAGGCAAACACAAGTTTAAAAGAAAAAAAACTTTCTTAATACCATTGTAGGGGACTAGAGGGTTCCAGCCAGCTCACCAATGATGAAATCGGGACACTTAGTTGAGGTCCCATTACTGCATTCTGTCATCCAACAGGAAATAAAAAGACATTTCTTAAGCTAATGAGGACCAGTTTTAATTCCCCCTGCAAGACCCCCAAGACACCATTAAGAGTCTGTACATTGCTGGGTACCGGTGGCTCAAGCCTGTAATCCTAGCTACTCGGGACATGATCCAGCCAGCCCAGGCAGGAAAGTTTGTGAGATTCTTCTCTCCAGTTAACCACCAGAAAACCAGAAGTGGCACTGTGGCTCAAGTGGTAGAGCACTAGCCTTGAGCTGAAGAGCTTAGGGACAATGCCCAGGCCCCACAACCAACAACACACACAAAAGTCTATATATTAAAAAAAATTTTTAATTAAACATAAAGTCTGTACATAGCTAAGTGTTGGTGGCTCAAGCCTGTCATCTGAGCTACTCAAGAAGCTGATCCCTGGTGGACTGCAGTTCAAAGCCAGACAGGACAGAAACATCTTCAAGATTTCATCTCCAGTTGACCGGTAGAATGCTTATCTGGAGTCATGGCTCAGGTGGTAGAGTGCTAGCTGTGACAACAAAAAAAGTGAAGTGAGAGTTCATGCACTGGTTCCAGTACACAGACAGATGCGCGCGCACACACACAAGTGCGCATGTGCACACACACACACACACACACACACACACAAGTCTGTACATAATCAATCTCTTAATAATGAGCATTCTTGGGTTGGGGGGGAGGGGGGAAGGAGAAGGATTGGGATGGGGGGAGGGGGGAGGCTGGGAAGGGATGGGAAGGGTAAACAAAGGAGGAGGCTGCAATGCTTGGTAAGAAATGTACGCATTATCCTGCCCATGCAATTGTAACCCCTCTGTACAGTTTGTTCACAAATAAAATAAAATAAAATTTAAAAAAAAATAATGAGCATTCTTGGGAGACTAAAATATTCAAAGCCACCTCAAATTTTGAGCTTTCTGGTTAGTAGAATTCAAGCCATGGAAGGGACTTGGGCTTTATCTACAATCCCAATTTTTCATGGATAGGCAGGTGGAGGCTCGAAATGTCAAGCCTCTAGTATAAAGTCACACATCACTAGAAGAAGAGACATATCCAGTCCTTTCACAGGACCTCACTGTCTCTGCCTGTTCTGCCCTCTGGAATATTGGCTTAGATTTAGAGGTGTCCCTCTCTCCCTCCCTCCTCCCTTCCCCCCATCCTCCCTTCTGCTCTTTCCCTTCCTTCTTTCCTCTCTCCCTCCCTCCTTGCCCTTCCTTCCTTCCTTCCATCCTTCCTTCCTTCCTTCCTTCCTTCCTTCCTTCCTTCCTTCCTTCCTTCCTTCCTTCCTTCTTCCTTCCTCATCCCAGTGTCTCCCAAATCATTTCTCATGCTGGGACACTCATCCTTCATTCCTTGGAGTCCTTTACACTAACAATGCTCTTCCTCCCTGTTTTCTGAATGGTTTACCTTTGCTTCCTTGGTCACTCTTCCTTTAGCATACTCCTACAGTTGTACAGGCTAGTAAGTGCACAAGCTCATGAGAGCCTGAAATGCAATCTCTACTTTGCTATCAGGCTCTGCACAGTGGCCTGGTGCTGCATGAGCCCAGAAGGGGAAGGCCCTTTTCTGATTTTCACCGAGACTCCTTGAGGGCTGCTGGCAGCCTGTTGTCTTGCTGTCTCTGTGCTCTGACAACTCATCCTTTCCTTTTCCCCCCAGCTGCTCTCAGCCTTCCACCACACCCTTTCCTGAGCTCATGTGTTCCTCCACCCCCATTTCTCACTCCTACACAGATGACATCCAGATGTGCATCCTTAGCCCTTGTTTCCCACTGTCAGTGGGCTGTCTTACCATCCTCTTGGACTCGGGTCCATACCTGACTCATCACCATCATCTTTCTTGCCCTAGTCCCACCACCCCCCTTCCAGAGGAGACTCATGTGGCAGTGATGCGCATGAAATCCATCTCCTCAGAGCTAAATATATATATCATGCTGGTCCTGGGGCTTAAACTCGGGGCCTGGACGCTGTCCCTGAGCTATTTTGCTCAAGGCTAGCACTCTACTACTTGAGCCACCGTTCCACTTCCAGCTTTTTGATGGTTAGTTGGAGCTAAGAGTCTCGTGATTTTTCTGCCCTGACTGACTACGCACTGCAATCCTCAGATCTCAGCTTCTGGAGTTGCTGGGATTACAGGTGTGAACCATTGGTACCCAGCTATCACCAAATATCTTGACAGTTCCAAGACCTTCCTCCCTCCACCCAGTATGTTGCCAGACCTTATTACACTTTAGAAACCTCTGGAAGTCTTCCTTCCATGCACACACTTGGCCCCAGCTGTGCTCCCAGTCTCTCCTCAACTCACTTCAGCTGTTCTTCACCTCCCACAGGAATTCCATTCTGAGCCTCCAGCCTAGGGTGAGGTGAGGCTCCCATTTCTCCCATGCAGCTGTATCTCTGGGAGCCACCCCCACTCCTGCTTTTCCAGGCTGCACAGGGCTGCATGCCAGCTTCTTGGCCCCACGTGGCTTAGATCCTGGAGGGCAGAGGCCATATCCTCAGCACCTTCTGGGTTTATACCACGGCACTCTGCACTCCGCCATACTGGTCAGTGATGATCATTTCTTATTGTTATGTTGTGTTTATTCTGTTCATTGTGTAGGCTGGTCTTGAACTTCTAGATTCAAGTAATTCTCTCACCTCAACCTCCCATCTACTGGGACTACAGGCACACTAATGTGCCTATCTGTTAGAATTCTTGGTTAGTTGATAAAAGCATTCACTAAATATGACACATAATCTCTATAGTATCTATTTTGTATATGTATATATTTGGTGGCAGGATTGAATGTTGAACTTGGGTTCTCACATCTGCTAGACAAGTACTATACTGTTTTTGCTTTAGTTTGTTTTTTCAGACAGGTTCTCATATTCTTTTGCATGGGTCAGCCTCATACTGCGATCCTCCTACCTCCCAAAGAGCTAGGATTAAAGGCATGTGCCACCATGTTGTGTTCTTCAAATATGCTTTTTAATGAGTTTAAATTATCTACCTTGGCCTAAATGGAAGAGAAAGAATGTTCTACAATTGCCTTTAAAGTGGACAAGTCTTAGACTAATGCTAGAGACCTACTGGGCTAATTCAGGATGGATGGATTCTGTATTAAAGAGTTCCATCTGCATCTTCTGAAGCAACTGAAGAGTGAAATTGGGAAATTACAGGGCCTTCCAAAGACACTGCTTAGGAGACTGACAGGATTTGGGGAACCCCCAGGGACACACAGGTACTAGAACCAGGTGCATCTTGTTTCGGTGGGAGCTGAATGGGCCCCGTCAGATCCAGGAGAGTTGCTTCACTGTCACGGAGACACCCAGCTCCTTAGCCCTTTTACTTGCAAGGCCTCTTCTGCCCACCACCTTTTGCATTTATAGTTCAGTATTTCTTACAAAAGGCTCCAAACTTATTGAGGCTTCACAAAACCCAGACCTGGCCATGGTGCATTAGCCAGAGGATATGGGCCATGGTACATTAGGCTAGAGATAGGCCTACTGCCAAGGTGTCAAACCCACCGGTAAAATCATCACCCCTCCTTTGTCAACATGAATAGAGAACCCACCCATCCCCTCCTTTTCAGATCAGAGAATCTGGGACTAAACAGGGTCATGTGATGCTCAGGCTCCATTTCAAGAGCCCAGAGGTGTTGTCTATCTGTCTGTCTGTCTGTCTCTGTCTCTGTCTGTCTCTGTCTCTCTCTCTCTGTCCCTCTCTGTCTCTGTCTCTCTCTGTGTCTGTCTGTCTGTCTCTCTCTCTGTCTGTCTCTGTCTCTCTGTCTCTGCGTCTGTCTCTGTCTCTCTGTCTCTGTCTCTCTGTCTCTCTCTATGTCTCTGTCTCTCTCTGTCTCTCTGTCTCTCTCTCTCTCTCGGTCACTCTAGAAGATCTGCCCAGCCCAGGCATCCTCCCAACTCTGCTCTCCTGGGTCTGTAAATTCCTAGCTTCATGGTTTTCTGGGTATCTGAGGGCCCTTGATGTTCCTATGAAGTTTCCAAGACTAATTCTGGCAAACGAAGGAGAGCTTTGCTCACGTCAACAAAGACACTCTGTCACAGAATAGTGGCAAGTGGAGCCAAAATTCCACCTTGGCATCCTCAGAGGTGGGGGCTGGGTGGGAGAAAAGAGAGAGGAGGAGAGAGAAAGGAATATGAACACTAGGAAAGAGGGGAAATGGAGGGTACAGAGCTGACCCAGTTCATTTTAGAAATGAGCTGACAGTTTTATGGCTTTGCTTATAAGCTTCTTCCCCTGCCAAAGCATACAAATCTTCCACAAATGGTTCTGCTTTCAGGAGCCTTTTTTTTACATTCAAAGTGTATTTTCTGCTTCAACTTAATACTGTTCATCCAGGACACTCAGATACATGATCACCTCTGCTGGTGGTTTTGCAAATAACCTGCGTTTCCATGTTGCTCGCAAAGGATCTTTTTTCACTTGCAAAAAATAATTTCCGATTTCTAAGACCTTGAATTCAAGATGACATCTCCTGGCTTTGAATGTAAAGACGCAGAGCCATTGAGTGGAAAGAAGAAGGAGTTGAAGTTGGAGACCCAGAGCCTGGGTCCAGCTCTGCCACTGAGAAATCTTGCACTGTTCCTCTGGGCTTGGGCAGTTCTGAGATCTGGAGAGGCCTTTGAGGTAACCTTGCCTGCTCAAGTGAAAAGATTTTGGAGTTTGGGTTGTTTTTTTTTGAAAGTCAAAATGTTAGGAAAAATGACATATCCATCAAAATTGCTAAGCTAATATATAGCCTGTATGCGTGCAATAGCTAATACTCCCTCTGAGCAAGTTTTTACCTCATAAAACTTAGAAATGTTCTTGGTCAATCTTTTTCCAAGAGGAGTTTACAGTGTGAAAATTAACCACCAGACCAAATCTGCAGAGCCTGGTTTGCAACACACACCATGAAAGCAACAAGGAAGTGTCAGGAATGAAAGGATAAAGCAAGAACTTTGGATGTTTTTCCATGTGGAGGCAGCTATTTTGTTTGGTTTTGTTTTCTAAGAGTGGTGTTGTTTGCTTGCTTTTTCTTTCTTTCTTTCTTTTTGCAGTACTGGGATTTGAATTCAGAGTCTCACGCTCGCTCAGCTTGCTTGCTTGGCTGGTACTCTACCACTTGAGCCGTGCCTCCAGCCCTGCTTTTTGCTGGTTATCTTGGAAACAGTCTCATAGACTCTTCTGCCCTCTTCTTCATCTCGTTTTTCTCTCTCCCTCCTGTGTTGTCCCCTCTCCCCCAACCCCAGCCACACCTCTTAGTCTTCCTTCTTCCCAGACCATCACCCTCCTTACTCTGTAGCTCTGGCAGTACCTAAGTATGTCCATGCTTTGCTTGTCTTATCTTGTTATTATTTCCCACTCGGAATCCATTGTTCAACAATAAGACCACCTACCTACCACCTGAAGAAATTTTCTAGAACCCTGGGAAATACTCCCAGAGAAGATGGCACAAAGATGCCACCTCCGGAGACAATTTCCTGCATTGTTGATTTTGATTTCTGCAGTTAACTGCCTGTGAACGGGAGCGTTGGGGAGGGCTTCAAGGGCAGCAGAGGTGACATTCCTTCCCAGGTTGGCAAATCCTCACTTCTGTGCTGGTGGGATGGTGGGGTGTCTGCCCTGCTTTCCCACCTCCTGTGCCATTCCTCACTGGGAGGAGAGAGCTGGGCACAGAAAGCCACTGCAGCCAAGACTGCACTGCTGCATTGCGGCTCTGGGCTGTGTGAGACAAAGAGAGAGATTGCCACCTATTGACAGATGTGCCACCTGCAAAGAGAAGGTTGTATAACTAGTGGCTCCGCCCTCCCTGCTCTGCAGATCCGTCACTGGGGGTCACTAGGCCTGTTGCTTTCTGCATGCCATCACTCATGTTCCCATCATTACTATTTCGCCTAAGAATGGGGTATGACCACCCAAGGTGCCAATGAGAGCACCTAATGGAGGAACTGAGAATAAATGGCTCACTGCAGTGTCACAACCATTCTCCAAGGATCAATATTTCCATTTCCCACACAAAGAACCTGAGGTTTATAGCAAGTGCCTTGTCCATGACCCCAGCAAGTAAGAAACAGAAATAGGATGTGGGGAATTTAGATCTAAATGTCTAATGCACTCAGCACTTTGTCCTGTGACACTTGCTTATTATTCAATTCATATCTTTATTACAATTCTTAAGACATCTGGATAGGAAAACAAATCATTGCAAATTTAGTACAGTCCTTGCTCTGCCTCTTTCAAATTCTCTAGCCTCAACAGTTCAGCTCTGTTGAGGTGATAATAACATTGAACTTAAGGAGGTGCTGTAGAGCTTAAATCACATACTTAACAGGGTAAACAGGATGCATGGAATTTAAGAATGGGAATTTAGTTTTCTGTGGCCTGAAGATGTGGGTTTGAATCTGAGTGCTTCTCATTTTGTAGCTATGGGACCTGGGGGCCAGTTACTTGACCTTTTGATCTTTGATTTTTTTTTTCATCTACAAAAGGGAACTCCTAATAATATACATGACCTTGCAGGATTGTTCACAGAATAAGATGAAATCATATGTCTGTAAATTTTCATCTCACTATTTAAATACTAGTTGTTAAAAAAAATACTAGTTGTTAATGATTTAAGTTAACTCTGGCCTTCTCCAAATAGATTTCTTGAGAACTAGTTCTGAAGAATCATGACGGCTGAATTCATAGAAGAACTGTTGGGGTTTTTAAATTTTAATTATTTTTATTTAGTTATTTTATAATTTTGTATTGTGATTAAGTGATTACATAAATTTCACAAATTTCACAGTATTGTGAGATAGTGATACTTAAAGTCACAAACACATTCTAACCTTCAGGAGGCAAATTGTCATTATCGTGGCCTATAAAGTTTGTGAATTCTGTGAGCTTTGACAATACGACTATTCTTCCACATGGGGAGATATATACATTTCTTTCCTTTTGCTTAGTGTTAGCTGTTCCCTCTCTCCCTCTCCTTCCCTCCCTCCCATTGCTGCCCTTGAGTTGTTTAGTTCATTTTCATCAATGTCTAGTGCAGCTGATGGGCCCCTCTGTTGTATGTTTTCCTTTGTTTCTCTTTGATTCTGCGCCCTCCTCCTACCTTCTCTCAGATGTGCACATTATTTTTATTTTTAAGGCGTGTGCACTAAAAAACAACATGAGGGGAAAGGAGTTTCTGTGTGTGTCCCAGGCTTCTGCAGGCAGCCCTATTCAGAATTCCTATATATTACACTTTACAGGCAGCTTACTTTCCAGTTTCGGTGGACCTCCAAATACACAGTCCATTTTCTCTCTGCAGTGCAGGGTGGGTATTTGATCCTATTGTACTTTAAGCTCAAAGAAATAAAAGGAGTAGATAGGAACCCACGGCTAGCTGGGGAGGGTTGTGGGGTTTTCCTTGTTAGTGTATACACCCAGTGGGCAGACGTGGCCGAGCACGTTTTTTGTGTGCATTTGTGAGGTCTGCAGCTCCTATAACACACCCACAGGGTTATAGTGTCTAGTAGAAGGCAAGAGAGAAGGTTATACTATCCCAAAATTCTTTACACTGCTCAATCATCCTTTATCTACCTTTCTACATTCCCAGGCAAAGTTCCCATATGAGGTCCCTGCCTGGAGACGGCTTGATTTTTATCTCAGCTCCCCATTCAGGAAACAAACAGCTCTCCAGTCCCCCAGCCTTCAGGAATTACTTCCTCTTTTCTTCCCTGCCTGCCAGCTTTATTGAATTCTCCTTAGCAACATCCAAAAACGAATCAGTTTAGCAACAGCTTGAGAGCCAATGAAATGTGAGCGTGCAAATAACTTCTAGACCAATGGGAGCCCTCCATGCCCAGCAAGCTGGGAGAAAAGAATAACCTAGAGTTTGCAAAGCATCCTCCAGGTGGCAGCAAACCAGCTGTATTGGATGGCTCTCCAGCCTCTTCTTAATTTCTTCCCTTTCTCTCTTCCCTTTCTTCCCTTCTTTCTTCCCTCCTACTTCTTCCTTCCTTCCTTCCTTTCTCCTCTCTCTCTCCTTCCTCCTTCCCTCCCTCCCTCCCTCCCTTCCTTTCCTTCCCTCTTTCCTCCTTTCCTCCTTCCCTCTCTCCCTCCCTCCCTCCCTCCTTCCCTCCCTCCCTCCCTCCCTTCCTTTCCTTCCCTCTTTCCTCCTTTCCTCCTTCCCTCTCTCCCTCCCTCCCTCCCTCCTTCCCTCCCTCCCTCCCTCCCTTCCTTCCTTCCTATTCTTGGACATTTAACCAGGCATAAGAATTTTACTGTTACAGCCTTGTGGATGTGAGTTCTTTGCTTCACATGGTAGGAGCGACCCAGGGGCATGGCTTTGCCATCTTTGTTGGTTTAACATGGCTAATGCCAACCCAGAGGGTTTAGGCCTAGACTTTGGTGACTCTCTTAGCATCCAATGAAGAAGAAGGGCTTGGAGAAATCTCAATTCTCCATTATTGTACCACCTGTAGGGCTGTGAATGAGTAGGAATGAAGGAATGTGTGACCAACAGATTAGTGCCTGTGAGTACTCACATTTTCAGGTGGCATAGACAGAGGCCATTCCCATCCCTGTTAGTTCTGCTGCACATGTTGGAACAGGTGTCCTGCCTGGCAGGTGGCTTGAGGGTCATTCTTTGAATAGCTTGCCCTTCTAATGGACAGGGAATGGATACTCAATAATAGCTTGTCCACGTTTCTATGACTCTGTCATCCTTCTGTTGCCCTTTGATATTGCTTTGAATAGTTCATCGTTCATCTTTTGGTTCACATTTCTTGACAGTGTTTCAATTTCTGCCTGGCTTGTTCTTTTCTTCCTTAAGGAATCATTTAAGACATGGAATTTTCAGAAAGTCTCATTTGATTGTTTCCTTCCTCCTCCTCTTCTTCCAGCTTCCTGGGGCTTCTGATTTTTTAAGGGTCTCTTTGTTTAGGAATCACGGAGCTCTGTGTGTGTGTGTGTGTGTGTGTGTGTGTGTGTGTGTGTGTGTGTCTGTGTCTGTGTCTGTGTCTGTGTCTGTGTCTGTGTCTGTGTATATATATGCACATGCACACATGCTCATGCTCAAAGCCAAAGCTCTTCTCCCTTAACTTTCTGGCTCAAGGCTGCCACTCTAACATTTGGGTCATAGCTCCACTTTTGGTGGATAATTAGAGAGAGGGATGTCACAGATGTTTCTGCCTGGTCTGGTTTTGAAGCATGATCCTCAGATCTCAGCCTCTGGAATAACTAGGATTACAGGTGTGAGCCACCAGTGCCCCTCTTATGGAGCTTGTTGAGGACAAAGATTGGTCCCTTGTATTTCCAGCTCTCAACATAGGCATATACTAGGTAGGTGATAAATACTTTTAAAAGAAAGGAAGTATACATGAAAGACATGATTGCTCTTGGAGAAGTAATCTTGGGGACTCACAGGCCCCTGAACCTGGGTCAGAGTAGTGCTGGCAGTTCCAGGAAAACACTTGGCTAATGAAAATCCTTCAACCCCATGACCTGTGGCTCCAGACCCAAGTCCAGGCCCGAAAGATCATCACTGCCCTTGGCTCATCATGTGGTACGTTTATCTCACTGACATGGCCTCCTTCATGATCTGTGTTTCAGGAAGAGCTGAGGAGCAAGTCCAAGATTTGTGCCAATGTGTTTTGTGGAGCTGGCCGAGAATGTGCAGTCACCGAGAAGGGAGAGCCCACCTGCCTCTGCATTGAGGTAGGTCCTGGGGTCAGGAACTAGAGGACAGTGGCCAAGGACAGCACCAGCAGTGTCATCATCATTATATAAGCACTCCTCATCTGTTACATCTTGATTGCTTTTTCTTTCCCTCCCCTTCTCTCTCCCCCTTACCCCCCTCCTTCTCTCTGTACTGAGGCTTGAACTCAGGCCCTTCCTGTTCTTAGCTCACTCAAGGTTAGCACCCTACCACTTGAGCTATACCTCCACTTCCAGTTTTTGCTGGTTAATTAGAGATAGGAGTCTCGTGGAATTTCCTGTCCAGGTTAGCTTCCAACTGTAATCCTCAGATGTCAGCCTCCTGAATAGGATTGTAGGTGTGAGCTCCTGGCACCTAGCTTCAGATGCTTGATTTTTGAATGCAGGAATATTGTTTTCTTTTTATAAAAAAAATGATCATCTAGGGATATAGCTCAGTGATAAGTCCATGCTAAGCCCCTGCTTAGCATGCCATAGGCCCTGGGTTTGATCTCCTTTCCAAGGTCAGAAGAGAAAATAAGCTGTATAAGAAGTTTCTTTAATTTTATTTTTTTAACAAACAAAAAAATTAACCAGTATATGGGTGCTGGGTAGGTAGCTCAGTGATAGAATGCTACCCTAACATGCTGGCTTTGATCTCCAGCAAAACAAAATAAATAAAAGTTCCATAGTATAGACATTTGTATAAACAGAAAATAATCATCTTTCCCCCTTATCCCTTGGTCCCATTAGTCTGTCAGCCGCTTGATCTATATAGTTCTGAGGTTTTTTTCCTATGTTAATATAAATACAAAGTGTCTCCCTGTTTCACATAGAAATGAGATTATAGTATTTACAGCTATAGAGAGATACAATTTGTATTGTGTTCTCATCAGCATATCAGAAAACCCAGTCGAGAGCAGACCATAAAGTTTTAACTCGTTTTTTAAACTGCATAATACTTAGTAATACAAAAGAACTAGATTTATTCAACCACTTTTTCAGAGATAGACATGAAAATGGTTCTTTGGGTGTTTACCACCCCCAGCAGCCACAGGCTAGTGTAAATATCTGCTGTCTTAGCTCTAAAGATTGATGGCCATGAGTGCCTGTTAGGTCAAAGATTATGCTTTTTTAAAAAATGGTGAATGGAATGTAGGTTTTGCAGTTTGGCTTTTAAATGATATTTCAAAAGCAAAGTGAGCATTTGAGAAATAGGACTTTAATACATGTTTACCCCCTGACATAAATACCCTGGGCATGTGGCCTCTTCCCCCTCCCCCCTCCCATTTGTTTAGCCAACAGAAAATGGAGAAACCCAGTTCTTTTGGCAAATAAACACTCAGCTTAGTTCCCAGATTCAGGACTCACATCCATCGCCCCAGAAGCAGGAATATGCCAACCAGGAAACCTAAAAACCTGATTCTCCTGGGAATCTGTATACTTGAGAGGTCCTCACTAGAAGTTTCCTGGCCACTCTGTGGTGGCATAAATCTGACTCTGAATCTGGAAACTTGGTATCTGTTCTTAACTCAGCTACACACTTTTTTCCTAAGAGATGCTACAAAAGTCGAGCCCGCTTTTGGTTTTTCTCAGCACCGAGTAAGCACTTCTCAGTAAATAATGACTAAAGGAATACATGAACTTGCTTTTTCCCCTCCTCTCTTCCCCCTTTAAAACCACAGAAGTCTAAAGAATTTGAGTTTGTAATCTTGGCAGTTTTAATAGCAAAGCTGAACCTGATTGCCAAATGAACTTTATTCCACATTTTTTTCCATACTGATTTCTTGTAGTCCAGTCCCATGCGTCACAGCAGCAGTTGTGAAATTAGAAGGAAAGCAAAATGCTTCCCAACTCTACACAGAGTGAGAGATCCTTATAGGCCCCAAGAGATCTGGAGAGGGTGTGTGTGTGTGTGTGTGTGTGTGTGCAAGAGAGAGTATATGGGTCTCCACACAGCTCTGGCTGCTTTGTGTCATAAAGTGTTGAAATTTTAAGGGATCTTAGATCATCAAAGGCATTGATTGATTTTGCCCAAAGTGACAAACTCATAACTACCAATTAAATGTTCATTCTGCTAATTTGATCAGATGAGGGGAACATCTCAGTCCATTTGTGCTGCCATAACAAAATACCTGAAGTAGGCAGTTTATAAGTAATACAAATGTAGTTCTCACAGTCCTGGAGGCTGGAGAAGTGCAAGATGAAGAAACCAGACCGATTTTCTGTCTGGTGAGAACCCAGTCTCTGCTCCTAAGATGGCAACTTGAACTGGATCCTCACATGATCCAAGACAGAAGGGTAAGAGAGAGACCAACCAAATACATGTGAAATTTCCTTTAGGAAGGCCTTAAATCCATTCCTTCATAAGGTAACCACCTTCTAAGAGCCTCACCTCTTAATACTAATGTATTGGGGGATTAAGTTTCAACATGAATTCTGGAGGAGACACAAAGGTTTCAGTCAGAGCAGGGTATTGCCCTACAGAGTAGAGAGCCATGGACTATGGTGGACATAGAGGGCCCTGGAAAACTGTAAGGCCAAGCAGTGGGCCAGAGTTGAGGCTCCCTGGGCCTGGTGCTTTCTAGGTTCTATCCAGAGTGGTGAAGAGCTGTGTGTGTGTGTGTATGTGTGTGTGTGTGTGTGCGCGCGTGCATGGGCAAACACAGGTATACAATGGCACCTATGTGGGCACAAACATCCTCCCCTGGCTGTGTTTCAGCAATGCAAACCTCACAAGAGGCCTGTGTGTGGCAGTAATGGCAAGACCTACCTCAACCATTGTGAGCTGCACCGAGATGCCTGCCTCACCGGATCCAAAATCCAGGTTGATTATGACGGACACTGCAAAGGTAAGGTGTGCTGAGACCACCCTGTTCCAGCCCTGGGGAGACACCAAACAGAGAAAGACATCCTCACTGAGTTGGGGACCTTGACCATAGCCGCCTCCTAGAACTGTGGGACACCACTCAGCTACTGGGAGATATACTCTCCTGACATTCATGAGCCTGCTGTCTTGGCCCTATATCTAGCCCAGGCCTCTGCCCTGCGTTTCCTGCATCAGTGGGCTCCCAGTATTTTCTATAGCTAGAGAATAAGTAAGGCACCCACATCAATAATCAACAATGCTAAGAGAGTTCTTAAATGAATTCCAAGCCTTGTTAGAAAGTAGACAGTTTTTTCCTCCCCTGCTTTTAAAACATTTGGGCACCTCTCAGTTCTGTAGTTTTGTTGTCTTGCTTTTGCACTCACTGCTATTAGAGTAAGAGAGGAAAAGTCCCAAGTTCGTGCTTATTAGACCCCAGCTCCCTGCCAAGCCATAGTCCTGCTCAGCCTCTCTCAGTCTTGACCTTTATGAAGCCGTTTCTCAGGAGTAGAGCCTCTACTCCATTCCCTGTCCAGAAAGAGTCTCCAGGAGAAATCTCAGAAGTCCAGGAAGCCCCCATCCACCTACCCAACAGGAGGAAGTGTGAGATCAAAGGGGCAACTCAAGGGACCCCAAATGTCAGACAAAGCAGGAAAGAGAAGATTCCTCATCTCTGAGCCTTAGAAGAAGGGAAGGAGATAAAGATTTATGATAAAAAAAATTTTTAAGTTTAAAAGCATTTTCCTTTGTGTAGGGGCAGTTTTAATCCTAGAAATAACCAAAAACTTCTTTAATTTGGGCTTTGTGTTATTGGGTTTGGCTTTGATTTGGGGTATTTGTTGGTTTGTTTTATATTTTAGAGACTTGTTATGTGTAGCCCAGGCTAGACTTGAACTTGAGCTCTTCCTCCCTCAGCCTCCTGAGTGCTAGGATTAGAAGTATAGACCACTATACCTGGCTCTTCACTTTGAATTACATATTTTCTTCTTTTGTCTTGCAGAGAAGAAATCTGTGAGTCCATCTGCCAGCCCAGGTGAGGGCCTATTTGGCTTTTTTTTTTGTTTTTTTTTGTTTTCATTTTTCTTCAGTGTGCATGTAGTGTAGCGTGGAAATCTTGTCTTGTATAATCCCTGCCAAACTCACAACATCTATGAGATCTCTGTGTGACCTAGAACTTGCCCCTTCTCAGCACAGCTGAGAAAAACTACAAAAGTGCATTTCATTTTTGCTGCTCACTAAAGCATCTGGTTAGATCTTCATGTCATGGACACGAAAGACATGGACAGCACCAGAGGCCTTCCTTCAGCCCCTGCAGAAATGCTCATATTATAGGCCCTCTGCTTTGGAAGACACAGCTCTTTTTTTGTTGATCCACTACTGGGGCTTTAACTCAGGGCCTAGGTATTGTCTTTTCACTTTTTCTCTCAAGACTGGCATTCTACCACTTGAGCCATAGCTCCACTTGAGGCTTTTTGCTGGTTCACTGGAATTAAGACTCGTACATACTTTCCTGTTCAGGCTGGCTTTGAATCATGATCCTCAGCTAGGATTACATGTATGAGCCACCGGTGCCCGACACCAACACAGTTCTTTTTGAAAGTGGGTAATTGGAAATGCTAGCAAAGTAGAGCCTGTGGATTTTGTATTAATGTGAATTTAAATTTCATCATCATTGGTTACAGACCCCTTTAACATATACTTGCTGTGGTTCTTCACAGTCAGCCTGTGGATCTCACTATAATCACCTTATAGAGGAGGAACTAGATGCTGAGAGCTGAGTCAACCTAAGTCAGACAGTTCGGGAGGGTAGAGGGGAAGAGAATACTCCTATATGCATTCCCCTGGCTCCGTGCCCTTTTTATATCCCCATATTTAGTCATCTTTCAGAAGTTTCCTCTTGCCAGGGCTTTCTCTGCTTCTCCACCCAAACCTCAGCCCCACCTCAGTCTGCATGGCTTGCAGCAGTAACATGAGCTGTCATGTTGACCACTCCTCAGCTTTATTTTCTGTGCTTTCGATCAAGACAGTGCTGGTGGCATGAAACTTGTCAGGGAAGCAAGTTTTAATCTAAAAAAAAAAAGTTTTGGGAAGTCCAGTGACATTCAGAATTGTAACACAAGCTATGCACTGGTGGCTCCATCCTATAATCCTAGCTCTTCAGGAAGCTGAGGTCTGAAAAGCACATACACACACTCAAATAAAAAAGTTATAACGCTATTATGTATGTTTGTTCATCTCAATTCATCTTGGAGCCAGTGATTGCTAATCTTTTTCCCTCCGCTTCCCAAAGTTAATGAAGATACCTTTAATTTCCTGCTCCATTCTTTCCCTCGTAAGCAACAAAAGCTCTGTTTCCACCTCCTATCTTGCTAAATGATTTAGAGAGATAAGCTTGACTATCACACTTGTACTCCTGGGTATGATGATCTTGTCTGTCAGCCCTACCCCCCCCACCCCTCTGCTGCCGGGTTCTGGGAAGGTTGGACGAGATGATACATGCATACCTGCAGAGATGTGGCTCAAACCCCCAGGCAGGAGTTCTGGTGACAGAGGTGCTTCCTCCCACTGCCCAGCCGATATCCCACACACCCCCTTTCCTGCAGTTGTTTGCTATCAGGCCAACCGTGATGAGCTCCGACGTCGCATCATCCAGTGGTTGGAAGCAGAGATCATTCCAGATGGCTGGTTCTCTAAAGGCAGCAACTACAGTGAGATCCTGGACAAGTACTTTAAGGTAATCAAGAGCTGGATTCCCACCACTGAGCCCCAGAGAAAGGGAGCTCCCTTGTGCAATGCCCAGCCCCCCCGAGGCTCTCCACTGGGCATCATTTCACAAAGCGGTGAAATTCAATGCATTGTTACAGCTTGATCAGTCGGGGTCCAGCTGTCAACCTCTGGAATCCAGCACCCCTGCTGCTCACTCTGAGCAGCTAAAGCACAGAGGTCTTCCTCAGCAAGACAGTGAGAAAAAGCCAGGCTCTCTCTCTTGAGAGACACTGTGTGGTGGTCCAAAGTCTCTCTGATCTGACCCAATATTTCAGCCTCTTTCCTGCCCAGTATGAAGTCACTCTGAGTCACTACTTTGACCACACATGGACTGACATTTCATTGGTCCAGAGGTTGTTCATGAACCCAGACAGCACTGTCACCCACTACATTTAGTTGAAGAGACACAGTTCAACGAGGGCAGAAGAGTTGCTGCATTAAAGGAGAACGTGAGAGAGGGGACAGTATTTGGCAGCAATGTGGACCCAGGTCATGCAGCTCCTTCAGAGAGCTCGCGTTGTTAGAAACAGCTAAGGGTCCTCTTCCAATTGACTGACAAGAACACACACACACACAAACACACACACACACACACACACACACACAAAATAAGCCAGAGACCCCACACAGCATACACAAAGTCACATGTCTCACAGATACACATTCAGTCTCCCACAGTTCCTTCCACAGGGCAGTGCCAAAGCCTCCGGCACTTCAGACACACATCTCTTAAGTTGATGGCTAAGACAGTGAGACTCACTCCCAGGGCCTGCTGTCCCAGAGCCCAACCAGTCAGGAGTTGGGGACAGCTCCAGGCACCCAAGGGACTTCCTGGCAATTCTGCAGCCACCTAATATGCTCCATGCTAATGTGTTCTGGTATTTAACTGGCATTTAACTTTCTAATTGCCATGATAGACCCCAGAGATGGAGAAATCCTGGGCTGTGTTAAAATAGGTGTTTGATTACTTAAGGCTTCTCAGGTGTTAACTGGTTTTAGCTAGAAGTTTCTCTTTCTTCTGACAGAGATTTAATCTGTCTGGATTCCCTGTGTCTCTTTGTTTTGTTTATTTTGTTTTATTTTTGGTGGTACTGAAATTTGAACTCCAGGTCTAATACTTGCTAGGAAGGTAGTTTACCAGTTGAGCCACACTCCAACCCTTTTATGTTTTAGTAGTTACTTCTCTCATACTTTCTGCCATACTTTTTGCTTGGGAGTGGCCTCAGACCACAATCCTCTTCTCCATACCTCCTACATAGCTGGGATTATAGATATGTACCACCACATCCAGCTTATTGATTGAGATGAGGTTTTGTTAGCCCTTTTTCTTGACTGTGAACCTCACTCCTTTTAATCTCTGCCTTCTGAGTAGCTGGGATTAAAGGCATGCACCACTGTACCTAGCCCCATATTCCCAGTTTTTGAGATCTCACTGAATGAGAAAGCCCGGTCCTTCTTACCCTGCTTTGTGTCTTAAACCTCTCTGACATGATAGAGCACTCATGGCAGGGGTGGTCCCTCTTCTACAGGAAAACACAAAACTTTGTTGAGCATGAGAGCTGGACAGGAGCAAAAATATAACTAAAGAAAATGGTTTTTCCAAAGCCAAATAAATAGTATTTGCAGGGCCTGTTGTAAGCAGTGACTCTGTGATTATAGCATGGAGCTGGGGGACCAGGACACTCCCTCCAAGGGGCCTCTTGGGACCTTGCAACCATCTGTAGCAGCCTTTTAGTGGCACCTGCCTGGGGCATTTCTATCACCTGCTATTAGATTGATTCCCAAGTTCCTGAGCCAACCTGCCCCTCAACACATCTCCCCACCACTGTGTGGACTCCCAGAACAAAACCACACAGCCTCCTGGGAAAGTAACTTTCCTCTAGGGCATTCTCCAAGCCAAGAAAGCTTGCTCATGAGAACAAACAGCAAGTCTCTCTTCCTAGACTCTGGTAGTACTTCCAGACATCAGGGTTTCAGAGAGAGAGAGAGAGAAGAAGGAAGAAGGAAGGGAGGGAGGAGAGAAGGGGAGAGAGAGAATTTCTAGACCATTGAATTGTTCCAGGGCAGAACTGAAATGTGTTAAGAACAAGACAAGTGCAGAAGGTCAGGCTAAAAGGGGCCGAGATGAACCTGGGGATTCTACAGAATTTCCTGACACATCTTTTCATGCCCTTTCTAGAACTTTGATAATGGTGATTCTCGCCTGGACTCCAGCGAATTTCTGAAATTTGTGGAGCAGAATGAAACTGCCATCAATATCACCACCTATGCTGACCAAGATAGCAACAAGCTTCTCAGGTGAGGGCTGGGTTCTGCAGGGGTCCCCTGGGGAAAGAGCCCGTGGGGAGGAGGGGAGGATCGGAGCCCCTTCCCATTTGCTAAGAGTCACCAGTGCCCATACGAAGTACAAAGAAGAGTAAGAATTCAGTCCTGTTCTAGTCTGTGACTGTTATAAACCAATACATTGGACAACACCGATATCTGATCAAATAGTTGCTATGTTCAGGCAGAACACATAAAATATAAATCTTAAATGATGAAAGTCTCAACCCAGCAGAGTTGTTTCTAAGAGTGAAGAGTGATATTACATTGGTTAATTTTCTGAAAAAATTGCATTAATGTGGTACTCATTATAGGTCTAAAATCACTTCAGTTCTGATTTTGAAGATAATCAGTGCTGTTTCTTATAGATCTCTCTATTTGTATGTATATCCTTCTCCTTTCCTGGTATTATTCAAGAATAAATATGGTTTAAAAAAAATGTACTATTGGGGGATGGGAAGGTGGCTCAGTGGTAGAGTGCTTGCCTTGCATGCATGAAGCCCTGTGTTCAATTCTTTAGCCCCACAGAAACAGAAAACACCGGAAGTGGCGCTGTGGCTCAAGTGGTAGAGCGCTAGCCTGGAGCTGAAGAGCTGAGGGACAGCACCCAGCCCAGAGTTCAGTCCTCACCACTACTAAAAAACAGAAAGTACTACTAAGAAATGTCCATGTGGTTTCCGTACACATCAATAAGAATTAAAAATAGGAAAGGCACTTCTTGTTTAAAAGAAGTACAGAGGCACTACTCTGGAAGGGGTTTTCTTGACAACTGTCCATGACCTTAAAAAGCATAGAATCTGCCAATCCTTCCTATTTTGGTAACCTGAAATTAGATAATGCTTTGTAGCTTCAATACAGTATTTGGCCTTCCTGCTATCCCAGAAAATGAGAAAGTTTCCGCCCTGTCTTTTCATGACAGAGAATGGGCTCTGGCAGCAGAAAATGATTAAGTCGGGACTGAAATCCCAGCCGACGGATGGTAAAGGAACTGAGGCTCTAAAAAACTTTCTAAAATGTCTCTTTCCAGAGTGTTGATAATTATGTTTGGGTATTCTTTCAGATCGCTTTTTTTGTTATTTTTTTTCCTATGTCACCTATCATATCTCTTCTATGTTGAGTTTTCTGGTTCGATTGACTTGAGAGTCATACCATGTGGAAAATCAATTGCTAGCGGAAGATATGAAGGGAGTGAAAACATCTGTCAATCACGGTGGACAAGCCCATTCATCAAACTGTAGACATCCAACGGGGAATGTTTGAACAGTTTGAGTAATCTGACATCCAGTTTAATAAAGTGAAGTCAGATGTTTACAGGGACAGGATAAAGACTGGCTGTGACCAGCCAGTATAGAGGGCAGGTTTTTCAATGAAGCCTTCCTCTTCTTTCCCACCTCCCCCTCCCCACACTGCCCAGAGGTCCCTAGGTATACATGAAGCTGATGTCGGCTTGCTTTCTTGGGAGGGAAGCCGAGGGCTTGCTGACACCTCTCTCCTGCGCTTTTCTTTCAGAGGACTCTGTGTCGATGCTCTCATTGAACTGTCTGATGAAAATGCTGACTGGAAACTCAGCTTCCAAGAATTCCTCAAGTGCCTCAACCCATCTTTCAACCCTCCTGAGAAGAGTAAGCCTGACCTAGTACTTGAGAGTTGCTGGGAATAGAGATGTTTGGAGGCCAAGATAGAGAGGATTGTGAAACTCTCTAGAACTAGCAAAAACAAAAAAAAAACTTCCACAATTCTATGATAACCTCACCCCATTATTTCCATGATGAGGTCTCTCTTTTTTTTTCATGTTGCTGGAGCTATTTGCTCAGACGTGGTACCCCTGAGGAACAGACAGATCTTAGGTGGGGAAAATGGACAGGTGTGCAGACTATAGCAAAAACACTCTATTCATACCAAACTCCTGTCCCTATTTTCGGTCCAACAGAGTGTGCCCTGGAGGATGAAACGTATGCAGATGGAGCTGAGACTGAGGTGGATTGTAACCGCTGTGTCTGTGCATGCGGAAACTGGGTCTGCACAGCCATGACCTGTGACGGTGAGCTGGGCCTCAGGCAGAAAGAGGGAGCTGTGTTGGAAATAGAATGAGAGATGGCATGGGAATGATGAGGAAGGGGGATAGTAGCTGGGAACAACCCTTAAAAAAAGAAAGTTGAGATCATTGAGAGGTGATGGCATGGTAGTCAGATCCTGATGTCAGAGAGATCTTGGGCTAAAAGGTATGTTGGAATCACTTGGGTTCTTTCGGGGCCTAGGCTACAGCGGTGCCAGCAATCAATAGTGAATCATCTCAAAGCCAGGTTCAAGCATGCCAGCGACCATTCAGGTTGGAGTCAAGACAGAGAAGGGTGTTGAAGCCAGGTCTGGCATGGAAAGTCACATTAGTTGAGGTTGGAATCGGACCTCAAAATTATGCCAGATGAGGTAAACTAAAGTAAGATGTTAACTAAGGCAAGAAAAAGTAGTCTGGTATTTGGAATTATGTTCAGAAAAATCTGATAAAACAATGATTAGGAAGTAGAGGTCAATGCTCTAGGAGAGATTCCAACAAGTAGCTCAAGAGCACCAACAGTATAAATGGAAACCAGTACTATTTGAAGAATCAAACCCAACCATAGGACCAGGTTTCAGTATGGAAGAGTGAGCAGGAGGCTCCCTTAACTCTATGATTAGGTAGAAAAGCAGGAAAATGCTGTTTGTAGAAGTTACTAGAAGCCATGACCAAGCTGAGCTGCTAGGTACTGGTAGCTCATTCTGGAGGCTGAGATCTAAGGATCACAGTTCAAAGCCAACCCATACAGGAAAGTCCATGTGACTCTAATCTCTAATTAACCACCAAAATGCCAGAAGTGGAGCTATGACTCAAGTGGTAAAGCATTAGTCTTTAGCAAAAAAAAACAAAAAACAAAAAACAAGCTCAGTGATAGCACCCAAACCCTGAGTTCAAACTCCAGGACTGGCACAGACGCACACAAAAGACAAAGCTGGGATAACCAGACCACATACATTATAGCAACAGAAACCAGTGGCCCAACTAACCTTCACTAGGAACCTTCTTTATGTCCTTTTTAAACTCCTTTCCATATACCTAACTGCTCCAGCTCTGGCTTTATAAAGGTAGCCTTCCATCTCTAAAGTGCAGGGTCAGTGTGCAGCTGATTTATAGAACTAGAACAGGTGATCATCTGGGTAATAAGTTGCATTGCATATATCAAACAATCCCAATTATCAATCTCATAAGCCATTGCCCATTTCCACAGTCACACAGCTCTGGACAGCTGGTCCTTCCTCCCAGGCAAGCTCAAGTTCCATATTCAGAGCTCTATGGATTGGGAATAAAGAGCAATGCAGAGGGTGGCAGCCCACAGGCCTCAGCACAACTTGGTGCATTGGGCATCAATGTAAGAGGAGATTGGAGAGTCTGTATTCTGAGGTGTTTTTCGGGCTCTTGTTTTAAAGCTAACATTCTGGCCTTAGATCACAAATTCCCAAGGGACAGCAGGACCTGGAGACAGTACAAGCAGAAGACAAAGGGTGAAGGGAAACTGCCCTAAGGCGTAGGTTGTTGCCAGGGTCCAGTATGTCCTAATGGTTAGCTTGTATCTGATAAGCAAGATTCCTGGGCACCATCCCAAACATACCGAATTGGAATGTGTGAAAAGAACAGCCTGAGAACCTGTATAGTTCTTGTAGATAGCACTGTGAACGTTTGGGAAGTATTGCAAAATGCAATAGTTATTGACCCTAACTGCATAGAATCACTTAGAGAAGATTTTAACAAGAACAAAACACAACAAAACTGGCATCCAGCCCCCCACACTTTATATGAATAAAGTCAGAATATCTGAAGGAAAAAGCTAGGCAAATTTAGATTTTCATTTGTTCATTTACTTACTTTTTTGGCTGTGCCAGAGACTGAATGCTGGCACTTGCTAACCAAGTGCTCTCCCACTGAGATATATCATTAATCAGCAATTACATATTTAAATATTCTCTGGGACATTTGTGGGGGGAGGGAGAAAGAGTGTGAATGATTGAAAATCACAACCCTTGAGTAATTTCCTGAACCAGGATCCAGGTTCTCAGCATAGCTTTGTCTGCAGGACCAACCTGTAGCATGAGTATGCTGAGCCCACCTAAGTATACCTAAGTACCTGGAGAATAAGCCCCATCACACATCTCAGCATACAAATGAAGGAGACAGTAGGAACCAATGCCAGAGAATGATTGGATAGATCTCTGGTTGACAGTGTATTACCTTGGAAGTTACAGTGGCATGGGACCCTTCATGCCTTCACACAGAAAGGGAAGTGATTCACCTCTCCTTCTACAAGTTAAATGAGAGATGAATTAATAACCTGTGAGGCTGACCGTGGTAGATCCTTTACCCACTACCACTCTGAGTTTTTATTTTTTCTTGCAGGAAAAAATCAGAAGGGAGCCCAGACTCAGGCAGAGGAAGGGATGACCAGATACGTCCAGGAACTCCAAAAGCACCAGGTAAGTGGAATCCACTGGGCTGATTCAGGTGTTCCGTAGACACCAGGCCCTTACACCACTCAGACATTGCCTAGTGCTCCAGGAGACACACTTTGATCAACACAATAGATCTTTTCTGACAGCATCAGACCTCTACTCTCAGCCCACAATGCACATAATTCCTTGGTGGAGTCTTCAAACAGCCCAGCAGGCCCCAGCATTTGTAGGTTACAATTTGATGGGCGGGCTGCCTAAGTTCAAATCAGCCACTGTTAGCATTTCCCGCTGTGACCAGTGCCTAGATCCAAAGACTATGCACTCCATAAAAGGAGAATCTACAACTTACTCATCCTTATAATCTCACACCCAGTCCAGGGCCAGGTATATACTCAGTACTCAATGAGAATGACATAAGTGGAATGGGACCACAGTCAAAAAAATGTAAGTGAAACACCCATGCTAGAGAATAGTCTCTGGTTGACTTGGGAGACTCAAGAAGATAATAAATAAGAATTCTGCACAGATTCTATGTAATTAAGTTGAAGACCTTCTTGAGGAAAGGTTTTTTAGGAGGTGACCCATTAACACATTGTAGAAAAATCAGATCCTGAGCCTGTCTTTCTACTGATTTATTGTGGAATTGTAGACAGGACAGTCTACCTTACTTTGTTTGTAGACAGGTCTAGGAAGAATCCTGCTGGACCAGTTTTTGAAGTCTGTAATGTAGAAGAACTGCTAAACTACTGAGATGAAATATTTGACACAGTTAAAAGAACTATTGATATTAATAATAGTTGCTTATGTTTATTGACTGGTCTGTGTGCGTATTTTGTCCTTATCACTGATTGAATAGAAATCTCATGTTGGAGGTTTAAGTAGATGCAGAAGCTTCTAATCTTTTCCGTTTCCCAGTTCTACCAGCCTCGCATGTTCAAATGAGTTCAACCTCATAGAAGGAAAACTAAAAACAACATCCTAGAGTTCTTTTAATTGGGGTGGAGAAGTTAAGTGATTGGATCACTCTCCACAGTTGCAGACAGTGGGGAATGATTCCAATAACTAATATTTTTAACTTTACCCCACTTGTGGGGGTTTACTCAGGAGGCAGGACTCAATAAAGTGAGTTTATTGGGATACAGGACCAGCAAAGAAGCGTCGAGGAGTGTGCATTCAGTTGCTACCATAGGCATGGAGGACTTAGTTCTGTTGGGAAACTCTTGAGAACAGAGTAGAGTCCCTGTGCCCAAGGTAGGAGGGAGCCAAAGGGATCTCTACAAAACTTCCCAGCAATCATGTTCTACCACCAGGAAATGACCATGCCATTTCTGTCCACCGGCGTGTGTGGGTGCTGGCAGAATGGGCTCCTAAAGGTAGGCCTTAGGCAGAGAGAGCTGGTGCTGGCAGTAAGAAGTCATACCATGTTCACCAAAGCACAGTGGCTGTGGATGGAACACCGTGTCTGATACATCTACCCACAGTTTCCTGTTTCATTTGTTTTTCAACTTGAAAGATCATTCATATGTCATAAAATTCACTCTTTTCAAGTGCGTGATTCAGTAGCTTTAATATTTTCCTAAGATTATAAACCACCCCCACTATCTAATTCTAGAACATTTTTAGCATTCCAGCAAGAATCTCCATGCCAATTAGAAGTCACTCCCCATTCTTCTTATCTCTAATGGACCTCCTGGCACGATAGCCCTGCCTATTCTGGAAATATCATATAAATGAAATCATACTTCACTATCTTACTTATTGCACTTAGCATAATGTTTTCAAGGTTTCTGCTACCAGAAGGAATTAGTATTTCATTCTTCTTTATGGCTGCGTAACATTTCATGCATGCGACATTTCGGGTATCCATTTCATAGATATATCTGTTGTTTTAGTTTTTTGGCTCCAATGAAAATGCTGACAGGAACATTATGCTAAAAGATTTTATATGGACATTTATTTGCAATTCTCCTACCTACCTCAGAGTAGAATTCTGGGTCCTATGTTTAACTTTTTTTTTTTTTTTTTTTTTTTTTTTTTTTTTTTTTTTTTTTTTTTTTTTTTTTTTTTTT
>NW_012267261.1:12748133-12756956 GCF_000151885.1 Dipodomys ordii
TATTTTCTCCAGAGCTTTTAGCATGAATGAATGTTGAATTTTATCAAAGGCCTTTTCTGCATCTGTGGCGATAATCATGTGATTCTTGACCTTGGCTCTGTTGATATATTGGATTACATTTATTGACTTACGTATGTTAAACCATCCCTGTGTCTCTGGGATGACCTATGTTTAACTTTTGAGGAACCGCCGGACTATTTTCCAGAATGGTGCTCCATGACAGTCATATTTATTTTATATTATTACTTTATTTTTGAGGCTTGAACTCAGGGCCTTGTACTCTCTCTCTCTCTCTCTCTCTCTCTCGTCATTCTACCACTTGAGCCACACCTCTACATCTGGCTTTTTGCTGTTTAATTGGAGTTAAGAGTCACAGAGTTTTCTGCCTAGACTAGCTTTGAACTTTGATCCTCAGATCCCAAGCTCCTGATTATAGCCAGGATTATAGACATAAGCCATCAGCACCCAGTTGTAATTGCTACCTTTTTTTTTTAATCTTAGCTGTTTAGTGGAATCTCATTGGGCTTTTATTTGCATGTTATTTGCGTGACTAATGATGCTGAGCAGCTTCTTATGTACTTTTTGTCCATTTGTAAGTCTTCTTTGGAATAGTGTGCCAAACACTGTCATAAGAGCCAGACCGTATCACCCTCGAAGACAGTGAGATTTAGAAGAACCTCTGCAACATGTTGCTCTTTTTCCTTTTCTGTTCTTTCTTTGTAGTACTGAGTTTGAATTTTAGCCCTTATTGTTTTAATTTAGCCCTTGCACTTGCTAGGCAGGCAATCTACCGCTGTTTGCTTTTAAGTATTTTTCAAAGGAGGTCTCACATTTATGCCTGGATCAACTTGGACTGACATCCAGCTCTAGCTTTTTATTGGTTCATGAAAAGTCTTGTATGATTATTGTCCAGATTGTCCTTGAACTAATCTCTGCCTCTCAAGTAGCCAGGACTACTGAAGTGAACCTTTCTGCCTGGCCTTGGAACTTGTTGCCCTGTAATACTTAACTAGGACTTGGAGTCAGAACATCTTTTAACATTTTCCTTTGGTGCTTTTTCCTTAGACTCAAAATGAGGATAATAATTTCTGTTCTGCTAGTTTTCAAAGAGTTTAGATGGGGTCAGCTGGTAATTCAGTAAACAGCTCCAACCTGACTTTGTCATAAACAAGACATGTCCTTGAGTCATTTAGCATCCTAGGGGAAGCTTGGCAAGCAAACCGAACTAAAAATTCAGTATGAGGCATGTATCAGTCAGTGCTATGTACATATCCATGATGGTCGTTTTCTCTTGCATCTCAAAGGAAACAGCAGAAAAGACCAAGAGGATGAGCACCAAAGAGACCTAAGAAGAGATGTATAGGTGTAGCGTCTGGAGCCCAGCGCCATCTTTTGCACAGCGCCAAGTCCAGTACTCACCAGTGTCTGCCACATTCGCTACATCACCAGTATTTGCTTCCATAGCAATGAATTTTTATCTTGTTTTATTTGTTTTGCAATAAAGGAAATGGGAGTGGCTGGTTAGGAAGGGAAGGGCCTTGTTTCTAAGAGTGCTTTAAGGGAAACTAAGCAGGGCCCTGGGGCTGGAGGTAAGTAAGGAAACTGCATGGATGGGGAGAGGAGCAGACCCAAATCTGAAGGCTAGCAGCTGTGATCAGGCTGCAGGAAGAGCATGCCATGTCCTAAAGGACTGGGCAGCTGTCCTACAGAAGGGTGGAAAGCTCAGTGGCCAGGAACACATGTTGCTTTGGAACCTGCCATCAATGCTGTTCCCATGACAGACCTCCAGCATCTCTGCTTCTCCCATCCTCCCAACTCCAGCCTCTAGATACACAGCCCTCCTGCTGGTTACCATATCTCTCAGACTTGGATGGAGTTTGGGGGGGACCTGTGCCCCAATGATGCAAATATGTACTCCCTCTGAGCCATTAAGAGACCTAACCAAATTGTTTAAATACTCTTTACCAAAGGTGCTATTTCTCTGTAAAACACTTTTTTTTTTTTTGGTTTGGCAAGCTGACTTCATTCTTCAAGTATCAATCTATTGTTGTTGTTTTGTAATATTTTATTTTCTTGTCTAGCTATTAAGCGTTTGTAATTATTTTTCAGTAGTCCTTATCATTTCAGAGGTGGAAGGCATTCGGTGTCATCAGTGGTGTAAGCACCCACATAATCCAGCCGCCTCCCCCTCCCATCGCATACTAGATTAGATGTAGCCCAGAGTTGGCACATCTACCTGGCTTCCAGCAGGTCAGTTGTGTGCCAAGAGGGACAGGGAGGGGGTGTTTCAGACAGAAGCCAGGGGAAGAAGAAACATCATGTAAGGCTTTCAAGATTCAGAAGTTTGGTTATTTGTTGTTTTGTTTTTGTTTTCATTTATTCTGAGAATATCAGGCCAGTCAGCATGCCAAAGTATGGAGGCTTAGGATATCCTGGCCTGCTAACATGCTTATGGATCTACCACTAACTAACCCAGTGACTTTAACCCTGTCTCCTCCTGTTTCTGGGACTCAGTTTCCTCAGTAAGCTAGTAAGAATGCATTCATCTTCCTATGTGATAAATGATAACTATTGTAACTCAGTCATTGGTCCATAGGGAGATAGGTTCTTGTGATTTTTTTTTCTGCATCTTCTCAGGATAAATGAAACCTTATTGGTATAACAAGAAGAATCAGCCAGTCAAAGGCAAGGTGACCAAGTTTGACCTCAGTGTGAATGACCCTTGCAAGTTGTGTGGGAATGTGAGGCCTTCCTGGGAAGAATAGGAACAAACTCCCTCACCTCCCTACAACTTGTCTTCAAACTGCACCTGTCAGCACCAGCACTGGCTGGGGTCAGAAAGAGCGTTCCCTGTAGAGATGAAAACAAAAGGACGTTTCAGATAATAGGAATGAGAAGTGGAAATTGAATCCAAACCATCGTAGGGAGAAACTGATTGGGGGGTCAGCCCTGTGTCCTTTGCCCTCTTAATTTTGAAGCCCGCTCATTACCATGTCTCATATGCATTTGGCATGACAAAAATCAAAAATTTTGAAGATCTGAGAATAAAACACTTACCAAAAAAATCAGATTAAAGACCCTCAGAGGGAAATTATTTAGATTATACTTCACAAGCAACTGTGAGACAATGTGTGCCGAAATGGAATTCCTTCTAAATAGTTTTCCTTGTTCCCATTTGAAAAGAGAACCTTCCACTTCGAATTTGGAGCTTTTATGAACATCCCATTTAGACACTGAACACCACTTTGCAGTCTGAATGCTGCTCCCTGCCCATGTGCCTTGGAGAACTCACAGAAGCATGCCTTAATCAAAAGAAATTTTGCCAGTTCTTGGACCTGATGGGAGAAGGCAGGAATACTAGTCCGTTGAAAGCAAAAAGCCATGGTATCTCTTATATTTTTTAGAACAGCCATTACCCCACCTTTCCACCTTAAATTGTGAAGAGCAAACCTCCATTTCCTCTTACGTTCTGCTGCTTCTGTGTAAATAGAGCAGCTGTCATCTGCACCGTAGGGACACATGATCTGAGGACCATTCTTGGAAAGCTGCTAAATAGCCTAGTTTGAAGAATCTTGCATAGAGCTTTGCATGAAGCCAAGAGACAGGATTAAATCAGTTTGATTTCCTTCAGCCCTCTAAGAACATGTAAGGCTTAGACTGCAAGCTTCCTGGGCTGTATGTGTGTGGTTTTATAAACACTGCAGTATCTGTGAAGATCCAGTGTCCATGGAAACCTTTCCACAAGCCATGACTAGATTCTGTCACTGTGTTTGGAAAGCAGGGCTCCTCCACCTGCTAATCGGCCCTTGTGAACCAGTCTGAATGTCTTTCCTTTACACCTATGATTTAAATAAGCAAATTTCAGGAAACAATTTGAACAGGTTTCTATTGCCTGTGTGTTTGTGAACATGTATTTGTATTTAGTATGCTTCCACATTGCATTTAACTTGTTTTTGTAATTCCTGATTTTTTTGTTACTATTGATAAATAAAGAAAATAAAATAATAGTTTCATTGTTTTCTTCCCCCTCTCCATGAAAACTAAATAAAATTGTGAACAATACATTTAACCATTTACAAAATAAAGTTGAGTTTGAGTTTCAGAAGCCATAAAATGGGCTAAAGTGTTTTTCCTAAAGAAATCTTGGAGCCAGGTGCTGGTGGCTCATGCCTATAATCCTAACTACTGAGATCTGAGGATCACAGTTTAAAGCAATCCCAAGTACAAACATGTGAGACTTATCTACAATTAACTACAAAAAAAAAAAAAAAGCTGAAAGTGGGGTTGTGGCTCAAGTAATAGAACACTAAAGTTACACAAAAAACATCTAGGACAGTGTGCAGGCCCTGAGTTTCAAGCCCAGGAACAGCATTAAAAAAAAAAAAAAATTCGGAAATAAGAGGGAAAGTTTACTTGGATAGGTAGACCAAGTTTCTTTTAAAGGATCATAGATAGTGGGTCTGGATAGGGGGAGATGAAAAATCTGCGAGTGTCTTGGTCCAGGCAGGCCACAAAAAAAAAAAATAGCGTAGACTGGGTTATTTATAAACAACTTACTGTTCACAGTTTGGAGGCCAGGAAGTCTAAAATTATGGCACAAGAAGATTTAGTGTCTTACAAGGGCCTGTTCTCTGCTTCAAAGAGGCATCTTCTTGCTATATCCTCAAATGGCAAAAGAGATGGTGGACAAGCTCCATTGGACCTCTTTAATGAGGGCACTAATCTCATTCATGATGGTCGGGCTCTTATATCCTAATCATCATCCAAAGGCCTCATCTCTTAAGACTATTGGTTGCACTGGGTATTAGATTTCAAACTACAAGTTGTGAGAAAAGGTGAAGCCAAAATGACTACTAAAGACAGAATTATGAAACTGGACTGGCACCCAATGATGCTGGCTACGGGTAAACCTATCTGAGAAACCAAATAAACTTGGAAAAGTGGGGGAACAGGAACTCTTTGCCAGAAATATATTGGGTAAGCCAGGCTCCAGTCTTTTACTTGTTACCCTAACTATGTAGTAGGCTGATCAGTACAGGCAGAAAAGTCCAAGAGAGTCCATCTCCACAGAAGGAAATACAGTAGAATAACCAGTGGAAAATGGCTACAGGCATGTCACAGCTGGTAGAGCGCACCAGTCTAGAAAGTGTAAAGTCTTTGAGTTCAAATCCTAGTAAATAAATAACAAAAATGAATTGGATAACTTTACTGACTTTTTCTTGATATGTATATCTGTGGAATAAACATTTCCAAGCAGACTGAATATTGGGCAGTGTTCTGCCTTCATACAACTACTTAAAGATAGTAAAACTACAACTGTTTAAAAGATCATGTTCTGCTCTATCTTGAACATATAAATAGTACTTGCTTTCTAACGTTCTGTTTTCACAAAGATGACACTTCACTTCAACTAATTCTATCTTCCAATGTAGATGATAAATAAAGCTTGAACTTTTTTTTTTTTTTGGTGCTAGTTCTGGAGCTTGAACTCAGGATACTTTCTCTGAACTTTGCTCAAGGGTAGTGCTCTACCTCTAGAACCACAACTCCACTTCCAGCTTTGGGTGGTCAGAGATAAGAGTCTCACATAAGAGTCTCCCTGGCTGGACTGGCTTCAAAACAAGATCCGCAGCTCTCAGCCTCCTAAATAGCTAGAATTACAGGCCTGAGCCACTTGCACCTGGTAACTTGAACTTTTTAATTTCAGTCTTACATAGAAGTCTTGATTTATCTTGGTTGGATTTGGGCAATTATTACATTTTAGAAGGCAATCTCCTTATTGTCACTGATTACTCATCTCATCACAGTGTGACTCTTTTAATATTTCAACCTCAGAAGAGAATTTTAGAGCCAGTTTGATGGAAACCTTGTCCATAACCACTTTTAAATCCTACTGGCTTCTGTCAGCCTTCCACCAATCTTTGGAAACATCTTTCCTATTGTCACAGTGTGTATGTGTTTAGGAAATTAAAATCTTAAAGAGGCTGAAGTTTTTCCTAAGGAAATCTTAGGACTAAGCTGGGAGGGAAAGGTTACTTGGTTGGTAAAATGAATCAATTTCTTTAAAGTGATTATAGATGATGGGTTAGCATAGCCTGAATGAAGCATATTATTAAAGGTATGTTTCATAGCAAGATTTTATATCATGAAGTGCATAATAAGTATATATTCCTTTGAGGAGCTTTTGCATAAAAGCACCTGGTGATCAGTCCTTGGATTATTTCTGAAATAAGGACAGACAAAAAGAATATGAAAATAGATTAATTCAAATAGATATTCCAGAGCCCTGGAATGAAGCCCTCTGTTTGGACCTTCCAATCCTCATCTGTGAATAATGTATGTTCTGTATTTATTTCCTTCTTAGAAAGTTAAGTGGTATTTCAAGCTGTTTACCAAGTGCCAGTGGTTCATTCCTATAATCCTAGCCAGTGAAGAGGCTGAGATCTTAGGATCACAGTTTGAGGTAGTCCAGGTAGAAAAGTCCATGAGACTCTTATCTCCAATTAACCACCAAAAAGCTAGAAGTAGAGTTGTGGTTCAAGTGGTAGAGTGCTAGCCTTGAGCACAATAGCTCAAGTACCCAGGTCTTGAGTTCAAGCCCTAGGACCAGTATAAAAACAAAGAAAGTGAAGCTCTTCCACACAACCCTCAGCTTTGCTCATTGTGTACTTGGATCTTGATAAAATCTACCTAGAAACAATTGAATGCACCAAAGTGTCATGAAGATCCCAAAGGAGTTTTGAGAATGCCTGGCACAGGTGCACATGGACAAACATCTATTATTCACCCCAGTATTTTTCAAAAGGATCTTTATCTCATTCTGAGCAAAAGCCAAAGTGGCTCCTTCATGATCTTACCCTGCCCCATGTGTGCTGCTGTGTGCTCCTTCACATTGGCCATGCCAGATTAACACCCCTGCAGTGTTTCTCAACGATATAGACATTACCTACGTGATTCCTTCAGTTCCAAGTCTTTCTCAACCTCAGTGAGGCCTGACTATTGATTAGCACTATTGATTACAATATACATTATTGAACCAACTTTTGGGGGTCCTCTGTGCCAGGCACTGGGGAAGGAACTAGGATTAGCGATTTAACTAAATTCAGTCCCTTTTCTCAGGGAAACAGATCAGCAGCCCATGTGATGTCATGTAACAAAGCTAAGAGATACCACACATTGTTATAAAAACAAGATCAATACTAAGAATCATAAAGGAGTTTTCTGAAATAAAATCTGAGGCTGGACATAGGCTCACACCTGTAATCCCAGTACACAAATGCAGAGGCAGGAAGATCTCACTTTTGAGGCCAGCCTGGGCTCTATGGTAAGATCCTCTCTCAAAGACTAAAATCTGAACAAATAGAATTTACCCAAAGTCAATTCAGGAATAGCATATGTAAAGATTCAGGGTAGGGAGAAGTCAGTAAAACCTGTAGTTCGGACCTGCGTCTGAATCCTACTTTGTTAGTTACTATTATATCCTATTGGACAAATTAGATTCCCTTCTGTAATTATGTTTCCTCATTTGTAAAATGCAGGTGGCCATTGCATTTCATAGGGTTGCTATGAAAAGCAAATGAAATAAAAAATTTAAAAATGTATAATGCCTGACATTATAAAATGCAAAGTGCTAACCTTTGTTTTGGTGCTGGTGGCTATGCCTTCCTACAGAATGAAGACAGCAATAATACCTCTTAACACTGCTGTGTCATTACATGATATAAACATAGAACGATCTTGTCTGTATTGACTGCTGAAGAACAAGCCGTATTGGCCCTGTTTCATAGATTAATGATATTTGTACAGATTGTATCTTGAGGATAATAGGAGCTAATATAAGTTTAATGGCAGGAAAAAGGCAGAATCAGATTCAGTTACAAAGAGCTTTATATGAAGTACAACACAGGTAGGAAGGGACAAGTTCTCAGATCTGTTAGGAGACTATTTCAGAAATCAGGAGAGAACTTGAGGTTATTTGATCATGGGCTTGGAGTTACGAGAAGGCTAAGGAGGTGGTACTGACAAGAGCTGACTCTTGACTAGCTATGGAACAAATGCAAAGTTCTGGCTTGGACAACCTGATAGATAGCAATGCCATTTTCTGAGATTGGAAAGAGAATGAGAGAAGCCACTTGGCTGGCTTGGGAAGGAAGTGGAAGATGGTGATTTCAGTTTTACATAGGATGAGCATGAGATAATCAAATGAAGGTATCTTGTGAGCAATTAGGAACATTCCTAAAGAGATTTGTGGGGAGAGGCCTAAGCTGGGGACTAGACAGGAGGAAATGGCATTTCTGTCTAGGGACAAGATGGCCTAGAAAGGATATAACAAATTAGAAAATGTATTGTTGACCCACGGGGGCCTAACAAAAAGACACCTATCCCTCTCTCTTTAAGACAGGGTCTCAGTATACATCATGACTGCCATTGAATTCACAGCCTTTCTGCCTCAGCCTTCAGAGTGCTGGGCAGGAAATCCTTTTGAGAAACTCTGGATGGTGGTTTTCCCCTGCATCCTTATCAACAAAAAGCACACACAGAAAAACAGCACAACTGGTGAGATTTGAATATGAGAACATTGTGTGTGAAGACTGATAAGAAATGGCACAAGGTCCTTTTAAGAAGTCAAAATCGATGAGGAACCAGCATCCACATGAGAAATGGAGACTCAAATCACAACTGTGCCCAAAAAAGTCAAACAGGCTAGGAGAAAGGAAGAGGAAATGTACCCTGATGGTTATTCCTGGAATACATAAGTTGATAAGAACCTGGCCAATGGTATAGGCCTGTGAAAAGAACATATTGCCTGGGAGCGGGGGGGGG
>NW_012267261.1:12757006-12757863 GCF_000151885.1 Dipodomys ordii
GGGGGGGGAGAGAGAGAGAGAGAGGGAAGGATGGAGGGAGGAGGGAAGGAGGGAAGGAAGGAAGGAAAGACAGAAAGAAAGAAAAAAAGAAGGAAAGAAAAGAAAGAAAAAGAAGAGAGGGAGGGAGGGGACAGAGGAAGAGGAGAGGAGAAAAAGGAGGGACTAAAGAGAGAAAGGAGGGAGGGAAGAAAGGAAGGAAGAGAGAGAAAGGAAGGTATGAATGAAATAACAAAAAATATTTAAGCCAAGCAATTTATATGAAATTGTCAAGAGAATGAAATACATTTGAAAAGAAACTTGCCCACAAAAGATGAATCTGAACTACCTGATAGGAACTAGTATAACTCAAAACAAAATCTGTTTGCTTCAAAATTATTTCATCATAATCAAAACTGGTAGCCACTGGACACTGGTGGCTCACACCTGTAATCCTATAATCCTGTAATCCTCCTGTAATTAGGAGGTTGAGTTCTTCGAATCATGGTTCAAAGCCAGCCTGGGCAAAAAAAGTTCATGAGACTTTCATTTCCAATAAAGTACCAAAAAAGACTGAGAAGTGGAGCTGTGGCTCAAGTGGTAGAGCACTAGCCTTGAGCAGGGACAGTACTCAGGCCGAGAGAGAGAGAGAGAGAGAGAGAGAGAGAGAGAAAGAGAGAGAGAGAGAGGAAAGAGAAAGAAAGAAAGAAAGAAAGAAAGAAAGAAAGAAAGAAAGAGGGCTTGGAAGGTGGCTCAGTGGTAGAGCGCTTGCCTTGCATGCCTGAAGCCCTGGGTTCAATTCCTCAGTACCACATAAGCAAAAAGAAAAAAGCCGGAAGTGGCGCTGTGGCTCAAGTGGTAGAGCGCTAGCCTTGAGCTGA
>NW_012267261.1:12758038-12770109 GCF_000151885.1 Dipodomys ordii
TGGTTGTGGGGCTTGAACTCTGGGCCTGACCACTGTCCCTCAGCTCTTCAGCTCAAGGCTAGTGCTCTACCACTTGAGCTACAGGACCACTTCCAGTTTTTTCTGGTTGTTTATTGGAAATAAGAGTTTCACAGACTTTCCTGCCTGGGCTGGCTTTGAACCATGATCCTCAGATCTCAGCCTCCTGAGTAGCTAGGATTATAGGCATGAGCCACCAGTGCCCAGTTTAGAAAGGAAGAAAGAGAGAGAGAAAGAAAGAAATAAAAAGAAAGAGAGAGAAAGAAAGAAAGAAAGAAAGAAAGAAAGAGAAAGAGAAAAGAAAGAGAAAGAAAAGAAAAAGAAAAAAGAAAGAAAGAAAGAAAGAAAAGAGGAAAGAAAGAGAGAAAGAGAGAAAAGAAGTAAGGAAGGAAGAAAGGAAGGAAGGAAGGAAAAATATGGTAGCCAATTATTTTTTATTATGTTTATATATTCTTTGCCTTTCATAATTGGCAGTCATTTTTATTTCATATTTTAATATCTTCCTACATGACCTAAGTCAGGACTTGTCTGTGACACTATACTGAGAGACCATATAATGAACCACACTTCCTAGTTTCAAATCCTGGCTCTGTTCCTATCTCTTGTTTTTCTAGAAGTTACTTAGCCTCTTCGTTTCCTTTTTTAAATGGCACAATAATAGTACTTATCTCATTATCCTTTTCTCTCTCTTTTTTGAGAATTAAATGAGCTAATGTTCATTTAAAATAATTTGTGGCACATAGAAAGTGCTAGGTAAAGACTGCGGGTGTAGCTCAGGTTGTACAGCACCTGTCCAGCAAGCACAAGGCACTGAGTTCAAACTCCAGGGCCATGAAAAGTGCTATATATCAAGTACCATTATATCCCTCCATTTATAATCTCACAATGACCCTGTGAAAAAGATGGAGCACAAAAGTAGATGGATAAAGGGTGAATGAATGCAGCTGTGGTACTCACTGGACACTGTTGAAAATAACCTATACAACTTGTGGGTGAGAATGATAGGAAAAAACTGGGAGAGAATGAGGTAAGGGATGACATTGTCCAAAAAGAAATGTACTCTTGCTTGGAAACTGGTGGCTCATACCTGTAATCCTAGCAACTCAGGAGGCTATATTTGAGCATCACAGTTCAAAGACAGCCAGGCAAAGAAAGTCTGTGAGACTCATATCTCTAATTAAACACTAGAAAACCAGAAATGGTGCTGTGGCTCAAAGTAGTATAGTGCTAGCCTTGAGCAAAGGAGTTCAGGGACAACAGCCAGGTGCTGAGTTCAAGCCCCGTGCCAATAGGAAATTTACTCTTTACCTGACATATAACTGTAACCCCTCTGTACATCACCTTTATAATAATAAATTTTTTTAAAAGAAGGTAGACATCAGTCTGGCACTGGTGGCTCACACCTATAATCCTAGCTACTCAAGAGGCTGAGATCTGAGGATCGTGGCTCAAAGCCAGCCTGGGCAGGAAAGTCCATAAAGACTCTTACCTCCAATTAATCACCAAAAATGCCATTAGAGCTGCGGCTCAAGTAGTAGAGTGGTTGACTTGAGCACAAAAGCTCAGGGGCAGCATTCAGGCCTAGATTTCAAGCCCCAGGACCAGCATCAAAAGAAGAAGAAGACAAAGAAGAAGGAGGAGGAGGAAGAGGAAGAGAAGCAGGAAGAGAGGGAGGAGGAGGACATCAGATCTGTAGAAATGTACACTCTCCCTGTTGTGCCTTTTTTTCTGTGACACCCTGGGGGAAGGGATGCCCTAACTTGCTAAATCCAGCCACAAGAAGAGATATTGCTACCCCCAGACACCCAAAGAAAAAAGGAAGATAGCTTCATCCCTTTGTGCTGCTATATTAAAACACCATCATCTAGGTGGCTAATACACAACAAAAAGGGACCGAGGGGCTGAAAGATCTCATGTACAGCAAGAGCTCCCTTTCTGCTTCATAGATGGCCCCTTCTGGTTGTGTCTTTACATGGCTGGAGGAACTTCTTTTGAGTTTCTTTTATGTTTGTACTAATCTCTTTCATAGGGTTATGTGATAAAGTCCTAATTATCTCCCTAAGGCCCTACCTTCAAGTACTGTCACTTAGGGTGTAAGGATAGCAGAGGAGAATCTATTAACAAAAAGCATAGAGATAAGAAAGATTATAAGGTGACAGATAATAAGAAAGACTATAGAGTCAAATAACCAAATCAAAAGAGCTCAAAGACTAGTCTCACCTCCTTTGAATTTCTAAGCTTCTATATAGCCTTTGTCCATTAATGCCCAGAAATCTTTATGCATAATAATTTTAGTAAGATGCCTCTTTCTCAGGCTCTCCTGTGAATCACCAAAATGCTCATATGTAGCACCATTTTACACACACACACACACACACACACACACACACACACACACACACACACACACATCAGGCTTTGAGAAATTATCAACTTCCTTTGTTCTGAATTCCCCAACCTGTCATCCATCACTGAAACATAATCAATGAAATAGACACCAAGAAATCTCATCAGGCTTCTAAACTTTCATTTCGCACTTAAGAGTTTTGAGTTTTACTCAGAATTTGACATGTGAAAAGTATGAGATCAAATAAAATCCATTCAATAAAACAAAAATAGAAATAAAAGCAAAAGACTTTATCATACGGATCTGAAAGGAGCATATCATAGGAGCTCCTCTCATTTTAGAGGTTAACAGGTAACACACTAGACCAGCTAGCTCACTTGCTTGCTGGCTTTCTTTCTTTCTTTCTTTTCTTCCTTCCTTCCTTCCTATCCTTCCTTCCTTCCTTCCTTCCTTTTTTCCTTCCTTCCTTCCCCCCTCTCTCTTTCTTTTCTTTCTTCTTTCTTCCTTTCTTTTGCTCTGTTTATGATGTGTAGGACAAAAAGTCGTCATCCACAGGAGAAAGCAGGCTTCCATTGCATGAAGGTCCTTGAGCAGATGTCATTAAAATCTCTTAATAGTAGTCGTAGGATCCAGGATATTTTCTCTCTGAGGGAAAAAGGGAGAAGAGAAAAAGCAAGAAAACATAAAAGGTGAAAGTTTTGTGTTAGAGGCAACCCTGCACTCAGCCCCAATGACTTTGTTAAAGCCACACAATGAAGAATAGTGGGGAACAATGAATTCTTTGTTCCTCCAAGAGTGGCAGCCTGCTAAGGGGACTCCAAGAACTCTTTAAAAGTATTTCATTCTCTTAGGGGGAACTAGATCATTACAATTAGCTATTTGTAAGAAGAGATTTTAATGTATTCACTCATGAATGTGTTCATTCATTCAAGAAGTATTGTTTGGAGTGCAATTTGAGAAGAAACAAGACAAAAGAGAAGGGAGGGGAATGCAGTAGTATTTCCTACCAACTTTCAGAGAGGAAAGAAAACAGCAATAGAGGCTCAGGGTGTTAAGAGTCACCCAGAGAGGAACTAATATCAAGTCAGCCAACGAAGACCAAAGTCCTTGTTAGCTTGTGGGATGAAAGGTTCCCAATGGGATGAAAGGAAGGAGGATGTTCCTCAAGTTCTTCAAGGAAAAAAAATCAAGGAGTCATGCTTCCCCTCCTCCTCTGTTTTTTTGCTGGTACAGGGGCTTGAACTCAGAGCCTGGGTACTACTCTTTGTCTTTTCACTCAAAGTTGGCATTCTACCATTTGATCTACAGCTCCACTTCTGGCTTTTATTTTTTTGGAGGTTAATTAGAGATAAGAATCTCATCAACTATTCCTTCCCAGGCTGGCTTTGAACCATGATCTTTAGATCTCAGCCTCTGACTAGCTAGGATTACAGGCATGAGCTACCAGTGTTTGACTTGAAGTTGAGCGTTTTCATTTGGAGGTTCTAAATTAAGTTGTACCTCTAGGACTGTGATAATAAGATTAGTTCAAAACGAATACCTATTCCAGGGCCTGTTGTTTATTAGGAACCAGGAAAGACAGACAGAGAACTTTGTCCTTGCAAGTAAGATTGAGTCTTGCGATAAGATGAATAATAATAAATTCGAGCAATAGCCCAAATGCTTTGAACAGCCTTATAAGGAACAACACAATCTGACCCCCTGTTATCCTTCTGATCTTAACTCCTGCACTCTTCACAAACCCCTCCATTCCAACCTCTGGCCTTCTTGCTATTCTTCAAACCCACAGACCTTGGCCACTTCTAGGCTTGGCTCCCTTCCTTCTTCAAGTCTTTGTTAAAGTTTAACCTCCTAATGAGGCTTTCTATGGACATTTATTTAAAATTCCAATTTTTTCTCTCTTCTACTCCCCCCTCTTTCCAACTTACCGTCTTTGCTTTATTTTTCTTTATAAGACTATTCCCCAATCTGATATCCTACATAAATGTAATTACATACATAAATATAATTACATACAAACAAGGATGCAAAGGTTTCTAGCCCAATTTGTATGTACATGTGTGCAACAGTCCTGGGGCTTGAGCTCAGGGCCCGGATGCTGTATCTGATTTTTTTCTGTTCAGGGCTAGTGCTCTACCACTTGAGCAACAGCTCCACTTCTGGCTTTTTTTCCCCCTTTGGTATTTAAGAGTCTCAAAGACTTTCCTGTCATGGCTAACAGTTTCCAATGGTGATCCTCAGATCTCAGCCTCCTGAGTAGCTGGGATTATAGACATGAGCCACCAATTAGTTTTCACAAACTGAATACGACCACATAACCAGCACTCAGGACAAGAAACAGAATACTTCCATATATCCTTCCTAGACCCTAAAAGTAACCACTGGCTTGATACCTCACTGCATGGATTAATTTCTTCCTACTTTTGTATTTTATTTATATAGGCTCATCTGGTGATATACTATATATTTTAATGCTTTATTTACAGACTGTTTGTCCCTACTGTTAGTGTGTAAGCCTCACACGGGTCTGTGTTTGTTTTGTTCACTGCTGCATTACAAGTGCCTAAAAGAACATCTGGCAAAGCATTGGAACCTAATAAATATGTGATGCCTGAATGAATGAAATATTGAACAAATAAAAATGAGAATAAGAAGATGAGAAAAAAGAAAGTAGAACGAGAGAGTTTCTAAGAAGGGCTTCAAGCCTTGAAGGATGAGCAGGAATCCACGAAGCAGAAAAAGAAAAGATATTTGAGGAGAGACAGAGCCTGTTCAAAGGTGTGTCCGTGAAGAAAACACACACACACACACACAGACACACAAAGTCGAGAAGCCACAGAAATCAGCACGCGCAGGGCAATGAGCAAAGGCCATGTACTGAAAAACAGTAGCTACAAAGCTGGAAAAACATGCAGATCCCAGACCTCAAAGGCTTCATATAAATAAATACATGAAAAGAGGTGAGGGAAAGTAAAATACAAAGGTCTTTAAGGTATTTCTAGGACCCTTTTCTAGGGTGCTGAAAATTAAGGGGATAAAAAAAAGGATTTCTTTGAAGTCAACTCATTAATAATGTATCTTGGAGTCCTCAGAAGAGAGTCAGAGGCCCACTATGTTCAAAGACTTCTAACTGCTCCTGAATATGTGGGAAAGCCTTAAAAGTCTGGGGAATAAGTAAGGCCCTCTTTTCTTTCCTTTGAAGGAAAGGCCAGCTCCAGTGGGAATTTTAAATGTGTGAGTCTTTCTGGTTAATCTTGTTTTACTGAACAGAGGGAAGGAAGGAGCCAAGAGTTCTCTCTTCCTTCCACACCTGCTGGACAGGGCCACGAGAGGATGGTGCCCTATGCCCAAAGGCAGGGATAGGAAAGAAATGCCTTGTGTGTCTTCACTACCCCTAAGTTCACGGTCTGTATCAGTGGTTCTCAGAATCACCTAGAGGCCTGGTTATAGCACAAATTGCTAGGTCTACTAGAGTTTTGTATTTGAGAGGTCATGGGTGAGACCTGAAAGCATGTACCTCCAACAAACCCCCAGGTGGTGCCAATATTACTGGTTTGGCAATGGTGTGTGGAGACCCTTACGCAATGCAGCCTCCTAAACCAGGAGAGGATTCTTTAACATCTTCTTTCTCTTCTTCCAGAGGGGTCTGGATGTTCCATATCTATCAAGCTTCAACTCCACCCCCCTCTCACCATGGAGGCCAGGCTGGCTTATAACCTCCTGTCTCAGCCCCACAGATGCTATGATTACAGGTGAGCACCATCATACCTCGCTAACTATTTTGCCATCACTTAAGTAAAGAATTCCCAGGTAAAATACAGGACACCTTGTTAAATCTGAATTTCTGAGAAATAACAATTGTTTAGCATATGACATTATTTATCAGTTATCTGAAATTTAAATCTTGTCCTTAATGGCTTAGTAGCTTCTTCACTTCTTTATGTAGAAGGGAGACAGTAAGAGCAATTACCACCAGGCACCAGTAGCTCAAGCCCTTAATCCTAGTTACTCACGAGTCTGAGATCTGAGGACTTAAGTTTGAAGATAGTCCAGGCAGAAAAGTCTGTGAGACTTCTTTCTACCTTGAATTAACTGGACAAAAACTGGAAATAAAGGTGCGGATCAAGTGATAGAAAGCCATCCTTGAGGGAAAAAAGCCAAGCAAGAGTACAAGATAAAAGCTGGGAATGTGACTTAGTGATAGAGTGCTCATCTAGCATGCGTGAAGCCCTGGATTCAATTCCTCAGTACCACATAAATAGAAAAAGCTGGAAGTAGTTCTGTGGCTCAAGTGGTAGAGTCTAGCCTTGCACAAAAGAAGCTCAGAGACAGTGCCTAGGCCCTGAGTTCAGGCTCCAGGACTGGCAAAAAAAAAAAAAAGAGTGCAAGAAGAAAGCTGTGCACCAGTGGCTCACATCTGTAATCCTAGCTACTCAAGAGGCTGAGAGCTGAGGATCACACTTTGTCCATGAAATTCTGGTCTCCAATTCACTACCAAAAAAGCCAGAAGTAGAGCTATGGCTCAAGTGGTAGAACGCTAGCCTTGAACACAAAAGCTAAAGAACATTTTCCAGTCCCTGGTTTCAAGCCCCAGGACTGGCACCAAAATCATCATCATCATCATCATCATCATCATCATCATCATCATCGTAACAATTACCTTTCAGGGTTTAGGTAAAGATTTAAAATGATATCTGTAAAACATGAGGCATGTGATGAGTGGCAGATAGATGGCTAGCATGACTTCTCAGTCTGTCATAACACAAAGCTGATGTCGCTAGCAGAGGAACAGAAGCCTCATCAAAGATGGCAGCCACATCTGTCAGAGTAAGAGCAGTCAATCCTAATGCATGGTCTTTTTTTCAAACCCAGGAAGACTCTACCTCATCCTCTTCTCTTGCCCCAGGCTACAAACATATGACCATGTGCTTCTTTAAATCCCCCAAGTACCCAGAAGTGGCATACAGTGAACATTAATGAACAATCCTTCTTTATGATGAAAGGCAGACTACTCTCTCTCTCCTTCCCCCCTCTTCCCTCCCCTCCCCTCCTCTCCCCTCCTCTCCTCTCCTCTCCTCTCCTTTCCTCTTCCTCTCTCCCTCCCTCCCTCCCTCCTCCCTCTCAGGTTTGCACTTACTTGGGAACTTACGGACAACTCTGAAAGGTCGGTGATTCTCATCTGCCTCTGCTATGCGGCACACATATATCTCATTTAACTTGACAGGGTATTTGAGGACCGAGAACACCCTGAACAAGCCATTCATCTTCTCCTCCAGGACCTCCACAGTACTATGGTTGCTCAGATCCCTCTCTTTCCGATCCATCCAGGTCACATTGGGTGTGAAGTACCAGCCCTTGGAGATGCATGTAGCCACATCCTCATCATCCATCTGGTCAAACTGCACTTTGGGCATCTCAAAGTCTGATTGGGGGGAAAATAACAAAACAATTAGTTACTTTAAAAAAATGTCATCCCCAGGAGGCTCAAGTTAGGAAGAATTTTCCCCTCTGATTTTCCATTAGCCCTTATGGAGGTAACACCTTTTGAGATCGCCTAGCTAACATTGTGGCCCTAGTACAGTATATGAATGGGATACACACATGCTTTTATAGTCCAGGTCTTACTACCATTGCTGTCCTTACCTTGTCCTTCATCTCAGACTCTCCACTGATCTCAGATACCCTGCTGAGAATCATGGAAGATATGGAAGGATTCTCACCAGCACCTTGCCATCTCTTCCAGCTCTAATCCTGGAATAATTCCGCCATGCAGGCAGAGCCCCCAGTCCCCTTGGGGTCTCATACAATTCTGTGAAGGGGAAAGATCCCTAGGGTACTGCAGAGATGCAATGATCCTGTCTAACCTACATATGAACATATTAACAAGTGAAAAAAATAAAAGAAACAAATTTCAGGAAAGCTAAATGAGTTGCTCTAATTTCTCCAGAATTAGATCTTGGATCTCCTTCCCAGTGCAGGGCTGTCCTCACTAACACAAATGTTAGGCTGGCTCATGCCTGTAATCCTAGCTACTGAAGAAGCTGAGATCCAGAGAGACGCCAGTCTGGACACGAGAATCTATGAGATCCCATGTCCAAAATAGCCAACAAAAAGTGGGTTGGAAGCATGGTTCAAGTGGTAGAATGTCAACCAAGCAAGCAAGCTAAGCAAACAGGAGGCCTTCAGTTCAAGTCTCAGAACTGAAAATAAACAAATGAATGAAATAAAAATAAGAATGAAAAAGCACGTATCAGACTCCAGAGTCTTCATGTAAGATTACTAAAATATATAAAATTTTGGTATTTGGGGAGTACAGTTTGTGGAGTCTGGGATTAGTGCTGCTGCTTTGTCTTTCTGTTTTAATGAATAAATATTTTGTTGTTGCTTGTTTGTGTGCCAGTCCTGGGGCTTTAACTCAGGGATTGGGTTCTATCCCTTAGCTTTTTCACTCAAGCTACACAGTACTACTTCTGCCTTTTTGATGGTTAATTGGAGATAAGAGTTTCATAGACTTTTCTGCCTGGGCTGGCTTTGAACTGCAGTCCTCAGATCTCAGCCTCCTGAGTATCCAGGATTATAGGCATGAGCCACAGGTGCCTAACAAACAAAAAATAATACGTATGCACACTGTACAGACACAACACCTTTTGTTCAGATATTTTCAGATCAGATAAACCAACATCCCAAACCCCTAACTGTTGCAGCTTCTCCACATGAGCAGAGACAAAGTTCAAACTGAAGTTCATCTGGTAAATTCCTTTACCTTCTACTATTAGCTTAATTGTACTCTCTCCTCTTCCATCTGGTGTGATGGCTGAGCATTTGTAGATTGCTTCATCCAGGAAATCCACATTTCTTAGCAGAAGAGACAGAGTACCCTCGGAAATTTCATCTCTGTCCACTGACACTCGTCCCTCATACAGGGAGTTTTGATCTTCTAGCTGCTCTGTGTTGTCACGAAAGTAATAAACCAACTTTGTGAAAACTTCGAAGAAGTCATAGTACCTGAAAAAGCGGTAATAATCATCATCATTGTCTACCAAGTATTCCTCTCTGATGTCTTCTCTTTCCCAAGTAAACTCCAGATTTTCTGTGCCCTCCACAAAGGAGAAATGGCAAGAGAGGGTCACGTCGGTGAATGGGGCGGCCCGCAATTCTTCAACTGATGCTGAAAATGTCAAAGAAAAAATGAAATTAGCAAAGACCCAAGACTATTGCATATGGGGAGTTTAATAATGATTCAAAGAAATTTCTCTACCTATCTTAAACAACAATGGATATAATCCAGAGAACTAGACATTTACAAAACCACTGGAAATCTGGAGGAATGAGCCTAAAACAGGGCTTAGAAGGTTAAGACTTGAAATGCATATTTGGCTCAGAATCAGCAAGGCCTGCAAATTTGCTATGCCTTTATTTGGAAGCTGGAGAATCAGGACAGTATCATTGCAGGTGTTAGCCTCAAAGCCAAATTGCACCTGTCAGATTTACATTGGCAAAAGAAAAATGCTTCATGTACTGTAACCTTTCTCCCACTTCAATCTGTTGCCAGTGAATCCTTGCGCAAATGTATCTGACTAGCAGAGCAAGGGTCGCCCCCAAACTCGACGGAAAAGGAATTTTGGCCCTGTTGCTTCTCACTCTGCACTTTTGGTTATCCAGGCAGGCAGATACAGATGTCCAGTGCATGAATTTATTCTAGCTGACCCAAATACCTGCTAGTCCCAGGCACCATTACAGCCAGCAGAATCTGAGAGCTGAGAGGAATAGAATATAGCCTTCACTATGTATAACTTCTAGAATTATAGCATGAATAGAATCCTTGGAAGTTAGGACTGGGGAAAATTTAGACATCACCTGATTCAATGTTTTCAAACTATTTTCCCCAGAACCCATCCCAGAGGTTGCCACTGGTGGCCAGGAGACCATCGGTAGGACTTCCATTTCCTTCCTACTTCACTCAGAACAACCATTTTCCACTTTGCAATAAGGCTATTGAATCAGAATCATTGCCAAATGTCACTACTACCAAAAGATAAGACTGATTCCCAGGAAGCAAAGTCTCTTAGGTCACAAATTAAGATATCAATAGCACCACAGAAAAAAAGCTCTTTCACAATTTTAAAATGGCCTCTAGGGTCACAGTTACCAAACGTTTTGGGGTTTTTTCCCCCCTGGTGGTCCAGGAGTTTAAACTTTAAGCTCTCATACTTGCTGGGTAGTTGTCCCACTGTTGAGTCATAACTCCACCCTCTTGTAGGGCTGGTTATTTTTTGAGATAGGGTCTTGCTACCTGCACTGTATTGGAGTCAAATCCTACTTGGCTTCCCACTATAGCTGGGATGACAAGTGTGAACTACTGTACCCAGATATTGCTCAGAAAGGCTCTCTCAAACTTTTCTTTCTGAGCCTGCCTCACACTGTAATTCCCCCGATTTCAGTCTCCCAAGTAGCATCATAGGTGTGAGCCAACAGGCACTCAGCACCAAACTCCTGAACCTCTAAGACTAAATACCTAACTTAAATGAGAACAAATAATGAATGAAAGGAGGGGTCCCGATAAACATATTCTAAGAGTTTTTCTGGCCTTAATTCTTAATTTACTTCATCTGCATGCCACATTCGAGATAGGCCCTATTACCATCCCCAAATCATTTTTTTTAAGCCAGGAGGTGAAGGAAATTGTGTGTAGTAGATGATAATGAAAACCCAGGCATCTGGCTCCAAAGTACCTCACCTGCAACCTGCTTTCTTTTTTTTTTTGGGTCCGGTCGTGGGGCCTGAACTCTGGGCCTGGGCGTTGTCCCTCAGCTCTTCAGCTCAAGGCTAGCGCTCTACCACTTGAGCCACAGCGCCACTTCCGGCTTTTTTCTTATGTGGTGCTGAGGAATCGAACCCAGGGCCTCAGGCATGCAAGGCAAGCGCTCTGCCACTGAGCCACCTTCCCAGCCCCCAACCTGCTCTTTCATCTCCTAACTGTGGCACTCTAAGCAAATCGAAGATTGATGAAATGAATGACTACAAAGAAGAGCAGATGGAAGGATGGAGGTAGAGAGAAACAACTTCCCTAACCTATAGAAAGATGGATTTGCAAGTTAAAAAACAAAACAAAAAAAGCAAGCATTTTAGCCCAACACCAGTGGCTCATGCCTATAACCCTAGCTACTCAGGGAGGCTGAGATCTGAGACAGTTGGTTCAAAGCCAGTCCAGGCAGGAAAGTCCATGAGACTTTCTGGTGGTGGTGCTATGGCTCAAAGTGGTAGAACATTAATTAGTGTTGAGCAAAAAAAGCTCAGGGACAGTTCCCAGGCCCAGAGTTCAAGCCCCATGACTGACCAAAACAAAAACAAAAAAAAAACAAGCATTTTATTTCTCAAATTGTCAATTTTTTACTGTTTATAATATAAAAGCAGTGGATTTTTAAATATATATGTAATCTCGGTCATAAGAATTATAAATCAGTGGTAGAGCGCTTGCCTTGCATGCATGAGGCCCTGGGTTCGATTCCTCAGCACCACATAAGCAAAAAAGAAAAAAGCCGGAAGTGGCGCTGTGGCTCAAGTGGTAGAGCACTAGCCTTGAGCTGAAGAGCTGAGGGACAGCGCCCAGACCCAGAGTTCAGGCCCACAACTGGACCCAAAAAAAAAAAAAATCTATATGGGCTGGGAAGGTGGCTCAGTGGTAGAGCTCTTGCCTTGCATGCCT
>NW_012267261.1:12770289-12808558 GCF_000151885.1 Dipodomys ordii
CAAAAAAGAAAAAAGCCGGAAGTGGCGCTGTGGCTCAAGTGGTAGAGCACTAGCCTTGAGCTGAAGAGCTGAGGGACAGCGCCCAGACCCAGAGTTCAGGCCCCATGACTGGACTCCCCCCAAAAAAAATTTAAAAAAAGAATTATAAATCCCCCTCAAAAAGAATTATAAATCCAAGTTCTAGTTCTAAGTAACCCCTTCCTAATTACTTGGTATCAGGTACCACTGAGTCACAGTTTTCTTGTCTGTAATTATTATAATAATAACACCTGCCTGAGGGTGGTGATGATCTTGGGGACTATTTTCATGAGAAAGCTCTGTCATTTTCCAGAGGGACAGAAGGAGGAGCAGATGGATGGACAATTTAGTGAGCTTCTCCCACCCAAGTCTCTCTCACAAGAATACGTGGTTTATTCCTGAGGGACTTTTGATTCTAGCTTCGCAGTTTCTCCCCCAAGAGGCTTTGCTACAGCTGTACCCTTTCTGGGCCCAGGGGAGAGAGACACAGACTCAAAACCTAAAGTCACTGGCCAATGAACCATGAAACATGGTGTACTGAGGATGTAGCTGATAATGAACAAGCCAGCTTCTAACTGATGTGTGTGCACAAGTTCTTACTGGCATCTAAGAACACCTTGGTCTTTTTCTATGTGTGTTATTTCTAGGCCGCTGCATCTTTTGCTTTACAAGGTCCAAGAGTCTGAGGCAAAAGCTCAGCAAAAAAGTTAACAATGTAGGAAAGACTTTGAAAAGGATACAAAGATACTACCAGTGTCTCACATATCTGCTAGAGTACCTTGCATGTAGCTTATAGGGCTATACAATGTCTTACTGTACCCATACACACTCCTTCCATGTATTTTTTAGGTATTTGCTCACAATGTGTGATTATGAACTCTTTTTGCATTTATTGCTCCAACCACCCATACACACACACACACACACACACACACACACACACACACATGTGCACCAAGCATAAAGAGAAAAGAGTCAGCACATCTAGTCCTTGGGCAGACCTTGCACTCAGTCGTCCCTGAGTCTGAGGATGCCCCCAATGTCTGAAGGACCCTGAATAGGGGCACATGCTTGGCAATTCATGCATGTTGGGTCATTGTGTCGAGTAGTTACATGAAGGGTTTGGATGCATAGTCATTTTGTGTATAAAGAATGATATAAACTCTTTTACATCTTAAAACAGTCAAATATTCTGGATTCTACATTGTAAATTGGCATTTTTCAGAGTCACTTGGACTCAGAAGGGGGAATATATTTTTTTTCTTTTGAGTTGAGTGGTTTAGACTATAGATGTGAATAGGGCTAGTCATGCAGATGGCCTCATATAAATAAGCCAAATTGGGGAGGAAGGCTTTTGTCATTAACAAGAGAAGGAATGATAATGTTCTACAATATGTTTCTAATATATTCTCCCATCTGCTCTCACCATTTCCAGTAAAGCAAATACAGCAACTATTTATTATTTTCATTTAACAAATGAAAAGCATGTGCCTTGAGCAGATTAGGTCATTTGCTTGTTTGCTTGCTTGCTTTTTTCTTGCTTGTTGTTTTTTCCTCATGAGTCTCCAAACTGTTTCAGAAATACAAAGTTTTTGAAAAATGACTCACCTGCACCATGAAGAAGTAGAAGTAGGCTGGCAAACATAAAAAGGGAAGACATTCTGTGAGGGAAAAAAAGAAAGAAAAGCATAAAGGAAACAGTCTGGGTCAGCATGACCAGACTCACCTGCTGCTGGAGGAGGAAGCTGTGGCAGACATCACTTCTAAACTGCAGGCCCAGTTGAGCTGCCCTGAGCAGAAAGAGGCTTCCAGTACCTCAGTATTCCATGTGGAAAGGCCATCTGAGTCACATTCACTCAGGCTGGCCCTGTGCAGTTTGGTTTGATTTGTTACATGAACCTAGAACTCAATTTCTATCACACCCATACCAGTCTCTCTAGATGAGTCATAGTGGGATGCAGATCATCAAGATCAGCCATCAAAATATTTGAAGGACCAACAACAGAATTCCCAGTAATCCTGGCTGACCTCTCTGAATGGTGCTGGAGCACATTGGAGAAGATAAAACTTGGAGATACATGGGTGAACTCAGGAAGTTGTGAACTGATGTTTCCAAGTGGGAAAAAAATAAGGAAGAGATAGTATTAATCCATCCTTCCCAGGCAAGGCTGCCTTTTATTGGGAATGATATTGAATGGGCCTAGGACATCTCTGGAAGGGATGGGAAAAGGCTCAGGGAACAATCATCCCCCTCAAGGAGATCAAGCACAAATGTACATCTGTATGCTGATCAAGCCACTGATGCTCATAGGTTGGATCCGGCCTCCTTCTCTATTCTCACCTCCCCTTTCTTCCCCATACTCTAAATTCCATCAGTATGCCCCAGTGTTGTGTTGCTGGTCAAACTTTCTCTGCCTAGCATCCCACTACTCTCCTTTGACCCCTACTCATCCATTCACAGCTCTCCTCCAGCGACCCTTTCAAAGTCCTCTCCAATCCCAAATCCAGTTAACCTTCCTTCTTCTTCATCTTGGACATACTTTTCTTTACATGTTCCTTTGTCCCTTACTATTTCAAAGAAAGAAAAGTAAGATAATCATTCCCTTACCTTGTTTTCTTGTCCCCTCTTCTTCCTGTTATTTAATGAAGAGGGGAAAAAAAAATCTACCACAATTCTCTAGGTCTACCTGTGATACATCATAAGAATACCAGCTAAATGTCAAATGCTCACAAAGGCCAAATTTAATCTTCAAAATAAGTCTAGGAAGTAGCTACTATTATGACTTCCACTTTGTTAGTGAGCCAACCAAGCAGAGTAAGTAGAATTCTTCAGAGCTAAATAGCACCAACACTTTTGCCTACCATTTAGTTTAGCTGAACCCTGTCCATTCCACCAAAGTTCTGTCCTAGCTGGATTCTGCCAATCACCCACACATTTCGAGATAACCCCATCTCCCTGTGCATCCACCAAGAGAACAGAAGATTCATGGGTAAAATGAGGCAATGGTTTATGGAATATTACAGTTCATTTCTTTCTTAGAAGCCTGTTAGGCCCCAGAAAGTATGTGCACTGTAGGTTGAATATTAACAAACACAGATGTATCTGAAGAGCTAGAGGATAAAGGACCCGCTTTTTCCTGTCAGTGAACAAAGAAAGCATTTCTAGGGTCAGTAAGACAAATGAAAAAATAAATTGTTAAGTTTACATACTCTAATTAAGGGTATGACTACTGATTGACATCATCTATTCATTTAGGAAATATCTCTCCATGACAGGTGTAGTAAACTATTTAAAGATATAGCTGCAAATAAATAAATAAATTAAAATGTTACTATACTTTTTAGGAAAACTCAATTTACATATACATTTCAATGTTCAGTGTAATTTGTCTCCTGACACTATTTTGTGAGCATTTCTTCATCATTAAATATTATTATAATCTGGCCTACTTTGTCTTAGAGTTATTTATATACATATCACCCCTACTAGGCTTTAAGTTTCCTAAGTGTAGGGCTTTATCTTCCCCCTCATTCATGTATCTAGCATAGTGTTCCATATATTGTAGGTCCAATAAGTATTTATTGAATTAACTAAATTAAATCCAGTCTTCTGTAAGATCCCCACAAATGTTTACTGTATATAAACAGAAAAAAAGAGGAAATAACACAACAAAAACAAAAATCAAGAAAGGAATTCAGAGAGTACTAAAGATGAGTATAATTATACTAACACAGAAAATTCCAGCCATGTATCCAGGTTGTTTCTAGGGCTTATGACCTGAATTTTCACTCTGGTTTGCAGGTGAACAATAAGAAGTCTATGAACTAGCTGGACATAGTGATGCTACATAAAAAGAATGGGCAACATCATGGCAGACACTTCCATACTTCCAGCACACTGCCCATCACTTGACTCTCCAATTCACAATCATGGCTAACCATTTCCCCCAGATACAAAGCACATTCATGGAAAGAACTTACCTGCTTCACAGCTGATCTCTCTGATCAGCCAGGTGACAAGCAAGTGAGGTGGAGTCAGCATGTCTTCCAAGGAACAGTTGTGTGGCAGTCCTCAGGGAGAAACTGTGATTACTAAGCTGTTGCCACAAATGCCCAACAAAGCTCTGGATGACAACATTTCTACAGCCATATTTGTTAGTTTAAAAAAGTTTATAAGGTATTATAGTGGAAGACTGTAACTACAACAACACTGTAATGTCCAATGTTGTAGAATCATTGTGCACCCATTCTTTTTTAAATCACACGTTTGAAATTAATTAACATGGGGGAAATATTCACTATGCAATTCTTGGTGGGAAATTCAATCATGAAACTTAATATACCTATGATTTCAGCTTTGTGGGAGAAAAATGTGTGCTTATAGAAAGGGAAGGAAATACACCAAAATGTTAATAGTGAAGAGGCAACTGAAAAGTTACTTTTACTGGTCCATAAATTAACTAAAAACTGGATACCAGCCCTCAGCCCACTCAAAACCACTTTCCTTGAGCACAAAAGCTCAGGGAGGGACAGTGTCTGGGCTCAGAGTTCAAACCCCATGACTGACCAAAAAGAAAGAAAGAAAGAAAAAGAAGTGCCCAGAACTCACTGCTAGGACCTATTGTGGCCAAGGGCCCTCCCCCTATTACAAGCCAAAGAGTACCATGGCGGAAGTTCTGTGGCAAGCACTTGGCTCTTGGTCACTATACCATGGGAAGGACACTATTTTTTTTTACATTAAGGCCACCTGGGCCTTGGAGGGCTGCTGAGTCCCCATCAGAGTCAAATTTGGCCCCAAATTTAAAACTCCACTTCTGTGAGCGCTCAGGCAGGTAATTTCTCTCTCTCTCTCTCTCTCTCTCTCTCTCTCTCCTCCCTCCCCCTTAAACTCTGCCGCTTCAAAATTAGCACAAGGCACCTGTCCCTATCCAGGTAGCGGGAGAGTCCTGAGGTAGATGGGAGTTCAGGTGGGTCGGGCCAAGAGAGGGAGGGGCCAGTTGTGTGTCGGGAACTCCAGGAATAGGAGAGGGGCCCAGGTCTGGGTGGAGCTGAGGACCAAAGGTGAGCATAATACTAACAGAATTTCTTTGTCCTGTTCTGTTGGGGATTGATTTATTGTGCCAACTGTCCTGTTTGGGATTTATGCTGTAAACTATCCTGTCTGGGACTTTATGTAGGAGTATCCTTCTGATACTAACAGTCTTGGCTTTCAGATAAGGTCAGGGGTGAAGTTTTCCAGAACCAGGAAGGGGCCCCTGGGGAGGGGGGTCAAGGGACCTTGGGAACAACATGGAGTTGAGAACAAAGCATATTCCCATTCATTTCTACAAGTGCCACATTCTGCAGATTCTCCCAGGCCTTAGTGTTCTAGCAGTGACTGGATCTGGAGCTTCCTTTAAGATAAACTCTCAGGTGATCTCACCTAGTCTCTGTCTCTGTCTTTTTCTCTTTATCTCTCTCTCCTCAAACCTATTGTCGCAAAGTTGTAAAGAGATTATAAGATGTATCTATACTCCATTTGCTTTTCTTTTTTCTGCAGATCCTGGGGCTTGAACTCAGAGTCTGGGTAGTATCCCTGAGCCTCTTTGTGCCACACCACTTCTGGCATTTTCTAAGTAGTTTATTGGGGATAAGAGTCTCACATATGTTTCCTGCTTGGGCTGGCTTCCAACTGTGATTCTCAGATCTCTGCCTTCTGACTAGCTAGGATTATAGGCATGAGCCACTGGCACCCAGCTTCTAATTGCTGAATAATATTCTATTGTGTGCATATATCACATTTTACTTATCCTGATATTTGGGTTGATTCTGTATGGGGGGTTGTTGTTGTTGTTGTTATTGTTTTGGTAATAGTACTGGAGCTTGAGCTCAGGGCCTGAGCACTGTCCTTTAGTTTTGTTTCCTTATTTTGTTTTCCTCAAACCTGGTGTTTTGCCACTTGAGCCACACTTATACACCTCAGCTTTTTCTGTTGGTTAACTGTAGATAAGAATCTCATGGACTTTCCTGCCCAAGCTGGCTTTGAACTTGAGTGATCCTTAGATCTCAGTCAGCCTCCTGAGTAGCTGGGATTACAGACGTGAGCCACCAGCACCTGTCTTCCATTTGTTTGCTATATGAAAAGTGCTGCTCTGAACATTCATGTACAAGTTTTTGTGTTGACAAGTTTTAATTTTTCTCTTGGGTACAGACCTAGAAGTGGGACTGTTGGTTCATACAGTAATTCGTATTTAAAACCTTTTCAGGCTGGACAGTGGTGGTAGTTCACACCTGTAATCCTAGCTTACTCAAGAGGCTGAGTTCTGAGGATCATGCTTCAAAGTCAGCCCAGGAAAGAAAGTCCATGAGACTCTAATCTCCAATTAACTACCACAAAAACTGGAAGTGAAGCTGTGTGTCAAGAAGTAGAATGCCATATGGGAGAGAAAAAGTTGTTTTATAACTATGTGACTTGGCAGATTAATCATTTTACCCCTAGCTTGGTTTTATTGTATGTAGTTTCTACACAAAAGCAAAACAAAACAGAAAACCTTTCAGATCCAGACAGTTTTCCAAAGTGATTACTTTACACCTTCATTAGCACTTATTATCTGGTTTAGTTTAGGCCTCTTAACTGGGTGTGAGCAGCATCTCATTGTGGTTTTTGAGGTTTTGATTTGCATTTTCCTTATGGCTAATGATGCTGAACATCTTTTTCTGTGCTTGTGCAACATCCTCAGTGGTTTGATGCCTACTCTCTGTTCCTGCATAGCAAGACAGTAGTTGCATTTGAACACAATCACGAACACTGGAGTTGGTATCTAGCTGTATTGTAACAAAGTGACTTTACCCATAGCTTGGTTTTATTGTGTGTAAAATGGAATAACTTATAGAATAATGTGAAGATTAAGTAAAATAATGACTACAAAGCCCTTTGGGTAGTAATTGGCACATGTTACGTATTATTTTTAGTATGTACTAATATTTTGCAATGTTGTATATATATGAGTTATACTTATATTGTGTTGTGTATATATATACATATATGTACATACATATGTATATATATACTATATATTATATTGTATATATATATATATATGTAATCCTTATATTTTCCAATGTTTTATATACACACAGTAGGTGTCTGTGAATTAGTGTGTTTGTGAATGAATATGCTGGGAACTACATATCATTTTAGCTCATTGATACTTGTAGTTATGACTATCTAGAAAAGTCAAACAACCTAATTATGAAACAGGTTGAGCAAGTAGATAGAATTGAGAAGTTATACCATCACTCAAACTCCAAAAACCAGATGTTGCTAACACCTAGAAGAAATGAGGAGATTCAATGAGATAGGTTGCTTTGTAGCTCTAATAAATATTACATCCACATCTACAAATATCGTATCATTATTGGAGCCTTCAAAACAAAGGGACCCAAACGTTAAAGAAGAAATTTGGTTTGAGGAAAAGATATTCAGAAAACCATCTTAATCTGTGAATTCTACAGCCAGGACAAACTGATGCCCAGCAAGGAACTGTTGATAACCAAACTGGTAATCCTTCACTGACTGGCTGAAGACGTACTCTAGGCCTCCATAAATACAAAGATTAATCCATCATGAAAGTTTCAGAGACCTCAGCTCATTCTGCATTCAATACTGTCTTAACCAGTTGGTTTGTTAAGACTTGGAGGACAGTGATTGGCAAATGGCAGAACTTGAAAAAACCCTAAGGCAGTGTGCTGGTCCTGGGACACACTGAACTCAGGGCCTGGGTGCTGTCCCTGAGCTTCTTTGCTCAAGGCAAATGCCCTGTCACCTGAGCCATAGCTCTACTTCCAGCTTTTTCAGTAGTCTATTGGAGGTAAGAGTGTCATAGACTTTCCTGCTCAGACTGGCTACAAACTATGATCCTCAGATCTCAGCCTCCTGAGTAGCTAGGCTCAACACCACTTTTTCTTTATTTTTCTGGTCATGGGGCTTGAATTCAGGGCCTAAGCACTGTCTCTGAACTCTTCTGCCCAACACTCCTGCTCTACCGCTTTAAGCCCCATCACCACTTCTAGTTTTCTGATGATTAACTGAAGATAAGAGTCTCCTGGAATTTCCTGCCCTTTGTCTGGCTTTGAACTGTGATCCTCAGATCTCAGCCTCCTGAGTAGCTAGGATGACAGGCATTTGCCACTAGCACTCAGCTTCAATTCCACTTTTTTTTTTTTTAAGTCCTAGGGCTTGAACTCACTACCTTGGCACTGTCCCTGAGCCTTTTTGTGTTCAAGGCTAGCACTTTAGTGGTTAAGCCATAGCACCACTTCTGGCTTTTTTTTGAATAGTTTATTGGAGATAAGAGTCCCGTGGGGTCTTTTCTGCCTGGGCTGGCTTTGAACCACAATCCTCAGACCTCAGCCTCCTGAGCAGCTAGGATTACAGGCATGAGCCACTGGTGCCTGGCTTCAGCTCCACTTTTAATCACATCTTTGCATTCTTTCCAACTAGTATGGCTTTTGAAAGGAACCACCACTCAAATCATTTCTTAGTTTCTTTGCAGCCAATAGATCAATGGGGCCTATTTAAGTTTGGTATGTCAAAAATTATTCATGTTTTATTTCATTTCACTATATACTGAGTGCCTACTATGTCTTCAATATCCCATGATAAACAAAGCTCCTAAGGTCAGGAAGCCTAGCAAGAATGACTAAAAGGCAGGCTGTTTATCTGTTCTCCTTTCTCTGACTCGAGATGAGGCATAATTTAATTAAGCATTGTTTAAGAGTGAAGTTTTGATAAGTGATTGGAATGCCATGTGCTTTTCCAGTTCCTTGGAATTCATAATTATTTTCCTAGTTGGTTCATTACATTGTCTGCTCTGTCTTCATACTCTCCAGGGCTCCATTCCTCCAATGTCCAACATGAACCAAATCAACTGTGGTCCTGGGGCAGTATCATCTGATACAAGCATTGCAGCCCAGATTTTGTTTGGTTCAGGTCCCTTTGATTAAGTGTTCTACTCTAGGTTTGTGTCTGATAGTCACAAAACCTGCAATCTCTAAGACAAATGCCTTTTACTTTGTTTTCAGTTTTTAGTGAAAGTGATAAAGTTTATGAGGAAAAGAATAGACGTTAATACACTAATGGGGCATCTTCATTGTGAGAATGACCATTACAAGTCTAAAGGCCACTAGTAAATACTTTCAACTCACCATTTGCCAAGATCTTATCTAACTGCTGGGCACAATAAAAACAACAAAGGTCACCACACTGAGTTCAAAAGAGCAGTGTGAGATAATTGAAAGATCATGGACTTTGGAGTCACAAAGATGAGTTACAAAGTCTGTTATGCCCTCACTGTCTGCGTCATTTGAGACAATTTCTTCTCATTTTTAGGTTTGAGTTACCTCACCTCTAAAATGAGAATGAAAGTTTCTTTTTTGAGCCAGGTATGATGGTGTACACTTGTATACATTTAGGAGGCTGCAATAGGAGGATCATGAGTTCAAGGACAGCCTGGGCAAGATAGTGAGAACGTGTGTGAAATAAAGAAATAGTTCCTCTTTACAAATTATATAAAATTTAAAACTACTTGAATTTTTCTGATATGAAAAAATTAATATCAAGTTTCTGATAAATATGGATGTTTGATACATATTAATCCTTTTTCAATGAAAATTTAATAGTCACTTAATATGCAGATTAAACTTACTATTTAGTTATTCAAAAGGCCTCTTATATATTCAATATTATATATTCAAAAGGCCAGTTAGATAAAGGTAAAGGTGGGACATGATTATAATCCAAGTTCATAATCCAAGCTTCTCTGGGAGGGAGAGAAAAGAGGAACACTGAGACCAGCCTGGCAAAATCCACAAGACCCTAGCTAAAACAAACTAAAGCAAAAAAAGAGCTATGATCAAGGTTCAAAAGGAACAGCACCAGTTGGCCCTGAGTTCAAATCCTAGTTAGTACTACACCTCACACCCTCCTTAAAGGAGGTATGAGTACCTACTATGAAGTGGGTCCTGTGTTAGGCTCTAGGGATATAATGATGACAAAGGCAATTTCTCTGAAGATCCTTTCAATTCAATTTATTTTTTAAAACCTGGCAGTTACTAAAACACATCAATTCAAGCTATTTGCAAGAATCGTGCTTTTGGTGGTATGTGTTGGTACAAGGGAGAATACAAAAATAAAGATAGCAGAGTACTCTGAGCATGAGATAAGCATTTTACACTGAAATTTAGTTTCCCTGTAAAACAGCTTCAAAAGGGAGAAACACAATTGTCCACAAAGATTGCTTCTTCTTTCTTTCTTTTTTTTTTGGGGGGGGGGGGGGGGCAGTGGAGGCCAGTCCTGGGGCCTAGGCACTGTTCCTGAGCTTCTTCTGCTCAAGGCCACTTGATCCACAGTACCACTTCTGGCTTTTTCTGCTCTGTCTTCACACTCTCCAGGGCTCCATTCCTCCCCTGGTACTGAGGAATCCAACCCCCAGCTTCCTGTATGCTCGGCAAGCACTCAATCCCGGCCATTTCTTAACCCTTTTAAAAGTCCTTACTACCTCACTCTTTTGTCACCCTCAGCAGGATTTGGCTTCTCAGCTTACCTTGCTACCTGCAAGTCCTGTGAGCTGAAATTCTGACTGCCTGATTTTCTTCTGAGGCCTATCTTTTGAAGGCTTTAAAAAACATTCCACCCATGATTTGTTAAACTGACAAAGCAAATTTTCCCAGGACAACAGCTTAACCAAAAATTAAACTCTGGCGGTGTGGAGCAAGGAGGCATAAAGTTTCTCATGGAAAACAGTGACAAGAAACGTTACCTTTTGTGTGTGTGTGGGGGGGGATGTTTTTTAAGAGGAAAAAGGCAATTGAATGTTCATTGATGATACATACCACTTACTAGCTTTCTAGTTAAATAAGTTAATAAACTATTTCTACAAGGGACTTGTTGCAAAAATCACAACATGTACTCTGGGCAAAGAATCATGGGACAAGAATAAAAAGATGTTTCCAATTCCTACATTGAAGCCTGAGTCAGGATTTTTTTTCCCTCCCCTGTTGAACTATAGTTTTCAAAAGCCCAACGCTTGCTTTCTCAGTTGTCAAACGGACCCAATTAATTTGAGCTATTTAAAAATCAAATAACTCCATTTATAACAGACCAAAAAAAAGTGCTTCTACAATTAGAGGGAGGGGGTGAGGCGTATTTACACCTCACTTTGACCATGCTGGGGGTAGGGGGGTAGGGGTGCTTATTTTTACTTTTGTCACGTTTGAGGGGATAAAAGGGAAAGGCACCATCCAGCTTGGGGGGGGGGAGACAAAGGAAATGCAAGCCACATCCTTGCCCAGGGACCCACGGTTATCTAACTGCACAGGGGGAGTGCGGCCCCAGGGGGCTTCTGAACGCCTAGGGCTGCGGTCGGGCCGGCCATGTCCCCCAAACCCTGCGGAGGAGGGGGTCCCCCATCCCCCCACCACCTCCACAAGAGAGCCCCAAGAGGGCGGGGCCCCGCGGTGCGCGCGCGCCCTCAGGGCCAGCCCAGCAGTCCTGGGGCTGTTTGCTGAGGAGGCCCGGGACAGGTCACCACGCGGCCCGGACTATAAAAGGGGTGGCACCGCTCACTCTCGGCCCCTTCAGAGAAGAGCGGGCGGCCCCGCGGCGCCCTCCAGCTCCCGCCTCCCCTCCGCGCGCGCCGCAGGCCGCGTGCCACGTGAGCCGAACGCCCCCTAAGCCCCGCCTCTCTGAGCTGCGCGCGCACAACGGACGCCTGGCCGGCGTCGTGTGACTTGGTCGGCGCGAGCGCGTGGCTAGCGCTCCTCTCGCGCCACTTCCGCCGCAGCTCTGCTTTTAGGTTCCGGGGCGTCCGAGAGCTCCAGAGAGGGAGGGAGGCAGAAGGGGAGGGGGCGTGGCCCGCGGGTGGTCACGCGCGGCGCGGCGCGGCGCGGCCTGGCCTCCGGGATGGAGGAGGCCGGAGCGGCGGTGGCCGCGACCGGAGAGGCCGAGCTGAACTGGTCCCGCCTCAGCGTGTCGACCGAGACGCTGGAGTCGGAGCTGGAGGCGCGCGGCGAGGAGCGGCGCGGCTCCCGGGAGGCGCTGCTGCGGCTGCTGCTGCCTCACAACCGTCTGGCGTCGCTGCCGCGGGCCCTGGGCAGCGGCTTCCCGTACCTGCAGCTGCTGGACGTGAGCGGCAACGCGCTGACGGCGCTCGGGCCCGAGCTGCTGGCGCTGAGCGGCCTGCGCACGCTGCTGGCCCGCAACAACCGGCTCGGCGGGCCCGGCGCGCTGCCCAAGGGCCTGGCGCGGTCGCCGCTCTGCCGCAGCCTCCAGGTGCTCAACCTCAGCGGCAACTGCTTCCAGGAGCTGCCGCCCGAGCTGCTGGAGCTGCGCGCGCTGCACACCCTCAGCCTGGGCGGCAACCAGCTGCAGAGCATCCCGGCCGACATCGAGAACTTGCAGAGGTGAGCGAGACATGTCCTCGATGGGCCGTGGCGGGGGGGGGGGGGGGGCGGGGGGGCCCGGAGGTGGGGGGGGGAGGGGAAGACACGCCGGTCATTTGTCACCTAACTTTGTCTTTGCGAGTTCGAGTCCTGCGGGACTCGAAAGTTAAGACCTATTAAGATGGCAGCCGGGCGCCCGTCCCGTGGCGCGCGCCTGTAATCCTAGCTACTCAGGAGGCTGCGATCTAAGGATCACGGTTCAGGGCCAACCCCGGCAGGAAAGATAGAATCTCCGATTAAAAGCCCCCAAAGCGCGATGAAGAGCCGGAGCTCAATTGGTAGAGCTCTATCTAGCCTTGGGGAATGGGGGTGGGGGGAAATGCCCCGGGATAGCACCTCGGCCCTGAGTTTAGTTAGTTAGGCCTTAGGACTGGCCACAGAAAGAAAAGAAACTGCCGATGTCACAGTGTTTCGCCCGGTGCAGATTTCCCAGGAAGGCTTATTTTCTCCTCCTCCTTCTTTCTTCTTCCTTCTTTTTCTTCTTCTTTTTTTTTTTGTCTCGTTTCCTGTCTTTGTTGAATCTCAGGAGTGAGCCGAACAGAGGGGGTGGGGTACTCATTAACGGATGTAAATCTAAGGTCATCACTTCCTTGCTCAAAAATCTCCAGTGGTTTTTCCATGCCTGTAGATCAAAGTGCGAGCCTTTTGCTCTGACCTGCCTCCTTCTTTCCCCTGCAAGTCCAGCAGTAAAGTACCCTTTAAGTACCCTTTGTGGAGTTAGTGAACCATGCATTTTCCCAGCACATAGGGGAAATGGCTTGCAGGTTCCGGAGCACGTAGACAACTCTGGCCGAGCCCCTGAATGCATGTAGAACCCCTCAATACACGCACGGGTCCTTTTGCCTGAAGTGTGTTCTTCCACCTGGCAAACTCCTATTTGTTATTCAAAACCCTTTACTGCTGCTCCCTGCACAATTTGTGCTTAGGTACCACATTTGCCTCGCTATTAATTACAATGCCTTGTCTACAGGAATTCTCTCACCTACTGGACTGATTATTCAATAAATGAGTATTGCATTTAATGGAAGGATGAAGTAGAGATACTGGATACTAAGTGTGCTCTAAAAGTCCCCCTTCAGGGGACTGAGAAGTAGAAACAAAATGAGGCTATCTTCCATCTGTAAAAACAGTTTTACCTCCTTTATTGAGCTGTCAGAGATAAACCGGGCTGTTTGAGCTGAAGGAACCTTCTGGATAAGTGCAGTAAAAAGAACATTGGTCTGGGAATGAGAACTCTTGGCCTCCCAGCCTGGGGCAAGTTATCTGATACTTCCTAAGGTCTGTTTACTAATCTGCAAAATGAAGCAGTTCATCTGAGTAATTGTCTAGGTGCTGGGAAGGATATGGTAAATGTGATCCTATCATTGTGGAGCCTAGATACAAGCAGAGAAACAGACATTTTTAGCCTCATTATTTAATTACAGTAGCTATATGTTCTGTGAAGACTTGCAGAATTACTTGGGGCAAAATAACAGAGAAACTTGACCTGGTTTGGTCCTTGAGCAGGTGACATTTAAATTGAGCTTTTGAAGGAAGAGTATAATTATGGTGTGAAGGTGGTGGAAATCAATCTAGGTAGAAAGAACTGCATGTGAAAGCCCCAGGCTGCTGGATTTAGATTTCATTCTTAGTGCATGGAAGTGCTGTTACTGTGTAGGAGTGGAGTCAGAAGACTGGAAGTGAAAGGCATTTAGAAAGATGGTCAGTAGTAGTATGAGAAATAGTAGTTTATCAGTGTACTGAAACAAGAGAGGGAAGAGTTGGGACACAGTGAGAGGTAAAATTGACAGGTCTTGGTTCCTTTTAACAGTTACAAACATCTCATTTGAAGTTTGATATAACAAGAAACTCAGGGCAAGGATTTCTATCAGATGGAAAAAGAAGTAGCCAAAATACATGTGCCAGAAGATTAAACCTGGCTTAACAAAGCAATGTGACAGTCAGGTGTCTGTGACTCACACTGGTAAATGGAATCCTAACTACTTAGGAGGCTGAGATCTGTAGGATGGAGATTCAAAGCAAGCTGGGCAGTGTTAACAAACATGTTCTCCAAGAACCACTGGCGTCATAATGATAGACATGAAAATAAAGCAGAAGGCAAATTTTACTTCTGTAGAATGATGTACCATCAGCCAGAAATCTGGCAAGCAAGCACACAGAGCAGGCAGATTTCTCCCTTATTTATCCCTAATGCAGAAGGCCCTGTCCCTCTACTCAGATTGGTTGAGGTCAAGTTCACAATCTGCTTGCAATTGGCTAGTTTGAATAGGGTAACATATATTTACATAAGGTGACCATTAAAAGACTTTGAAATAAGATTAACAGTACACAAGTAATTTCAAAACATCCTCAACTTCTGCTATTTCTTGAACATTCTGAGGTGTGTCTTCTGAAATATGTCTTAATTCCACCTTGGAAAAAGCAGTTAAGACAAAAACCTTACATTTCAAAACTCCTTCCTTATCCCAAAGCAGTCCCTCTTTCACTTTCAAGCCAAGGCAGGAACTTTTAAGTAACATACTTTGATAGAAAAGACTTTTTTTTCTCACAAGCAGGAAAAGTCTGAGAATCTTATTTCTAATTGATACCCCCTACCCTCACCCCAAAAAAATTAGAAATGGAGCCTTGGCTCAATTAGTATAGCTTTGAGGAAAAAAGTTCAAGCACAGTACCCAGGTCCTGAGTTCAAGCCCCAGAACTGGCACAAAAGAAAGAAAAAAGAGTATGGCTTGTTGCAGTGGTATAAAGTGCTTGCCTAGCATGTTCTAGGTATGAAATGCTCTTAAGTATGGAATATTTAAAATGCCCTGTGGTAGAGCCCAGTCATGGGTGCTCAGTATGTACTTTAAAACTTCTCATGATTCTGTGAGGTGACAGAGAAAGTAAGTCTCAATAAAGCCAGTAAGTGGTGGAACTGGACTTGACCCCTGGGGTCTCTGATATCAAACCCATGAATTTTCCACAGTAGAAAGTAGAGCTAGAACATTTTTTGTTGTAGTTTTTTGTTGTTGTTGTTTTGTTTTGTTGCCAGTCATAGGGCCAGAACTCTGGGCCTGGGCGCTGTCCCTCAGCTCTTCAACTTAAGGTTAGCATCTACCATTTGAGCTACAATGCCACTTCTGGCTTTTTTTGCTTGTGTGGTGCTGAGGAAATTGAACCCAGTGCCTCATGCATGCAAGGCAAGTGCTCTACTACTGAGCCACCTTCCCAGCCCCCAGAACATTTTTTTTGGTAGCATATGTCATCAGGAGGATTGGTCCAAGTCAATCACTGCTTGACCTTATTTTCTGGACCTAGGACTGCTGTCCATGGCTGTTGTTCTTGGCTCAGTAATATGTAGAATTTTTTACACCCATGTTTCTACTTTTTGGTTCTATCCCCTATTTCTCTTTATTGATAGAAACCAGTAAAAGTTTAGACCATGAACTCTGGTTGAATATAGGCCTAAAGGGTAATGCAGAATGATCCCCTAGAGATAAAACCAGCCTTGGTAACAACCTGATCCACCTGCTTCCTTTTACTAGTGAGGAAACTGAGATTACATATTTGTAACTTACTGAAGCCAGGTAGTGTCAGAGTTAGTTTTTGGCTCAGTCTAAAACACTGCTAAGCCTTACCATTGATTGAGCTGCCATTGAGCTAAATGGGTTACTTTTTAAGCCAGGCTTACTATTTTGGAGCATTCCAATATGTAAACTGGGCATGAGAGTGCACCTGTAATCCCAGATACTCAGAGGATTATGATCCAAGGTAGACACAAGCCACAAGCAAGAGACTCTCAGAAAACCTGAAGCAAAAAGTCTAGAGTTTGTGGCTCAAGTAGTAGAGCAATAACAAGTACATTGGTGCAGAGTTCAGGCCGCAGTTCTGAAAGGAAAGAAGCTAAATGTTATGCACAATATGTTATCTATGAAAACTCGTCCTTTCCCCACCCATCATTGTTCCAGGAAGGAACAGCTGCATTTTCATTCTTCATTTAGTGATGTCATTGACTGCTCAGGTTTAGCAGGGAGGTTTTCACAAGCTATTGATACTTTTCCTTGATGGCAAAAATCTTTATAAATAAATATATACATTAGTAATAAATAAAGTTTCTGAAAGTTTGCTTTCAAAGTATAACAAATAAGTAGTGCTGTAAGCCTTATGTTTTCACTTCATGTTCTTGCAGCAAATTACACTGTCAGTGTGAACTGAAGGTTGTGAATGTATATTCTGTCCACTAAAATGTGAGACTGTTGTTCAGAAAATAAGTTTGTTTGGCTTTGACATGAATTTCTTTTGCTTTATGTGATGAAAAAGTAGGAATAATTTGTATTTTGACCTATTTCTTCTTCTAAATTCCTCAGTTGGCTTAGACTTTAATTAAGGAAGAACTTAATAATTTATCACCACTGGACAAATTGGAAGTAAATGAAAGAAAGCTTCAGTGCTTCTTGGCATCAGGGTGCTAGATGTTTATGGAGAGGGTTTGAGCCCATTGGTCATTGGTACTTTTCCATAGTCTTTTTTGAAGGAATGCCTTTCTTTTTCTGCTACTGGCCTCTCTTTCACTGTTCAGTTTGGCTTTAAAAGCTAAGTACAAGGATTTTTGTCAAAACAGAAGTTAAAAATAACTGCCCTGGAATGTTTGGAAGCTAGTGTATACTAAATGGGTATCTTAGGAAAGAGACAGGCAACTGGAAATGATAATAGCATGTGGTAAAGTTTGAATAAAAATGCTTGTTCTGGTTTAGATGTGAGTGTGTAGTTAGTGGCTGTCAGTTTGTTTCTACATCTGCCCTTGTAAGGTTTTAGTTTGAGACAAGCCCAGATAATAACATCTAGTCCTGTGTTTCCCTGTGAATGTATACTGTGCTTTAAAGTGCTATGGCAAACAATAAATTTTAAATGATTTAATAGGGAAGACAATGTTATAAATATAGCCTCCAAGAATCACTGGAGTCAGAACAAGAGACACAAAAATAAAGAATTGTCTCAATAAGCAAATTTTACTTCTGCAGAAGAGTGTTGGCAAAGCAGGCACACCAATGCGGGCATGCAGCTCCCTGTTTATCCCTAATGTGGAAAGATCCTGCCCCTCTGCTCAGCTTGATTGAGCTCAAGTTCATAATCTGCTTGCAGTTGGCTAGTTTGAATAGGGTAAGGTGTATTTACATAAAATGACTATTAAAAGACTTTGAAATAAGATTAACAGTACACAAGTAATCTCAAAACATATCCTTACCCTCTAGTATTTCTTGAGCAATCTGAGATGTCTTAATTCCATCTTGGAAAAACCTTGAAAAATCCTTCCTAATTTTTTCCTTTCTGTACTTGTTGATATTGTCTTAGCAGAATAATGGACAAGATTGGAGCCACCTGTCAAAAGAAAGAACTTTCAAGCAACCAACTTTGATCGAAAACAGTTTTTCTTATACTACCTTAAGAAAATTTGATATTTAAATGTATGATTCTTCCTGTACTCATTACCTGACTTAAGTAACTGTAACCCCTCTGTATATCACCTTAAAAAGTTTGAAATAAAAATGTGAGGTCCAAAATTTTTTTTTAAATGAGACACTCATCTCAACCAAAAGCTTAAACTGGTAGTGTGTACTTGTGATTCTGAGACATAGGTAGGAGGTTTGCAATCCAAGGCTGATCCTGATTGAAAAATAACTAATCCAAAATAGGCCTTGAAGCATGGCTCCAGTGATTAAGTGAAACTGTGCCTGCCTACCAAGCATACGGCCTCACATGCAAATTCCATTGTCACCTAAAAACTAGGAGGAATAAGACTGACAATACAAATTTAACATGCTGGTTAACATGATCTGATTGGTTATACCCACCAATTTCAAAAGAGGATTTTGAGTATATCATTTTAAAATGAAGAATACACTCACGTGTGCACATACACACATAAAGTGTCCTTCCCCTTTCCCTTTCTGCTTATTTATGGCTTTACTTTCTGTTTTTGTTTTTTTGGGTCCATTCGTGGGCCTGAACTCTGGGCCTGGGCGCTGTCCCTCAGCTCTTCAGCTCAAGGCTAGTGCTCTACCACTTGAGTTGTGGCTTTACTTTCTTGGACTTCAGTTAATAGGTCCACTGTAGTCCAAAAATATTAAATGAAAAATTTCAGAAACAGACATTTCCTAAGATTAAAATTGCTCTGCCTTCTGTGTAGCATGTTGAAATCTTGAGCCATCCCATCCTAGATGTAGAGTGCTTTGCAGCCAGTGTGGCCACTGTGTATGCCACTTAGTAGTCAACAAGATCACGGGATATTTGACTTTAACAATGTCCCCAAATCACCAGAACGGTGATGTTAGCAACTCTAAAGAGAGGCCACAAAATGTTTCCTTAAAGTGAGAAGGTGGAAATTCTCAAGGAAAGAAAAAAATTATATGCCACAGTTGCCATCAGTGATGAGAATGAATCATATGGTTGTGAAATTGTGAGGAGACATACAGAAATTCATACTCGTTTTGCTGTCACCCAAACTGCAAGCATTAGGATAAAAGCTTAGTTAAGATGGGTAATGCAGTGAGGTAGAGAATTTGGTTCTATCCCTGTTTTCAGGAACTGGCTTGGGCCCTTACAGTGTGCTAAGCTGAGAGGCCACTATAATTAAGAGCTCACTAAATGGTATGACACCAGCTGGGAATTCATAAGCAAAGTCACTCACAAGCATCCCATTGGAATGTCACTTGGAGAGCAAATGAAAAGTAGAAAGAGATGAAAAGGAGGTTAGATCCTGAAGTTCAAACTAAGAGAAATCTAAAGAAAATGAAGAATGATAAGAAGACAATGAAGTAATAGTGGCTGAAATTTCAACAATTAAAGAAAAAGCTCTCTAAACTGATATTTGACTCATTGAAGTCAATCTTTAGACTAGTAAAGGGAAAATGCTCAGTGCTCCTAATGAGTAAAGAAAAGAAGCAGAATATCTACAATGGAACAGTAGTACCATTGACTTAATGTGATCATGAAATAGCAACTTCCTAATGTTAAGCTAAGGATAAGTGGCTGTCCTAGAATTTTGTGCCCAGCTAACCTAATATTCAAGAGTGAGAGAAGTCGGGAGCCAGTGACTCAAGCATGTGAGGCTGAGAATACGAAGATCTAAGTTTGAGAACAGTTGGGCCTCTTTCTTGGTCACCATGTTCCTCCATCTGAAGAATCACGTCCATGGCCACCTCATTGTCCCTCTTCTTCCCTAGAGCACTTACAGCTCAGCCTTTAGAGAAATGCATTTCCCCTCATTACAGTACAAGCTTCCTCTGAGCAATACTTGATTGCTTGATTACACTGTAACAGTCTTACATGGGCATTTTGTTTTTGTTTTTTGAATTGAAAAACATTAATATAAGCAGTAATACAAAGTGATAAAATATAAGCACATAGAATAGAGTGATATTTACAAAGCCTATATATGTGTGTGTGTGTGTGTGTGTGTGTGTGTGTGTGTGTGTGTGTGTGTGTGTGTGTGTGTGTGTGTGTGTGTATATATATGAAATGTGACCTTAAAAAGTCGGTTTTGGTGTTTTTTTTTTAAAATGGTTTTGTTGTGATTATAAAGCTGATGTACAGAAAGGTTACAGTTACATAAGTCAGGTAAAGAGTACATTTCTTTTGGGACAGTGTCATCCCTTCCCTTGCTCTCTCTGTTTTTCCCCTCCCATTCCCACCCACAAGTTGTCCAGTTCATTTTCAACATAGTGTCTAGTGAGTACTACTGCTGCATTTGTTCACTCTTCTGTCTCTCCATTTCTGTGACATGGGCATTGTGTATGTCATATAGTAATACTGCTCTGAAAGATGATGAAGAAAGTAACTGACTCAGAGTTTGTACAGGTAAGTTGTGAAACTAGAATTGAATGAAAGAAATGCTAACAAAAACAAAAGTGAAGTTAAGGGTGGTGGTACAGTCTCTTGGGACTGAGAAAGGAAGGATTTAAGCTATTAAGGAACACTTTACCAAGGTTTGGATAATCAGGAATTTTGAGTGCAGTATGCTTCTATATAGAGAGAGCAAAATTCAACAACTAAAGGGTAGAAGCTAACCAGTAAGAAAGGAAAATAAGAGAAATTCATTGTTTGAATTACTGTTGACAAGTTCAATACACACATAAAATCATGAACAAATGTAGACTCTACTAGAGGTTAAGAAGGAACAAAGTTATGAAGAAATTTATTTCTACAGGGTTTGAATTCAAGACCTTGCATTGCCAGACAAGTGCTCTGCCACTAAGCCATGTCTTCAACCTTTTCTGCTTTGGCTATAGCATCTTGAGGAGTTGTTTTGTTTTGCCTAGAACTGATTGGACACTGATCCTCCTACCTATGGCCTTCTGCCACTTCTTGGGCCCCAAATTAGTGCATGGGGCCTACATCTTGTATGTGTCTTTAAATGTATTCCTGGCAATTCTTACTTTGGGAGTTTAGGTAAAAGTTTCCTAGGCTATTTTCTTGCACTTTGAAAGTATTTTTATTATTTATTTATTTATTTATTTTTGCCAGTCGTGGACCTGAACTCTGGGCCTAGGTGCCGTCTCTCAGCTCAAGGCGAGCGCTCTACTGCTTGAGCCACAGCGCCACTTCCGGCTTTTTCTGTTTATGTGGTGTTGAGGAATCGAATCCAGGGCCTTATGCATGCAAGGCAAGCACTCTACCACTGAGCCACCTTCCCAGCCCTGAAAGTATTTTTAAAAGAATAATCGTTCTCATCAGTAGCAGAGTAATAGAAGACAAAAGTAACAGTAATGGAAAAGTTCTGTATATACTCCTTTGTACATTGTCTCTATTTTTGTGTGTATTATATGAACTGATTCTACTATCCCTGCAAAAGTCGTCTAGAAGGATCCTTTCTACAGCCATTCATTTAATAGCTATGCATGTAATGCATGTGGTCTAAAATACCAATTTGTTAGTAAACAAGATAACTCTGGAACTTTGACTTCACATATAATTTATTCAGCCTCTGAAGAATGTACTCACTAACACAAGAGCAAAGATGAAATGTAGAGACACCTCAGGTATGAATCGCTGTGTCTTAGTGGTTTTCCGTTGCCTATTATATCAAGCCCACACATACCACATGGAATTGAGTTCTTTGCTTTAAAAAGTGCTCATGGAGCCTTCCAAAGCCTCCTCTGATGTTTCCTCTTCCTCTCAGTGACATGGCTAATTCAGCCTAGTTGTAGTCTCAGCAATTTGGGGAAGCTTTTTCCAATCAGAATTGCTGTGAGTTCTTCCCTTCCCCTGGCCTGTCCTGTCCTGGCCTGTCCTTTCCTTTTATCCTGTATAATTTGTGAATTGTTCTTTTTAATCATATAATGCTTTATGTTGGAACTTAACATGTATTTAATTACAGCACTGTCTAACATTGGTAGGTCTTGGTTGCTGTGCTATGGTATCCACTCCCTAAAGACTGGATTATTTCTCTAGAAACTGGATGGCACATTACAAATCTTATTAGGATGTTTCTAAATGAATAGAAGAAATGTGATAATTACAGTAGACACAGTGGATTATTTTGTCTATTATTTACTTTCTTTTTTGTCTCCATTCATTTCCTTTTGCAGTTTAGAGTGTTTGTATCTTGGAGGAAATTTCATCAAAGAAATCCCACCAGAATTAGCAAATCTGCCTTCTCTGAACTACTTAGTATTATGTGACAACAAAATCCAAAGTGTGCCTCCTCAGCTTTCACAGTGAGTAGTTTCATTCAGCTCATATATATACAGACATATTTGTTTAGAAATTGTCTTAATCCTCCCATGTTTTCTTTATTTTTAATTTAAATTTTTTCATAGTACTGGGGATTGAATTCAGGGCCTTGGGCTTGCTGTACAAGTGCTCTCCTACCTGAGCCACGCACCTAGCCTATTTTTGCTTTAGTTATTTTTAGGCAGGCTCTCATGGTTTTTGCTGGATGGTGATTCTCCTACCTCTGCCTCCTGTCTAGTCAGGATTACAGGTAGGTAGTACCTTGCATAGTTTGTTGAAATACTATCTCACAAACTTTTACCTGGGCTGGCCTGCTTCCAAGTAATGATTACGTGCGTGAGCTACTATTCCTAGCCTTTTATGTTTTATATATAGAAAAGAATTAGGATCCCGGCATGATAGTACATAATTATAACCTAGCACTTGGGAGGCTGAGGCAGCACAGGGGTAGCCTGGGCTACATAGAGATCCTTTCAAAGAGGAAAAAAAAGGAATGAGAGAGGAGTGGAGAGAAGGGAGAAATGAAAAAGAACTAGGTAGTCTCAAATTAAACGTCATAATTTTAGCCTAGAGGTTGCTGTGAGTAAGGTTATTTTTAATGTTCCTTTTTGTTTTGTTTTTTACTTTTGTGGGGGTCCTATGGTTTGAATGCAGGGCCTACATGATGTCCTTGAGCTTCTTTTGCTCAAGGCTAATGCTCTACCACTTGAGCCACAGTGCTACTTCCAGATTTTTTTGAGTAGTTTATTGACATAAGAATCTTACAGACCTTTCTGCCTGGTCTGGCTTGGAACTGTGATCCTCAGATCTGAGCCTCCTGAGCTAAGAGTACAGGCATGAGCCACTAGCACCTGGCTTTTAATGCTATTTTTAAAAGCTCTAGTTTATTCCTCAGTATTTGTTCAGTTTGTTTTCTATTACCAAAAATATATAGTATTATTTGGCATAGATTTCCCAGGTTTTTATGTAACTTGATAGGATATGAAGAACTCTTTTAAAAGACTTTGTAACATTCTTACTGTGTCTGAATCCTATTGTAACATTCCTATTGTATCATGAATCTTTAGGTGTCTGAATATAGTATGTCTCCCAAATCTTAAAATTTAGCATTCACCTCAGCCAGGACATTAGCTTCTCATTTTCCTCCCTTACCCTTCATCATAGTTGTTTATTCTTACAAGGAGCTCTGCACATGGACACACACTTGTGCTCTCCTACCTTTGTAGTAGGTGTGCTGCTCCCAGCCACTGATTCTGTGCTGCCTTCATTCCAGGTTGCATTCCCTTCGTTCCCTCAGTCTTCACAATAACTTGCTGACATACCTGCCTCGAGAGATCCTCAACCTTATTCATTTGGAAGAGCTGAGTTTACGAGGAAATCCATTGGTTGTTCGTTTTGTTAGGGATTTAACCTATGACCCTCCCACTCTCCTGGAATTGGCTGCACGAACCATTAAGATCCGCAATATTTCTTATACTCCCTGTGATCTTCCTGAGAATCTTCTTAGATACTTGAGTTCAGCCAGCAATTGCCCAAACCCAAAATGTGGAGGTAAGTAAATTCAGGGTTTGTGTTTTCTTAGCTATTTTAAAATTTTGAAGATCTAAGTGTTGTTGGGCTTTTGTTTTACCGTACTAGATTTGACCTCAGGGCTGCACACCTGCTAAGTAATGGCTGTACCACTAGAGCAATGTCCCCATCCCTTTTTGCTTCACTGATTTTTCAGATAGTCTTGTGCTAGCCTGAATCACAATCCTATAGTTTCCCAAATAGCTGAGACCATAGATGTGTGCCACCATACCCAGCTTTTTTGTTGTTGAGATGGGATCTCATTAACTTTTTGCTCAATTTGTCTTTGAATTGTAATCCTGAATTTCTGCCTCCTGAGTAGCTAGGATTTCAGGTGTGTGCCAACTTCTGACCTAAGTGTTGTTTTAATTAAGGCTTCTTTTAGAAAAAGAAGATAAAACATTTCACCCTCTTAGTTTTCTTCCTCCCTTCCTTTTCTAAAGTTCTTTTTTTGTTTTTTAGCAAGTACTAGGTTTTGAATCTGGACCTTGGATATCACTTAACTGGCACTTCAATATTTGAGCCATGCCTCCAGCCCAGCTTTTTGCTGGTTATTTTGGGGTTGGAGTCCCAGGACTTTTCTGCCCAGGCTGGCTTGAATCATAACTAAGATTACAAGTGTGATCCACAGCTCATGGCTCCTTTTAAAAAATTCTTCTTGTAATATTTTTTGGCTTCATACAAGGAAAATATCTAGGAACTGCCATTTTGTCTAGGAATTATTATAAAGTATGATAAAATATGAAAAAAGTATGATAAAGTGAATAGAAGTATTCAAATCATTTTTAGAATGTCTGGAGACTTCATGTTTACTTGGAGGACATTTTGTACAACTTAACCATTCTTTGTAGCAGTTCCCTTTATAAGGGAGGTGATTAAACATGTGTGAGAATACGCTGAATGCATGCCCATTTCAGAATGAATGTACCCTAGAATTTGTAAATTTGAGTTTAGAGCATTTGGAAAGAAAATAAATGGGCTATTATAGGGCAGAGTAATGTAAATATCCCAAAGGATTCAAAATATTAGAAACTAAAGGAGAATGATCTTTTAAAGATCTCCTTCCAGATCTTTGATCTGGGATAAGGCATTCTTGAGAGATTTTGTTAGGTTTTGGAGAAGTGAGACAGGATGGGAAGCTTTTCAAGTCAGAGCAAAGTGGAGGCAGCACTGTGTGGAGCCAAGTGTCACAGTTAGGGCAGTAAGAGAGACAAGCATGAAAGGTCATTGGAGCCTGGTTCTAAAGGACCTGAAGGATCAAGGTGTATGTGCTAATGAGTAGTAGCTCATTTTATTTTGACTTCCTCATAAAATACTAAACAAATCTATTTCAATGGGAGGTATAAAACAGGTTTTAGTGCTGAGAATATATGTCATATGAAGCAAAATCAGGTGAGATTTTCCCCTTAAAATCTTGCCTTAAAACTGTTACAAGAATTAAATTCCTCAAAGATTATTACAAGGTGTAAAAGATACATTGGGTTTAGGAAAGAAAGGATGGCATGGGGCTGAGAAGGTGGCTCAGTGGTAGAGCACTTGCCTTGCATGCATGAGGCCCTGGGTTCGATTCCTCAGCAACACATAAGCAGGAAAAAAATCCGGAAGTGGTGCTATGGCTCAAGTGGTAGTGTGCTAGCCTTGAGCTGAATTGCTGAGGGACAGCGCCCAGGCCCAGAGTTCAGGCCCCACGACCGGATCCAAAAAAAAAAAAAAGAAAGGATGGCATTCTCTGGGCCATTTCTGGCCTTAGAAGTGGAGGTTGCAGTTTGTGTTCAATTGAATGCTTAAATGTTCCCTGGCCTGGGGTCGGTCTCCCTGTACTGCAGTGGCAGAGGAACACACAGGAACCAAGGCCTTCTGGTCTAAATCTCCTGTCCTGTGCATTCATCCTCTTCTGAATGTGGACCTCTTCACCAATTTCCTTTTCTCTCAAAAAACTTCTTAACTCCCTCACAGTATAACCCCTGTTTTCACTGTATTTGATGTTGGTATAATGTGTGGAGGGGAAGAGAAAAAACAAATCAGTTAAATAGGAATACAGGAGGACCCATTGCAACAATGAGACCTAAAACTCATTATGTTGAAAAATGAACTTTACAACTTTGGTGGGGGGGGCAGTGGGAAGGGATAGGAAGGGGCAAAGGAGGAGGCAACAATGCTTGATAAGAAATGTACTGGGGGCTGGGAAGGTGGCTCAGTGGTAGAGCGCTTGCCTTGCATGCCAGAGACCCTGGATTTGATTCCTCAGCACCACATAAGCAAAAAGAAAAAAGCCAAAAGTGGCGCTGTGGCTCAAGTGGTAGAGCGCTAGCCTTGAGCTGAAGAGCTGAGGGATAGTGCCGGGCCCAGAGTTCAGGCCCCAAGACCGGACCCAAAAAAAGAAAGAAATGTACTTATTATCTTGCCCATGTAATTGTAACCCCTCTGTATGGTATTTTCACAATTAAAAAAAAAAAAAACCTTTTAATTGTACTGACGTGCCTTAGGAATGCTTTTTAAATTGCTATTTTAAAATTTGAACTATATAAAATGAACAATTACACTATTTCATAACCCTGAAATGCTTTTTTGAACTATCGTTTTATATTTTGTGAGATGTTTTCTCTTTCTATAAATGACAAGGTATAGATTGTACTATTTTGGCACATTGTGATTCCATCATCCATCTGTTTTCAGGAAACTAATAGTTTTATTATAGTATTATCAGTTTGTTGATTGACTAGCTTGTAGAATGTATCTTTAGTATTTCAAAGTAATACCACATAAAAGGTTAGGGTGAGAGTACCAAGGGAAAGAGCAGAAATCACCAATTCTCTGCTCGTTATTCGTCCACATCTTTTCATTCCGGTCTTTTAGGTGGTGAACATGTTGGGGTGGGACTTGAGAATTCCTCTCAGAGACAGTGAGGCCCACAATTCTAGGTAGTCCGGTTACACTATGACCACTGAGACAGCCTAAGCTGCGCCATATCCTTTTAATGATCTGCTGAAGCCAGAGGCATTTTAGCTTTTACTTCCTCAGTCCTGCTTACATTTCTGCTTCTCTAATGGCTACAGCTGAGGAGCTGTAAATTAACAGCCAGAAGAGCTGAGCACTAGTTTGAAGTCTCTTAGAGACTAAGTGAGATCATCTGAGAATCAGCTTTAGACTATATAAGCACAAGAACGTACCAAAAGTCATCTCCTTTCTGCTTGTTTCCCTTATATTAATTATTTCTTTAAGATCATTAAAAGAGGTGTTGGTTTTGTTTGGTTCAGTTTCCTGATGCTTTTAAGTACCCTGTAATCTGCATCAGCCACTGGCCAACTCACCCAAGGGGGGAGAAAAAATGTAAGAACATAGTGTCCTTTCTAACCTTCTGACTCAAATCTGTTAGGATAAATCTTCTGGCCTTCCCTTTGCAGCCAGAATGTCCACTGTTCAGCCCTTCAGTATTTCTGTACAGTACTAAAGAAGCAACTACAGGGCTGGGAAGGTGGCTCAGTGGTAGAGTGCTTGCCTTGCAAGCCAGAGGCCCTGGGTTCGATTCCTCAGCACTACATAAGCAAAAAAAAAAAAAAAAAGCAAAAAGCCAGAAGTGGCGCTATGGCTCAAGTGGTAGAGCGCTAGCCTTGAGCTGAAGAGCTGAGGGACAGCGCCCAGGCCCAGAGTTCAGGCCTCATGTCCAGACCCACAAAAAAGAAAAAAAAAATAAAGAAGCAACTACTAATTCTGCTTAAGATGTCCCAAAGCTAAAACTTTGTGACATTTCTCCAGAACGCCGAAGAGAAGGTTGGCATACACAGTGTTCTTGGTTTCTACTATTTATTTGTATTTCTCTTCTCTAGGAGTCTACTTTGACTGCTGTGTCAGACAGATTAAGTTTGTGGACTTCTGTGGGAAGTACCGCCTCCCACTCATGCACTACTTGTGCTCTCCTGAGTGCTCCTCCCCCTGCAGCTCTGCCTCGCACAGCTCCACATCCCAGAGTGAGTCTGACTCCGAGGACGAAGCCAGCGTTGCTGCACACAGAATGCAGAAAGTTCTTCTTGGTTGAGCACAGGCATGGGGCCTGTGAAATAATAAAAAGCTGAGCAGAGAAACAGCTTGAAAAAACTTTGTTGTCCTCATCAAGAAGAGTACATGAAAGAAGAGTTTATATTCCATCTGCCTGTCCAGCTAGAATGAGTCCAGTTCCATGTTTAGATAGACTTCACTCTGAATGACAGTTTGCAGTGTTCACAGCAGGATGGTACATGCTGAAGAGCAGCCTGGGACCAGCTGCTGCTGCTGAGATGAGGAAAGTGAGCAATCATCAAGGCTTTGGCAGTGGGTTGAACACTAACTAGACCACAGAAGGAGCCTTCTCCTTATATTACTCATTTCTACATGACAGACCCATTCAAATGAACCCACAGGTAGTTACATAGGACTTAAGCCTTTCTGACCAAATAACTGCTAAAGAATATAACTTTTAAGTGGGATATTGAAACTTTTCTTTTGCTTTGTTCTATATGATGATGATTATTAATCTATATAGTCTAGCAATGACTGTTAAAGTGCCTTAATCATTCCAATGACATGGAATTTTATGCAAGAAATAATGCCAGAGAAACCTAAAACCTGACATACAGAACCCTTAAAAAATGCTTTAACAACTCAGTGAATCACACCGAGCCCACCGCCATTTTAACTTCTTTTTTGGTTTCAACATAGCAGTGATCCCTCTTCAAAAAAAAAAAAAATTTCTTAAATTATCTTTAAGTACTTGTACAAAGGGATTTCAATTCAACATGTCAGTTTATGAGTACAGAGCAGCAGTGAACCTGCTTGAACCAGTCACTTTATACTTAATGGGAGACCACAATCTTACTCAATCTGTTTATCATAAGACAGAATAATATATTTTGACAGAAAATTGTAGAGGACAAGCTAATTTGTGAGTGGGGGAAAGGTTAGAATTTGTAGCAGCCAAATATGACCCCCTTGCCTATGCTATTATTCTAAACTGTACCTTTGAAATATTTCCAAGAAAAACGAGTATGGTTAGATAAACATGACAAGAAGGCCAAAGTTGAAAGATTCTAAAACTGGTTTAACAATAGAACACTTGCAAAGTACTGATAAATAGCAAAAATAAAGAAATACTGTTTATTATACCTTTAAAGTGTAGGAGGAAAATAGCTCCGCAAATTATTGCCATTAGAAATTACTGAACTTTGATTAGCTAGTTTAATGTGCAATAGAATTGAACCGTAGTACAACTGTTAGTTCATGTAAAGAACACAATGCATGTAAAATGATTAGACTAGAACCTATAATGGCATAAATGTACAGGTCCGATTGCATTAGAATGCCAAGTGACCTCTTATAGGCACAATTAAGTTTCTGTATATATTATTTTTATTGTAGAATATCATAGAGGTAATTCAGGGTTTGTGTGTGTTTGTATGTTCATTCATGAAACATGAGAGTTTCATGACTGCAGTTGTGAGACGCTGCTATAGTGAGTCCCCTTACCTTCTCCTTGTTAAAGTGTAGTAAGATTTTTTTTTTATTATTTAGAAATGTTCTGCCTATATCTATAGAAGTAATGATTATATTGTATATTGTAAACAACAAGTAACAGAGTCTTTGCTTACATCTTCCACTGAGCCACACACAGCAGGCTGCAGACTGAAATCATAAAAGGTAAAGGTTGCTTAAGCAGTGCCTACATCAAACCTAAAATGCTTATGTAAATCACTCAGATTGATAACACCAAGTTTTTCTGGCTTAAATGCTTCTAAATAACATTTTTTTTCTGTGCTACTGGGATTTGACTGAGGACCTCATGCTTACTTGCTTGTTGCTTAGCTGGTTAAACAATGCTACCAATCTGGCTTTTTGCTGATTAATTGGAGGTGGAGTCTTGCAGACCTTTTCCTGCCTGTTCTGGCTTCAAACTGCTCTGGATCTCAGTGTCATGAGTAGCTAGGATTGCAGCATAACACAATACGACCCAGCTTCTACTTCTTCATGGACTATCAGCTTGACCTAAGTAATAGCTAGAGTAATCTTTTAAGAATTAGTTTTTGTAAAATAAATAGGTAAATATAGCACTTAGCCCTATGTACTCTTTCCAGCTTCCTATGAAGGAGGTATACTGCATTATCTTTAATAGAAATACATATAGCAGACATGGTTTCTAACCTGTGCCATATAATGTAGATATATACTAATAGTGGATGTTCTGTCAACAAAAAGTTCATGATCTTTACATGTTTTTAAAACGTAGGATCAGTGTGCAACTGTTTTTAATAACTTTGTATTTGTTTGGGAGGGATGCCAGAGATGAAATAGAGCCTTTGCTCATACAGGGCAAGCACTATTCCATTGAGCTCCAGCCCCAGCCTAACTTTGTTTTGATTTTTGTGTATTTGAGACAGGGTCTTGCTTGCAGGCTGGCCTAGAATTCTTTATGTAGCTCAGACTGTCCTTAACTAGTAATCTTTCTGTCTGTACCTCCCAAGTATTGGGATTATGGCCATATACCAAGAAGTCCGGCCTGTCTGGTAACTTGTAATGAAATCTACACTTTAGTTGTTAGTTTTATATTTTATTTCTTATTTTTGATCTTCTACATGGATGCTAGTAATGTATAGGACTTTCCTTGTTATAGAAATATAGAAGATGAGATAGAAAGGATTTGATCCTCTAGAAACAAGATGATCCTGAGTCAGACAGCAGACATATATGTATTGAAATGGCAGTACTATTATCTGAAATAGAAAGGGGTGCTTTGTACATTCTTAGTCATGTTTACCCCTAGAATCCAAATTGAGTTAGAGACATAGTCCTACACATTTAGGAAACAGGAATGTTAGCTAATATGTTATTTGGTGCCAGGGACCGATTGACACAGGGACCAATTATGCTCAGTGTTCCCTTTATTTGAGTAATAACAAAGGTAGATCCTTTTGTTTTATTATGTTATCAAGAGTCTCATTATGGAGTACAAGCTGGCCTCAAACTTGCAATCTTCTTGTCTTTGCCTCCCAATTGCTGGGATTATAGGTGTGGGCCACCTCACTCAGCTTTGTATTTTACTTCCAAATGTGTTCTGGAGCTGTCTTGTTCTAAACATCTTGGTATTAAAGTTTTTAAGTTGCTAACTTTAAAAATATATTTTAGACTCTACAACGAACATGAAAACATTTCTTGCGGTATAAAAACAAAGTCCACAGCCAGGAACTGGTGGCTCATGCTTGTAATCCTAACTACTCAGGTAGGTGAGATCTGAGGATTGAGGTTCAAAGCCAGCTTGGGCAGGAAAGGCTGTGAGAATCTTAACTTCAGTAAACTACTCAGAAAAAGCTGGAAGTGATACTGTGGCTCCAGTAATAGAGTGCTAGCCGTGAGTAAAATGAAGCCCACGGACAGTGCTCAGACCCTGAATTTAAGCTTAAAGGCCCGCACCCAAAAAAAAAAAAATCCACAGTAGTATAGAGTAATACTACAAATCAGTTCTATTCAACATTGTAAATGTCAAAATGCTGATGCTGGAAGGTTAGATTTTGTTTGTTTGGTAGTTTTTTTCTGGTTCTGGGGTATAAGGCCTCACTCACCCTCACCTGAGTTGGCCTGAAATTTATAATCTTCTAGTCTATGCCACCCAGGTAGCTGGGATTACAGATGTATACCACTGAGCCTAGTTTAAAATAAATCTTTAGCAACAAAGGGCAGAGAGAGAAGTCACACCCAAGGATATTCCTAAGCCAAGAAAGCCCTTTAAGGTAACTGAATTGTTTTATAAAGTTATTAAATGACCTACTATCATCTGAAAATCTTTATTACAATTATTTTATTGCCTTTATAACAGTTACTTAATACCTGCTACTGAGAGCTGGTCTTTATCTCTCAAATGAAGAGCCAGCAAGTGATAGATAGGATTTTCTTCCAGCCAACTTTGCTTCTCCTGCAGGGAGAAAGAAATACCTCATTAACCTAGAATTTGTGGTACAGCAGATAATCTTGGTTAATGTTTAGCTTTTCACTGTAGGAAAAAAAAAAGTAAGCAAATACTGACAGTTTGATCTTTGAAAACTTTTTTAGCAGTACTTATTTACATATTAGAGAAATGAATGGTTATTTGCTAAATTTCAGATGATCTCTTATAGGGAAAACTTTACCCTTTATAGTTCATACACAAAATTAGTTTAGCTATGCACAGTAAACTAGTTTAGTTAAAACCTAAATGATTAAGTAAAACCTAAACAATCCCCCATTCATCCAAAAGTAGAGATTTTATTATATCATAATATTACTCCTCATTTAATCCAAAGAGCTTTTAAATTTTGCTGGGTATTTAACCTCAGTAAAGGCTATTGTGTTGGCTTTTAGGCAGTATGGCCTATAATGCATAGTTCTAATTTCTTCTGCATAAAAGAAGCATACTTAACCATCACCTTCTCTATTTTAACACTAAATTCTATGTATCAACAGATTTAGTTTTTAACAAGTCATTTAATTTTGTGCTTTTTTATAGTTCTCATCTTTTAAAACATACCTATGTTGTTTGTGGTCAGAGGGTAATAAGTGCCTTAAAACCTCTATTGACCCAGGATTGGGGAAACTAGAGTGAGAGCCTCATGGTCTCTGGCCTTTGACTTGAGTGAGAAAGACTGATCTTGAGAGATTTTTTCCACCTGAAACAGGGCCTGTTGTATCAGTGTAGAACTTGTAGGGAGGTAACCTCAATACACTGCTACCGAAGGGCACTGTCATAAAGAACGGTACCTTGAAATAAAATGAGTGAAAGATGTTTCTTGGATTTTATTTCAAAAATGTGCCTGGTACCATAATAGGATAACAGCAATTTCTTTATATTACTCCCTTTATATAGCACATATATACCAACTCCACGTATATAGCGCAAACGTAGCATCAGACGTAGATATATTGATTGGCACTGTGAGATTTAGCATGCTTTGTCACTGATTTTTTTATTGTAGTATAGACTGAAAGAGGGTTTGTCTTCAATATTTTTACCTGTGAATGCATTTTAAAAATCCTTTTCTTGGTTCTAAGTTTATTAAGAATTGAAGTAAAGTTTTGAATAATAAACACTGCACATTGTTGAATCCATATTTACCAGGCAATTCTGATTTGGATGCTACGATTACTTACCTAGCTTGTTAGTCTCTAAGGGAAATAGTGTGAGATATGTTAAAATCTGTTAGTTCTAGGAAGGTTATTTATATGCTATCATACCAGAAAGCCACAGTGAAAGAACCATCCACATTCACCACACACTGCTTTGGCTTTGTTCTTTGGTTTTGAATAAATGGAGATAACACTGCTTTTTTTCAGTGTCACCTAGAGGAAGGAACTGGGACACTGCTATTCCTGGTATTGGAAACATTAAGACATTCTTTAATTTGTGTATATCTGATGTGTAAGAGAATCCCTTCACAAGTTTTGCTCATGAGTAGCATTCTACATTTGAGCTGCACCTGCAGTCCGTTCCACTGATCTTCGTGATTAACCTTGATGTGTTACTGAGAATGAGTATTATCCTCAGCAGTCACTTTACAATAGTTGTATAGAGACTTATGTTGAAGTTTGGTGCATTCTGACTCCATTTTATATTCATGATAAAATTATAATAGAAAAAAACCTTAGAATAACCAGTATTTTAACTTTTCATAAAGCTTGGGACTTCAGAGTATCAATAGAGGATGCTGAACTTTTACTTTGGTAAGATGACTGATCTAATTTCTTAATTTCTGTATTTGAAATATTTTAATTAGGTATGTAATTAAAGCCTAATAGTAAAAGTAATAAGTAATTCAGCAATATAATTCAAGAATAAAATTTTATTTTATGGATAAGATATAGTTTATTGTATCAAATTTAAATGTTACCTTATAATGGTAAATTCCTTAAAAAGAATATTTAAACTACTTTGAGTACTTCCTTCCCCCTCCAAAACATCAAAACATTGTAATCTTGCATTAACTAATATTTTATGTGAATTTTGCCTTATTAAACATTGTGCCTTATTTTATTAAGTTTTGTGAAATCCAGCTCTATATTGTGGAAAAATAACAGTATTTTATTCTTAATGAATATGAATTTACTCTTTAAAAATCTAAAATCCTTACAATGTTTATATTTGCCTATTATATTATTGCTTATCTGTTTATTGAACTCAATACATGAATCCCATAAAATTAAGTGTGTGCTAGCATTTATTCTCTGTGCTTGAAACAAAGGATAAAAGATGGGTTAGTCCAGCTTCTTGTCTGCTGGAGTTCTGCAGGAAAGCTCAGCCCATGTGTTCTAGACAATAGAACAGAACATGATGTTCTGGGTAAGCAGGTCAGATGAGGTCAAATGTTAAAGCCCTTAGTGTTGCCCAGTATAAGAGTCCAGATGATTAATATTCTAACTTCAGCCATCTTAAGTAGCAGGTAAGTTTTCCTCGGTTTTACTTGTTCCCATTTAAACATATAAGAAGTCTTCAGGACAGCTGAATTAAAACTGACTGAATTGAACATTAGAATCAAGGGAGAGTTCCAAATATGCAGATAATAGGGATCCAACTTAAACCCCATTTCCAGCTGCTCTAAGTGACTTGGTTTCCTAGTAGGTGCCAAGCAGTGCCTTAGTCTCCCTGGTAACTTGAGGCTGGTAGAATCAGATATTAACAGATGCCTATATAGGACCCAAGTGATGAAGTGACTTGCCCAAGGTTCTCTTGGATTATGACAGCTGGAGCTAGATTCCATACATTTTCCAATATAATTGAAAGGCTTTATATAGAGATGTATAAGGAAGTTGAATGCCTACACTAGCACAGATCGCTGACCCAATGTTCTTTGTACATCCGTTAGTCACTTTCTGAACCGAAAGTGCTTTGAGCACATAAGATGGTATATTCTAGTGGAATGGGCCTAAAGGAAGGTAGGCTACCTCTAAGCCAGTGTTCACCAAATCATGGACACCAGAAGCAATATGTTGTTTGACTTCATGGGAAATGTGCGTGAAAAGATGTCTTGGTCAAACTTTCGGAACTTCGGATGAGGAAAACCTGGTCACATTGCAGACTGCTTCTGATGACTGCAAACAAAGAGGGCTGACATAAACCAACATTCCCAAGAAAGGAAATGTGGGGTGAGGCAGTTAATCCATAAACTTAGGTTCTCTGGACAAAAAATAGTGAAGGCAGTTGAACTCAACTACAGATTTTTGTAAGCACCATGCCTAATTTTTGCCTGAGTTTTTTTTTTTTTTTTGGCGGGGGTGGTCCAGTTGTGGGGACTGAACTGAGCTGGGCACTGTCCCTCAGCTCTTCAGCTCAAGGCTAGTGCTCTAACACTTGAGCCACAGCACCAATTCCAGCTTTTTTTCTGCTTATGTGGTGCTGAGGAATTGCACCCAGGGCCTCATGCATGCGAGGCAAGCGCTCTACCACTGAGCCACCTTCCCAGCTTGCCTGAGTTTTTTAGATTATGATTCTTTTTCTGTTTAAGTCTGAATAATATTGCCATCTTCAGATTTCTGTAAATACATAGATTTAAATAGAAAAGAAAACTTGTTCATTATAACATGGGAACTCTGGAAAGAAAATTAAGATGTTACAGCTATTTTCTCTAGCTTTTTAAGACTTTTTCGAGAGTTTTTTGTTTTGTTTTTGTTTTGTCTGTCTTGAGGCTTGAACTCTGAGCCTGGGAACTGTCCCTGCCGCTCTTCAGCTCAAGGCGAACACTCCACCACTTGAGCCACAGCACTACTTCCAGTTTTCTGGTGGTTATGGGAGGTAAGAGTCTCGTGGACTTTCCTGCCTGGGCTGGCTTTGATCCTCAGATCTCGGCTCCTGAGTAGCTAGGATTACAGGCATGAGCCACTGATGCACGGCTTTTTTGTGAGCTTTAAAAACAAGTAATGGTACATGAGTTGGGCATGATTTCTTAGAAGTTAAGCTTATTTTACAGCTGGAAAACTTCTACAATTTTAGAATTTATTGTTAGCCTTGACAATGACCTCTGAGGTTTTTGTAACGAAGAGTCTAGAATTATCTATGGCCAAAGTTCTATTTTTATAGTTCAAAAACATTTGTAAACTCGTATCACTGACCACAAATTGGTTATAGTCATTTCAATGTAGGTCTTTTTATCTTCCCTCAACCAGTGTACTCTCAGCCAAGGACAAAGTAAAATATTGAAAATTTCATCCCTAATCTTCAATTAAAATTCCATCCTTTCTACCATTTGTAAGGGGTTGGAGTAATGGATAGCAAATGTCAATAAGCAGTTTTGAAACAATATATTCCTGCCAAGGGCAGCATCTCACAAAGGAAAGGCATACGTGTAGTCAACCAATGAGGTAAGAATGAACCAGATGATTACTAGCTGCCTGTGCCAGAATTGTAATTACATTTTTGGCCTTGGCATGTTACAGGAATTTCTCCTTAATCTTAAAACCTTCACAGATGGGTCTGGGAAAAGGTGGCTCAGTGGTAGAGCGTTTGCTTTGCATGCATGAGGCCCTGGGTTCGATTCCTCAGCCACATAAGCAAAAGAAAAAAGCCAGAAGTGGCGCTGTGGCTCAAGTGGTAGAGTGCTAGCCTTGAGCTGAAGAGCTGAGGGACAGCGCCCAGGCCCAGAGTTCAGGCCCACGACTGGACCCAAAAAAAACCCAAAAAGACAAAAACAATTATCACTGGAGGAAGTATTTTATGATGGCCTTGTGATGCATACTAGACAGATTAGATATATAAGCAACTTCTAAGTTACAGGCAGGCAGTATGATGCTAGTAAGTGCGATCCTGTGAGTGTATGTGTACTATCATGTTATTTTTGGACTTTATCTGGTTCCAAAATAGTCTTTCTCAGAGTCTCAAACTATCCACTATTGTAAAGTGAACACACACTTCCCTTGCTTCCTACCTGTGTTGCTGTGACATCTGTTTGGAAGAGAATGGAATCCGACCAAGCTCTATACAAGAGACATAAATCCAATAGCGGGCGGAACATCCAAGTTGTGATAAATTGAGAAAAGAGTTCTTGACAATGAGGCTTTCCACCTTGATACAGACTAACATAGACGGAAGGAAAGACAAACTCCTCGGTGCCCAAGCTGTTTTCAGGAAGGTTGGGTGCACCTTTCTCACTGAACCACATTGAAGCTGTCCATTTGTTGATTGTCCTATAAATCCCTGTACATATTCATTGTAAATGTATCCTAATTATGAATTCCTTATTATCTTTATAAATTCTTGGGTAACACTTATTGACTTAGGTCAAATCAATACTTATGTTCAGATAGGCCCAAATCTGTATGTAGTCATACTCACATGTGGAGAGAGAGAAAGACCCTGAAAATATACGCGTGCACACCCAAAGCTGAATGTATCAGCCACTTTCACCTGAGCACATGGCTCGGAGATGAGCAAATGGGGACTATGGTAGTCAAAACTGGGCCTACAGTGTCCTATGATCGCTTTCCTCACCCCTCCTTTGAGAGATGCAGAGACGAAGCCAGCTTAAAACAAGTCCAGATAGCTGCTCTGACTTAAAACAGATGTTTCCTGTCAAAGTTTGAAGGGATTTCATTATTAATGAGCCTGTTGCCACAGGAGAGAGATTTTCCTAAGTGTGCCTTTGAGTCTAAGATAACTAGTATCTAATCTTTTCCCTCCAACTCCCTCCCTCCCCTTTCTTTCCCTCTAATGCAACCATGAGAACCAAGACAGGATTAGGCAATCATTCATACACCATCAGACTTGGAAATTCATGCCCCATCATAAATTTGCACAGTTGGAAAGGCGAAAAGGTCATGTTAGATGCAGATGCTGATTTAAGAAATCCTAAAATCAGGAAGTGGTGCTGTAGCTTACGTGGTAGAGCACTTGCCTTGAGCTGAAGAGCTAAGAGTTCAAGTCCCATAACCAAAAAAAAATCCTAGAATCAATGTTCCAAAGACAGCAACATCATTGATGATTTTTGGCACTATTACTTTCTTTTCTTCCTTCTTGTTCTTTTCCTCCTCTTACTCTTCTTTTCCTTCATTATTATGACAAGGATATTTAGGGCACATAATTAGATTTGGGGGACATAGCAGGTGTCTTGACTTCCAAAGGTTTATTTAATAAGTGGTTAAGAACTAGAATATTCAAGAAAATGGCAATGTGAGCATAATTACTTTATCTTTGACTAATGACTCCAATATGTTAGTCAAATGGCCACTGAGGTCTATGAGTATATGAATAAAAACGAGGCAGATGGCTTTGTAAGAGTCAGAAAAGGAAGAAAGGGTGCCAGGATAACCACTCCTACCACCTAAAATCCCTACAGCAAGAACACTTAACTCCAGGGAAACTTGACTCTCAGAGATTGTGTGGCTTCTAAGGATAGTGTGGGATTTCAGCCCCCACATGAAAACATGTTTGGGCACCAGGTCTCAAGAAGATAAGCAGGAATGGAATGGTGCAAGTTTTCTTCTCCTTCTTCTTCCTCTTCTTCTTCCT
>NW_012267261.1:12808909-12813902 GCF_000151885.1 Dipodomys ordii
CCCCCTCCTCCCCCTCTTCCTCCTCCTTTCTTCTTTCTTCTTCATCTGGCTTGAACTCTGGGCCTGGGCGCTGTCCCTCAGCTCTTCAGCTCAAGGTGACTGGCGACTGCTCTACCACTTGAGCCACAGCATCTGGTGGTTTATTGTAGATAAGAGTTTCATGGACTTTCCTGCCCTGGCTGGCTTTGAACCATGATCCTCAGATCTCAGGCTCCCGAGTAGCTAGGAGTACAGGCATGAGCCACCAGCACCCAGTGCAAGTTCCTTCTTTTGTGTGTGTATGTGTGCGCGCGTGTGCACATGCACATGTGCCAGTACTAAGGTTTGAACTCGGCCTGGGCACTGCCCCTGAGCTTTCTTTTTCAAGGCTAGTGCTCTATCACAGCTCCACTTCTGAGTTTTATTTCGATGGTTAACTGGAGATGAGTCTCATAACCTTTTTTTCCAGGCTGGCTTCAAACTGCAATCCTCAAATCTCAGCCTCCTGAGTAGCTATGAATACAGGTGTGAGCCACTGGCACCTGGCTAGGTTCCTTCCCTTTTATGAGGCTCAGAGAAGCACCAAAACAACTAAGCAGGACTCAAGGTAGATAGCTTGTGTCCACAACTAAGAGCCCAATGAGGGGGGACCAGATTGCCTTTCTCCACATCAGTGTCCACTGCCTAAGGACACTGAATAGGGCAAATAATAGCATCTCTAAGGAGAGGGAGAAACAATTTTCCATTTAATTTTGTATTTGAGTGAAGGGGGGCGGTGATAGTTGTGAAGACCCAAATTAACAAGCTAGACAATCAAATGAAGGAAATATTTCAAAGCACAAAGCAACTAGAGAGGAAGCCCCTGAAATCATTGAGAGAAAAGAGACTTGATGGTAGAGCCAAAAACTCCTACTATATCGGGAGACCTGAATGGAGAAAGGAAACTAAAGGAAAAGGGTTAAGTAAGGATAACAGCTAAATTGAATGTAATAAAAAAAATGTAGAAAGTAAAGCAAACACAAAATCCCTTTTGCAAAAAAGTAATCAGATCTGGCCTGATTAAGAAAAGACTGAGAGGCCGGCGCTGGTGGCTCACGCCTGTAATCCTAGCTAGTCAGGAGGCTGAGATCTGAGGATCATGGTCCAAAGCCAGCCAGGGAAGAGAAGACCGTGAGACTCCTATCTCCAATAAACCACTAGAAAACCGGAAGTGGCGCTGTAGCTCAAGTTGTAGAGCGCTCGCTTTGAGCTGAAGAGCTGAGGGACAGCGCCCAGGCCAAGAGTTCAAGCCCCACAACAACAACAAAAAAAAGACTGAGCAAAGGTAAATAACATAAACAAGGCTATAAAAAACTACAACAGAAAAGTGACTAAGAATAAAATAAGAGAAACCTTTGCCACCAAACTGGAACCCCAAAGGAAGTGAGTAATTTCTTAGATCAAAGTGGACCCTTAAATAAAGAAATAGATCAATTAGCTTGGAATATTACTTCAAAACTTGAATTAAAAAAGATCCCAGGAAGCCGGATGCTGGTGGCTCACGCCTGTAATCCTAGCTACTCAGGAGGTTGAGATTTGAGGATTGAGGTTCAAAGCCAGCCGGGACAGGGAAGTCTGTGAGACTCTTATCTCCAATAAATCACCAGAAAACCAGAAGTGGAACTGTAGCTCAAGTGGTAGAGCTGCTCACCTTGAGCTGAAGAGCAAAGGGACAGCGCCCAAGCCCAGAGTTCAAGCCCCAAAACTGACCAAAAAACAAAAGATCACAGAATTTCTTGGGCTCACAGCTGAGTATGAGTCAGGTATCTTTTAGTTCATTCTGATGTTTTATCAGAGTCAGGAGTCAAGGCCTAGGAGGGGAGGAGAGAGGGAGAGAGAGAGACAGCCAGACAAACACCCTTAAAACTATCTTGTAAGTTGCTTTTCTGAGTCATCCAGGTCAAAGCTATCTCATGCTCTGCTAGACATGTAGTCTTCTGTATCTTCAAAATGTCACCATGGCTTTTTCCAAAAAGAAAGGTCCATTATTATCTCTGAGCTTTTCTTTTTCCAGGCTGCTGACATTTCTTTCTTTTGCCTGAGGTGTCAATGGAAAGTTCCAGACAGGCTCACATAGGTACAGGCACAAGTGAGGGTTGCCAAGTTCCGACTTAAATCTGGTCCACAGCAATGGTCAGCTGCATTTTGATTCAGATCTATTAAAACATAAAATATTAGTCCCAGAGCTGGTGAGATACAGAGTATAAAAACACAGACTGGGGCTGTGAAGGTGGCTCAGTGGTAGAGCACTTGCCTTGCATGCATGAGGCCCTGGGTTCGATTCCTCAGCACCACATAAGCAAAAAGAAAAAAGCCGGAAGTGGCGCTGTGGCTCAAGTGGTAGAGCGCTAGCCTTGAGCTGAAGAGCTGAGGGACAGCGCCCAGGCCCAGAGTTCAGGCCCCACGACCGGACCCAAAAAAAAAAAAAAAAAAACAGACTACCCAACTGCTCTCACATATGGAACACAATCATGAACCCTCTAGATAAGGTATTTGCAATCAGGATTGTGCCTTGTATCAAGAGAATAATGACACAGCACCAGACCCTCACTGAGGAGAAGTTGGACAGCAGGAAGAGAAAGGGATGAAGGTAGTTAAGTCAAGTGTTGATTCAGCTTTTGTTTTTGAAAAGCTGAGTTAAGTCCATTAATATTGAAAGTTAGGAATACATGGAATTCTATCCCTCCATCAGAAAGAATGACACTGCCCCATTTGTTATGAAATGGAAAGACTTGGGAAAAAAATTATATTAACTGAAGCCAGACCCAAAGAAATATAGTTCCCATGGTTTCACTTATTTGCAATAACTACTATATGTCTAGGATAATCTTACCAGACAAGCAGAAAAGATCAAAAGCTATGTACATATGACCTTATAAGATGATGCTAAATGAAATAAACCTCAAGTTAGGGACACAAGGTTTTTTCTTCCTTGCTGTTGTTTTTAATGTACTATGTGATTTTTTTTGGTTTATTTTGTATGTTCTTACCCCCCACGGTATAACCCCTGTTTTCACTGTATTTGATTCCAATGTCCTGCATCTTATATATACATTTTTCTGATTTGGGAAGGGGAAGGGAAAAAACAAAATGCTGAAACAAGGAATCAGGTTGACCCATTGTAACAAGATGTACAAGACACTGTTGGAGACGTACAAGACACTACATTGAAAATGAACTTTACAACTCAGGGGAAGGTGTTGGGGTGGTGGGGAGGGAAGGGATAGTAGGAGGAAAACAAGGGAGGGGTAACAATGCGCAATAGGAAATGTACTCATTACCTTACTCATGTAACTGTAACTCCTTTGTACAGTATCTTTACAAAAAAAAAATTTTTTAAGAAAAGAAAAGCGGTACTTGCCTATGGGCCCGGAGACCAGAGTTGCAATCCTGATGTAGTCACCTAGTGAGAGAATTATTCTCTAGTTCTCCGTGTCTTCAAATGGAAGAAGGCCATGCCCAAGGTCCTAGGAATTCATGTATCTAGAGCTCTTCCACTAAGAATCCAGTCCAGGACTTACCTTGGATCTTGGACAAGTCAAACCCTTGACTAGTCTGGAATAAAACAGGTCACACTGGCCAATAAATCTTCCTGCTCTTTCATTTCCCACATCAGTGCAGTCTAATCCCAACTGGAATGGAAATAAAAAATTACTGGGTTCCCTCTTCAATCTATTCTATAAAAGCCTAGGTCAGCCCCCGCAGCTGCCTTGGGTGAGAGTCACAGAAGAAGACCTTGAGCTCATTTTCCAGCACACACACATCCCTCCCCCTTCCCCTTCCATCCCTCCTCTGGGCATTGCTTTTGCCATGATGAATTTAATATATTTACTTTCTCTTATAGACAAACATAACATACAATTTGTTATCTTAACCATGTTTAAGCATACAGTTCAGCAGTAGTAAACACATCTGCATTGCATTCTCTTACAGCCTCTTCATTTTTTTATTCATGTGCCCTTCATAACAAGTCAAATAGCACCTAAAGGCATAAAAAGGAAATGTGAAAAAAATCTTACAGTCATCCTTTCCAAAGAAAATTCCTCACAGGTTCAGTTCCAGAAAATGTGTATATCCACATGTACTTATGCTTTTTATATTTATATAGTACACATAGGTTTCTTTTATATATATATATATATATATATATATATATATATATATATATATATAGTATGTGTGTGTGTGTTACTGCCCCTTGCTTTTTTATTAATAAAAAAATTCTTGAGCCAGGCAGTGGTGGCTGGTGCCTGTAACCCTAGCTACTCAAGAGGCTGAGATCTGAGGATCGGGGTTTGAAGCCAGCCTTAGGCAGGAAAATCGTTAGACTCTTACCTCCAATTAACCACCTGAAAACTGGAAGTGGAGCTGTGGCTCAAAGTGGTAGAGCATGTGCCTTCAGCTAGTAAGTTCAGGGACAATGTCCAGGCCCTGAGTTTAAGGCAAAAAAAAAAAAAAAAAAGATACATGCAAGCTAATTTTTTCTTATGTACTATCTTGTGAAGTTAGCTTTGGTGTGTGTGTGTTGTACTGAAGTTTGAACTATTTGAATCACATCCCTATATATATGTTTGCTTTAGTTTATTTTTCAGATAGGGTCTTCTGCTTTTTTCAGTCTTCCCAACTAGCTAGGATTACAGGAATGCACTATCATATCCAGCTTGGGTTTTCTTTGTTTTTTACAGACTTGCTAACTGTTTTGCTTAGGCTGACAAACCTACATCCATCTATGTTTACCTCCTGGGTAGCTAGGATTACAGACCTACATCTCTATTACCAGCTCCAACTTTTGATTTTAAGTGCAATTTAGAAACACAATAAATTCCTGGTAATTTCTTGTCATATGAATTTAGCTGCTTACCAATTACTCTTCAAAAAGAAGATCACGGGGCTGGGAAGGTGGCTCAGTGGTAGAGTGCTTGCCTTGCATGCATGAGGCCCTGGGTTCGATTCCTCAGCACCACATAAGCAAAAA
>NW_012267261.1:12814586-12815439 GCF_000151885.1 Dipodomys ordii
GGGAGGGAGGGAGAGGGGAAGGAAAGAAGGAAAGAGAAAGGAAGAAATTACGCTTCCTGATCCCAGCCTATCTATCCAGTTATCTCCCATTACTCCTCTAGAAGAGCCTCTGCCTCGAGGACTTCCATCTTCACACCCATGCTCATGCTCCTTCCTCTGGTTGGCTTCAAGGGAAAAATTCTGGGACCTTGTTTCAATTCCAGATCTCACTAGATGAAAAGAGAATGAAGATGAGAATTCATAAGGGTGGAGAGCAGCAGTTCCCTTTTCCCTTTTTCATAATACAAAAAAGTTATCATGAGTGCCAGGAAGGGGAGACTACCAGGGCTTACCCTGGTAGATTTGCTCATTTACCACCTCTTGCTTCAGTATTTTGGGTCTCAAACAATAGCATGTAAAAACTCTGTGACAGAGCAGTGGTTCTGTCTATATCAAAGCATTACACCTGCTATGCTAACACAGAGACTTTTTCTGATCTATCTTAAGTTCCATCCCACTTAAGTAGTCACAAATAACAGAAACAATTCAGACAAAGATTGTATTTACAGAACATTTTGACAAAAATATAGATAGGGGTTGGTAATGTGGTTTAGTAGGTAGAGTGCTTGCCTAGAACTCTGAGGCCCTGGGTTTGATTCCTCAGTACCGCATAAACAAAAATAAATAAATAAAACAATTATTAAAAAAAAACATAGGGGCTGGGAAGGTGGCTCAGTAGTAGAGCGCTTGCCTTGCATGCTCAAGGCCCTGGGTTCGATTCCTCAGCACCACATAAGAAAAAAGAAAAAAGCCAGAAGTGGCGCTGTGGCTCAAGTGGTAGAGCACTAGCCTTGAGCTGAAGAGCTGAGGGACA
>NW_012267261.1:12815489-12824079 GCF_000151885.1 Dipodomys ordii
GGTAGAGTGCTTGCCTTGCATGCATGAGGCCCTGGGTTCGATTCCTCAGCACCACATAAGCAAAAAGAAAAAAGCCGGAAGTGGTGCTGTGGCTCTAATGGTAGAGCACTAGCCTTGAGCTGAAGAGCTGAGGGACAGCATCTAGGCCCAGAGTTCAGGCCCCACGACCGGACCCCCCAAAAAGAAGATCACTGTCCAGACCATATGGCAATGCCTGGTTTCCCGAAGTTTCCCTAGTATTTCTTTCTACCTTTTTGAAGATCAAACTTTCTGGAAGAAATACACTCTTTGTCTTCTACAGGAAGACAGAATACAAAGGACCATCACCTCTGTTACCATATGAATATTTCCCTTGTAGATAGATGTAGCAAGGTAGGTTTTGGGTGTTTATGCCTGATTATATACCTCAAAAATAATGCCTTACCTCTGCCAGCCTGAGAGCAGGTGTTAAAACAGAGGCAGTGGGTCTACTGTGAGTGCTGGGTCTGTGGCAGGTACAAGGCTGACCTCTGTCCCTAGTTCCTAGGAGATGACCTCTACATCCAAAGTAATGAGGATGTCTTTGTTATTCATGGTGGGCACCTCAGAGATTGCTAGCTTATAATAAGTAGGAGACTCAGGGTAGGTCCTTGGAAGTTCATGCTAATGTGACTTTGGCTGGGGGCTAGCCATGTCAGAAAGACCAAATCTATGTTTAGAGCGAAAGGTAGAGTTTAAAGCTATGTGCATGAAACCAGCTTTCCCTTTTTCTTTTCCCATTGTTATTTCTTTCCTTTTATTCTTCAGCTTGGCTTTTTCAAAGGGGAAGTTAGTTGAGGATTACGTTCAACCACATGAACAATGATTCCATCATTCATCCCTTCTGCAATAAAACTCCAATAAAAACTCCGGACGCTGAAGTTTGGGTGAGACTCCTTGGTTGGCAATACCCTTCACATTGTCACATAAGGATGTGTCAGGTTGATAATACGTCTTGAGAATAACAGAAGCTTTGTTTTGGGCTGCCTCCCTGACCTTGCTCTATTCTCTGCCTTTTGCTTGTTCTAAGTTGTAAAAAAAATTTTTTTTTGCTATCATAAAATGAATTGTTTTGTGTTTTATTTGAGACAGGATCTCACTCTGTAGCCCAGCATGGCATCCAAATCCTTCTACCTCAGACTCAAGGGCTGGGATTATAGGTATGCATGCACCCCCAGAACTGTCTAAAACTGCAATTGTGAGTATAATACTTTCCTGACTTCTGTGACGTGTTCAACAAGCAAGTAAATTAGAGAGGATAGTGGGATTCCCTAAACTTTTAGCCAGATAATCAGAAGCAAGGGTGATCTGGGACCCCAGATAACTACTAGTAACTGAATAAGAACAGCTTTGTGAAGGTCTTTGGCCTAACTCTGGGTAGTTGGTCTCAGAAGTCATAGGAAGGTAGGTATTGAGGAAGAAGTAAGAACTGAAATTCAGCTACTTCTACCCTTGTGCAATGTCTTCTCTCGTATGACACAAGAGAGTTAGCTGGCTTTTCATCTCTCCATGTTACTGAAGTGTTGAACAATCTCTAGTTCTAAGAGGTGCTTACAAGCTGACAAACATTGACTCCTAATTTGGGCCCACAAATTAGCTAAAAGCAGGATAAAGGCTAAGTATTCCATTTTGTACCTATCTCCTTTGCCCTAAGCCATTCTCTCCTGTGGTCACTGCAGCTGTTTTGGAAGCCTGGAAGGAATGGATTGGAGCCAGGACCACCTGCCATACAGCAGTGACTCTTACTATATAGCAAGCCCCACCTGGCCAGTCCTGAGACAATGGGACTTAGCTCTTCACTTAGCTCTCTTCTCACTCCCTAAGAGCCTATGATAAAAGCTCAAAGTGACAAGTAGCAGCAGTAATCATAATGATTTAGCAGAAGTCAGGAAGCTCCATGTCTGGTGGTTATAGAACTTCAAAATCTCTCAACTTATGGGTTAAAAAATGTATTAGGAAAAAGCAATGAAAACTATAAGGAGATACAATAAAATTTGGAATGCTAGCTACTTAGGAGGCTGAGATCTGATGATCATGGTTCAAAGCCAGTCCAGGCAGGAAAGTCTATAGACTCTTATTTACAATTTATCACCAAAAAAGCCAGAAGTGGAACTGTGGTTCAAGTGGTAAAGTTCTATCCTGAGCAAAAAAGAGCTCAGAGACAGTACCCAGGTCCTGAGTTCAAGTTCCAGGACCAACACACACACACACACACACACACACACACACACACACACAGAGTTCATGAAATCATGAAGGATACAGATGAAGTAACCTAAGTACTTCAATCGTGACACAGGAAAATTTAACACAATCAACATATTCAATGGATAATGGACTAAGGGAATACAGTGCTCAGTGAATAGCACAAAGATTTAGAGGAAATTCAAGAAGCACATCAAAATAGATGGTTTCTTAAGGAAAGATAAAATCCAGGGAAATTATCATAATATGTTGAGGTTGTACCGAAACATTCACAGAATGTGTACTTAGGATTCTTTCCAGAAGTAGAGCCTCAGCTGAGATGAACGGAGATTGCTGAAGTCTTCTCTACTGAAAGAAGGGTCCCATTGCCTCAGACCTGACTCAGCCTGTCAGGAATCCCCAGAGGCTTCGCCAGCTGCCCAAGTCACGCCCGTACTTCTTGACCTGCCCTGAGAGCCAGTTCACCCACACTGAAGGAAATGATTCTGATTCTTGCTTTTCTTTTCTGTCCATTTCTACCAGTGCCTTTGCCCACTTTGGTAGGAAAGGATACCAGACAGGTCTCAGTCCAATTCCAGGCCAAACTCAGAGGTCTTGACCACAGACAATTACCAGGCTTTGCCTGGCCAGCCTGTGGAGGAGAAGCTACTTTCCCCACACCACCCTTGAGGCTCTGCCAGCGCACTGCAATTTTCTAGAGGGAGCTGCAGCCCAGGCCTCAGGCCTTCTCCCCACCCCACCCAGCCCCTTCACAGGCACAGGTGCCTTCATTTTGAGGCCTCCACATTAGGGCCTGGCAGTTCTAAGACACTTCTCAGAAGCTGAGACTTTATTGGAAGTCTTGCTGAAGCACTTCTGAATATCAATTCAGAATCTTTCCCCCAGCCCTCCTTCTCTTTCTCCTCTCCCTGGCCCAAGGATCCATAGCGAGGCAGAAGACTTTTGTTCCAGGCTCCTTGACAGTGAGCTACTTCCCTCCCTGTACACTGCATTCACCTGCTAAGTTTTCTTCATATGTACATTAATAACCAGTACGTTACATAACCACATATGTCTACTAGTAAACAAAAAGGATTGTATGAATGGTTTGGTGCACCTATATGATAAATTACTATGCAGATATAAGATATGAGGGTGGTGGGGGGGAGGGGGGAGGCTGGAAAGGGATGTGAAGGGTAAACAAAGGAGGAGGCTGCAATTCTTGGTAAGAAATGTACACATTATCCCGCCCATGTAATTGTAACCCCTCTGTACAGCATGTTCACAAATGAAATAAAATAAAATTTAAAAAAAAGATATGAGGGTGGATATAAATGAAAACCTGTTTTACTGGTTCAAAGTAGCATGTACTCTATATTTCCATACATGTGCAAAAATATGCAATCACATGTTAGTGGCTCACACCTGTAATCCTAGCTTCTCAGGAGGTTGAGATCTGAGGATCATGGGCCGAAGCCAGACTGGACAGAAAAGTCCATGTGACTCTTATGTCCAATTAACCACTAAAAGACAAACAAAAAGAAGCCAAAAGTGGAGCTGTGGCTCAATTAGTAGAATGCTACTCTTGTGCAAAAAAGCTCAAGGGCAGTGCCCAGCCCTGAGGTCAAGCTCCAGGACCAGCACAAAAAAAGAATGCAAACAGAATAATTACCATAGCTACCTCCACACTATTGCCAATAACTACTACCTCAGGGCTGTAAGGTAATATATATCTTTGATATTCTTGGTAATATTATATTTTAGTATATTTCTTTGAACAAGAACGTATGTATCTGGGACTTCATCTTAAGTATATATATATTTTTTTTCTTTTGTCAGTCGTGGGGCTTGAACTCTGGGCCTGGGTGCTGTCCCTCAGCTCTTCAGCTCAAGGCTAGTGCTCTACCACTTGAGCCACAGTGCCACTTCCAGTTTTCTGAGTGGTTTATTGGAGATAAGAGTCTCACTCTCATGGACTTTTCTTGTCTGGGCTGGCTTTGAACCGCAATCCTCAGATCTCAGCCTCCTGAGTTGCTAGGATTACAGGCATGAGCCACTAGTGCCTAGCAAGTATATAATTTTAAGTATGCAAAATTTAACTATAATGTTTATTGTAAAATTGTTCAATAGTGAAAATTTAGAAATAATTCAATTTCTACTATTAGAGGAGATTTGAAAAATAATTTATGCATAGCTTATAATAATGGACAGCTAAATTAAATATTATAGATCTGAAAAAAAGTTTCATTATGTATTAACATGTGTAAAAAAACACAGAGTAAACTGGGTTCTTGTGGCTCATACCTGTAATCCTAGCTACTTAGGAGGCTGAGATCTGGAGGATGGTTTCCTGGCAGAAAAGTCTGTAAGACTCCAGTTCCAAATATAACCAGTGAAAAGCAGGGTTGGACGTATGACTCAACTGGTAGAGCACCAGCTATGAGCAAGCACATCAAGTAACCACGTAAATGCATGGCCCTGATACTGACCCAAAAAAATAAGGTTACACAACAGTGCATTTTCATAACCCTTTAACCCAGCAATTCCAGTTCTAGGAACTACTAGCACAAAGAAGAAGTGTAAACATTGGTTATGTAATTTCAGCAAAAATTAGAAGCTACCCAGATCTTATCAATGAAGTAGCTGAAAGAAATAGCAGCTCATTCATGAATGGACTACTAACAACTGCTGGAAAGAATGAAATGAATCTTCATGAGAAAACAGTAAATGTCATTAAACACACACACACACACACACACACATATGTACATGGTAGGGTATTAAACTCAGGACCTCGTGTGTGCTGAGCAAGCACTCAATCCCTGAGAAACCGCCACTGCGAATTCTTCACTGAAGAAATACTTGTATGAAAACATTGTGAAATACTATCTAAATCTTACACTTCTGAACTATTTCAATTGCCTTACCATGCATCTATAACATTTACAATTAGAAAAGAGTTTCAAATATATATATATAATCATTGTATTTGTATTTGTATTTGTGTGTGCCTGTGTATATCATATGCATAGATACATATACACTCACATTCTGAAAGAAGAAAATGATGACAATAGTTAATTCTGCCTGGTAGAATTAGGATTGTGTATGTGTGTGTGTGTATGTGTGTGTGTGTGTGTGTGTGTACTGGTCCTGGGGCTTGAACTTGGGGCCTGGGCACTGTCCCTGAGCTTTTGTGCTCAAGGCTATGACTCTACTACTCAAGGGGTCTGGTCGTGGGGCCTGAACTCTGGGCCTGGGAGCTGTCCCTCAGCTCTTCAGCTCAAGGCTAGCACTCTACCACTTGAGCCACAGCACCACTTCTGGCATTTTTTCTTTTTGCTTATGTGGTACTGAGGAATCGAACCCAGGGCCTCAGGCATGCAAGGCAAGCGCTCTACCACTGAGCCACTTCCCAGCCTCCACTTTCATCTTTTCGATGGCTAATTAGAGATAAGAGTCTCATCAACTTCCTTGCCTAGGCCAGCTTCAAACCATGATTCTCAGATCTCAGCCTCCTGAGTAGCTCTGATTGCAGGTGTGAGCTACTGATGCCCAGTAAACTCATTTTTCTTTTATTATTTTTGCTCTTCTGCGTTCTTTCACAATTTTATGATAAACATACTTTCTTTTATTTAAAAAAACTGTTTTTCAGGGACTCCATATATATCATCATACAAGATGATATTAAGTGAAATGAATCCCAAGATAGGGGCACAAATATATATTTTTCTTTCTTACTATTGTTTCTAACATATTTATAATGTATTATGTGATTTTTTTTGTTTCTTTGTATGTTCCTCCGCCATGGTATATCCCCTGTTTTCACTGTATTTGATTCCAGTGCCCTGCATCTTGTATATATACTTCTCTAATTTGGGGAGGGGAAGGGAAAAACCAAAATGCTTAAATAGGGATATGGGTTGACCCTTGTAACAATGAGATGTACAAGACACTATATTGAAAATGAACTTTACAACTTCGGTTGTGGTGGGGGTAGGTGGGAGAGTAATTGTAGAGGTGGGAGGGAAAGGATGGTAGGGGAAAAACAAAGGAGACAACAATGCTTGATAGGAAATGTACTCATTACCTTGCTCATTTAACTGTAACCCCTCTGAACAATATTTTTACAATAAAAAATGTACAAAAAAACTGCTTTCAAGTTTAAAGTTTTTACCTAGGCACCAGTGGCTCATGCCTGTAATCCTATACACACATTCTGAAAGAATCACAAAATGAGGATCACAGTTCAAAGCCAAGGCTGGCAGGAAAGTCTGTGAGACTCATATTCCAATTAACCAGCAAAGCTGTAAGTAAGGGTATGATTTTAGTGGTAGAGCACACCAGCCCTTGAGCAAAAAAGCTAAGGGACAGGTCTGAACCCTGAGTTCAAGACCCAGTACTGGCACAATAACACACACACACACACACACACACACACACACACACACACACCACTTTAATTTGTATTTCTAGTGATCACAAATGCCTTGCCCAGGGCTTTGTTGCTGCTCCTTGGTTCTGTGGAAAAGCAGTTTCTCAAAGGCACAGGTAGGTTAGTTAATAAAACAAAACAAGCACATGAAAAAAGAGACCATGTATTTTATGAATCCATGTAGACGGAAGTCCAAATTGGGAAAGCCACAAAAAATGAAAGTATATTAGCGATCGCTAAGGGCTAGGGGCCAGGTTGAAGGAGATGGATTCCAGAAAGTATGAGATTAAAGGTATGGTATGTCTTACTTGTTTTCCATTTTGACTCAATTTCTTTTATGTTCTATGGTGTTTTATTCTGCAGAGTACCCTATACACTGTGCTCGTGTAATTAATAAAATTTTAGATTTTAAGGAAACTCCATGCTAGCTGAGCCATGCTCCTCTGTTACCCCCATTTTCCAGAGAAGGAAACCAAATTCAGGCTGCTTCCCGAGAGTAGGGAGGAAAATAGAAGTATGGCTTGCAAGTAGAAGCAAGAGGCTGGTCTGCCTTTATATTTCACCCATCCTACATGGCTCCTATGATCTTCAGTTACGCTGGAGATGGACTAAGAAACAGCCTTTCTTCCCAGAAACCTCTTCATCTGGTCCATTAAAAGAATTGTGGCAAATATGTAAATAACCATTTGGTGGGTGTCTGAGGTTAAATTGAGCTATGTTTCCAGGGCTGGGATTCCACATGCTGTGGGATACCTGAGCTACCTGAGCTGTTGTGAAGTAGAGTTGTTCCACTATCACCACTGTCCCTCCCCAGAACTTCCCCAGCTGAAGCCCTGTACCCATTAAACACAATGTCTCTGTTCCTCCTCCATGTCAACCCCTGGCAACAATCAATCATTCTTCCATCTTGTTGATGATTGTTCTACTCTAGTTAACTCAAATAAGTGGAATCATACAATAATGATTCTTTAGTGATTGGTTTAGTTCACTCTGTTTAGTATCTTGGTTTTTTTTTTTTTTTTTTTGGGTCTGGTCGTGGGGCCTGAACTCTGAGCCTGGGCACTGTCCCTCAGCCTTCAGCTCAAGGCTAGCGCTCTACCACTTGAGCCACAGTGCCACTTCCAGTTTTCTGAGTGGTTTATTGGAGATAAGAGTCTCACTCTCATGGACTTTTCTTGTCTGGGCTGGCTTTGAACCGCAATCCTCAGATCTCAGCCTCCTGAGTTGCTAGGATTACAGGCATGAGCCACTAGTGCCTAGCAAGTATATAATTTTAAGTATGCAAAATTTAACTATAATGTTTATTGTAAAATTGTTCAATAGTGAAAATTTAGAAATAATTCAATTTCTACTATTAGAGGAGATTTGAAAAATAATTTATGCATAGCTTATAATAATGGACAGCTAAATTAAATATTATAGATCTGAAAAAAAGTTTCATTATGTATTAACATGTGTAAAAAAACACAGAGTAAACTGGGTTCTTGTGGCTCATACCTGTAATCCTAGCTACTTAGGAGGCTGAGATCTGGAGGATGGTTTCCTGGCAGAAAAGTCTGTAAGACTCCAGTTCCAAATATAACCAGTGAAAAGCAGGGTTGGACGTATGACTCAACTGGTAGAGCACCAGCTATGAGCAAGCACATCAAGTAACCACGTAAATGCATGGCCCTGATACTGACCCAAAAAAATAAGGTTACACAACAGTGCATTTTCATAACCCTTTAACCCAGCAATTCCAGTTCTAGGAACTACTAGCACAAAGAAGAAGTGTAAACATTGGTTATGTAATTTCAGCAAAAATTAGAAGCTACCCAGATCTTATCAATGAAGTAGCTGAAAGAAATAGCAGCTCATTCATGAATGGACTACTAACAACTGCTGGAAAGAATGAAATGAATCTTCATGAGAAAACAGTAAATGTCATTAAACACACACACACACACACACACA